>NW_028227272.1:93802500-94320000 GCF_978045245.1 Mus caroli
AAAGAGTTCAAAGATACCCTGGGATAAATGTGAGACATGGTCTTTCACGAAAGTTCTAAATTTCAAATGTGTGTGTGTGTGTGTGTGTGTGTGAGAGAGAGAGAGAGAGAGAGAGAGAGAGAGAGAGACAGAGACAGAGACAGAGACAGAGACAAGAGACAGAGAGGGAGATCGATAATAAGCCTGTAATCTCATCTACCCAGGAGACTGAGATAGGAAGACCTCAAGTTTGGAGCTAGCCTATGCAACTTAGCAAGACCCTGCCTTAAAATACAAATAAATATATAATTAATAAAGAAGGCTAGACTTGCTGTTCAATGATGCAGCACATGTATAGAACTCATAAGGCTTAGAGTTTGATCCTCAGAACAACAACAAAAAAAAATCACACCCACATTTCAGCATATATATGTTCATATGTCAGAAAGCATGTGTGTTCTGTATTACATTGTCATGACAACACGGGGAGACATTAGAACCCTTTCTTGTACCGCTAACTGGGGCAAAACTCGGTGACTGCCTAGGTCAGAGACCTGGGGCAGAATCTTTGTCCTAAACTGCCTCTTCAGTTCTTAACTTTACACCCATAGATGGTGCATCCCTCAACCCTCATCAGACAAGCTTCTTTCAGCAGAAGATGGTGAATAACACAGTAATCTACAACAAGTCAGTGTGTGGAGAATAACAGACAGTGGGATGTTCAGCTCTAAATGAAACATCTATATCTCACCCACCTCCAAGGCTCAGGGATCATTGCAGAAGAGGAGCTGAAAGAGTTTAAGAGCCCGGGTGTCTTCTGTGAACCTGAATTTGCCATGCATGACAGTGCAGTT
Source organism: Mus caroli (assembly GCF_978045245.1). Classification (NCBI taxonomy): domain Eukaryota; kingdom Metazoa; phylum Chordata; class Mammalia; order Rodentia; family Muridae; genus Mus; species Mus caroli. The sequence goes on from NW_028227272.1 coordinate 93,803,334, forward strand.
ACACATGTGAACTTATAGTAGCTGTGACTGCATTATATAAGAATTGTATAGGACCAAGTCAGCAAAAATCCCAACATGAACCAGGGAGAGACTCACTGAATGCCTCCTCCCTCAACTGAGGAGTTCTTGGCGGCTTGCGGGAGCATGGAGAGTCAGTTTCTTCATGGATACAGGCCTGAAAGCATTCCAATGTTCCAGTAGATGGCCCTGTACCCATGCACATATAGGCAGCACTAAGAATGGTGGGCATTAGAAGAATGTTTTAAAAGGAAAGAACACATGAAGTTGGGAGGGGAAGTGATGAAGGGGTAGGGGAAGAACTAAAGGAAAGACAAATAAGGTGGAATTGATTTAAAAAAAAACACATTGGATGCTTATATGAAGTGGTAATTTGAGGCTCCTGCCCAGTGCATCTTATTCCAGAGTGTGACCAGTAGAGAATTCTGCATGCTCACTCAGCACTCTTGTCCCCATGGGAGGTGGGGGTGGGGGGCGGATATTCTCCTTACACACTCAGACAAATGAGCTCAGATGTGGCAGCTCAAGTCGGGAAGTGAAATCTGGGCCAGCCCTTACTCTTGAGAGCCTCTTTGTAAGCAGTAATACACAGACTTCAGTTGTGGGAGAGCTAGCTGGATGCTTCAGGGACATCCAAGCCTGTCAGCAACCAGCAGGGATGAAGGAGATGTTTGAGTGCTAAACTCTAGCTGGCAGGTGGGCTGGCCTCAGTGGTCTCTGTTAGGAAGAGGAAGCCAACAGATGCACTAAGTAAGGGAGATTTATTTCTAGTCCCTTCTCCCCAGGAAGGAAGTAATTTATATATTGTGCCCAAATAACAAGGCCACCCAGCCCGAGCCTCTCTTCTCTATGCCCAGCCAAAATCCAACCAGAAGGCTGAGAATCCCTAACCCAGACAACTGAACTTCCAATCCATCTGGTCACGAGCGTTTAGGGCAATGGGTTCTCAGCTTTCATTGGCTTTGCATGCCATGAAACGTGGCTATTCTTCAGTGACATCCACCTGAGATGGAAGCACAGTCCCTGGGAAGATTAAAAGCCTTTCCAGAAGTCTCTGGAAGCTTAGCCCTTTCAAGTGATAGCATGTCGGTGCCCTCCTCGCCTGAGCCTCTGACAGTGATATCAGGCCCCGCATGAGGTGACAGTTCAACTGACTTCTGTGGAGAGAACAGCAATTTCTCTCTGAAGAAAGGGTGGATTCATGATGCAGGTGACACATCTCATTCACCATCTAATTGTCAATCTTTTAAACCCTCTCCATGAATGACTTCAGAGACAGAGAACCGTCATGTGTCAGTGCAGAATCAAGCAATTATAATGGATTACTGTGGCTCCTCACCAGCCCTGCAAAGTCTGTCTCAAAGGGCTTTCAGCTGAGAAGACTGCACCATTTCAGGATGTCAGATTCTCAATTCCCTGATGCTGAAAGGTTATTTGTTGGTCTTGTAAAAGAGAAGGAATTAGTAGGTCCCCCCTTTTTTTTTCCAAGTGAGGAAAAGGCAGGATGGAAATAGAACACTGGGCTACATAAATTTCCCAGAATGGGTAGAAAGGACAAGGACAGGCTGACCACTGCTGAGAGGAGGAGCAGGTTTTTCCTGGGCTCTGGTTTTTGGAGATAAACTTTCTAAAATATGAGTTTGTTATCTCAGCACCACTAAACCAAGAGACACCATCTAGGTTTTTAAGGGACAAATAATTTGGGGGCGGGGTGTGGGGAGAGAAATGGAATTCATTTCCTACGAGAGGAGGCTCAATTTTCAGGCAGGCGGGTGTTCTGTGTGAGTAATAGTTTATTCTCATTTAGAATTCTAGAGGAAACTCCAAAATACCCTTGATACAGAAAGAACTCACTAAGCCTTCCACAGAAGGCATGGTGAATGGAAATAGAGAGCTCTTTGTCTGATGCTGCCAAGAGTGGAGGATGCTGGTATTGAACCATATCCCATCTGCCGAGCATAGTCCCATGGGTCCCTCCCCACTGCTTCCTTTTACTTTGGGCTCCATTCTCCCTACTATGTCCCTTTCTCCCTGACTTGTATCACGGAAGTTGAGCCCTTATTACCCTATCTTCATAGAGCACCAGAATTAACTGTTAGGGCTGGAACTTTCAATGTTCTGGGTTTCCTGGCTCAGTGTTCCACAAGCTAACCTGGACTTTTCATTCCAGCTGATGTCCCGAGCTCTACAGAAAGTGTTCTTATTTGTTCTTGCAGACCTTAGAGAGATCTTCCTGCAGAAGTCTGGTCATCTTTTATGGCATAGGATTAAAGCAAGTGAGCAGCACAGAGAGAAAAAGAATATTACTAGGTGGTTTTATTTTAAAAAAAAATAATTGGTCCCGGGAGGTGGCTCAGTGGGTTAAAGGCCTTGCTATGCAAGCATGAGAACTTTATACGTGTCACCAAGGCTAACATAAAAGCCAGATGTGGTAGCATGCACCTGTAATCTCAGCACTCCTATGGTAAGATGGGAGGCAGAGGCAGGGGGATCACCAGAAACTCCTGGGCCAGCTAGCCAACCAGCGTGTCATGTACACTGGTGAACAACAGATACCCTGTCTCATACAAGGTAGGATGTGTGGGACAACACCTGAGGCCACCCTCTGACCCCTACAAGTCATTGTGGGACATATTCATTTGCATTCATGAATGCACCTGCTCATGAAAGTGCATGCACACATATACACATGTACACACATGTGTACACAGTGGGGAAGTTAAGTCCTCAAGGAAGGAATCAAGCTTGGGTCCCTAGGCTTTGGTTTGTTTTATACCCAGACACACATGCACGCATGCAGATTTGTTCTGTCATGCACATATGTGTGCAAATATGTTCTTTCTTTTTTTATAGTGATGAGGAAGGAAGGGGGAATGGAACTGACTTCTTTATCATTTTCCTTATGTGTATCAAAAGATGGATGAGGGGTAAGTATGATCAAAACATGTACAAAATCTCAAAAAAAAAAAAAAAACCCACTGAACAGTCGGTTCTTGTTGCAAAATAGGATGAGACTGGCATCTCTCCTGAGGTTTTCACGTGGCATCTGCAAGCAGCAGATGCAGACAGACACAAAGTGCAAACATGGGGCTGTCCCTTGAAAATTATAAGGAAATGATAAGATAGTGCTGTGTGTAGAGCCAGCATGGGTAGTTTCTGAGCACTGGGCTCTCAGATGAGCACAGGTCACCAAGCCCTGACTTGTGAAACCAGCCTTGACTTCAACCATTCAAGATTCTAGACTAGCCTGTGATTTTACATCTTGTTTCTGTATTCTCTCCCAAGGCCTCTAAAAGGCTGGGGCTCTGAACAGAGAGAAAAGGGGGACACAAGAAAGAAAGGACTCCCTTAGGATATCCTTTATTACTTCCTACCATAATTTCCCTATCAAGTCCTAGATACAGTGACACACACTGGTAGCATTGTGGTAGCGGTGGGTGGGGTGGGGGGCTCTGGAAGGTCTACCTTGCATTTCCATCTGGATATTCATTTCATCCCCCAAACTCCAGAAAGCTCAGCTAAAGGGAAACAGATGATGAATGTTACTGAGGCCCAATGATTTTTAGACAACACAAAGGAGACCCTTCCTAACCTGCTAAACTGCAGTGAGCCTGGCCACTTTCTTACTGTGGCTACAATCGTCTTTATCGCCCATGCTCCAGTCCAGGTCTTATTAAAATTCACAATTGCACCACAGTGGACGATTCTCTTTCTCCTCATTAAGTTGCTGCGCCTCCTTTGCAGTTTATTTGTTATGACACAGATCTAAGAGGCCTCAGAGAGGGATTCCAGAGGAGTGGGGGGAAGGAGGGAGTGGGTGTTGGGAGAATGCAAGCTGCTTAAAGCATCTGAGCCTCACACTGACCAGAAGCAGCAGAGCATCTCTGCTTAGAAATCCCTGAGCACCTGTGGTGAGAGCCATGCACAGCTGGAGATAAGCAAGAGGAGGCTGCAAACAAGTCACAGACCTCGGGTTCTGTCCTGAAGTCAGAGCCATGGTGCACAGAAGCAGCACTTATAAAAAGTGAGATACCAGAGGGGGAGGCAAATAGAACACAGTTAGTACAAACATGGACAATATTGCTGAAGTCCAAAGAGAATTAATTTAAAATAAGTAAGTGAGCCCAGCCTCGCTGTAATTGCTTGCAGAAGGGTAGGATTCTGCCCTGGCAATTTTTCTGCTCCTCACTGTTGTTTGGCATCAGGAGAACTGATCAGGTGTTAGGAGTACAAGAGATTTGAGTGGTGGTGAGAATTCTGCCCGGCCGGCCCCCCACTATCATTCCTGTCTTTGTCTGTGTCCAAAGGCACTGTGCTGCTCCTGCAGTGGCTCAGCTGCCAGAATTTCCCTACAGCTGTGAGGGAAACTCAGCAGAGGATTACTCCCCCGGAGACAGGAGACCATCAGTGACATTTATCTGCTTCTTGGGATGAAGATACAAAGTGCAAGTCCCGGAACCAAGGCTACATGGGTGGGTTGAAGCCATGGAGGTTACCGAAGCCCTGAAGTGGAAGGACTTCTTCTTTCCTAAGGAGAGCAAGCTTTGTATTGGGGAGCATTATCATGCTATTAGGATATGACCTCACTCTCCCCCCCCCCCCCCCCCCCCGAGAGCAGAGGCACTCCTGGGTTTCCTGGGCAATTAGCCTGAGGCGTCTGTAACCCAGCTACACAGTTCTCTGTGACTAAATTCTGTCCACTAGAGGATGCTTCACCTGCACTTCGTCATCTGCCCTTGCCTTTTTCCTGCACAACCCTCCCTCCACTTGCATCTCCCCCCACCTGCACCTCTCCCCATCTGCACCTCCCCCCACCTGCATCTTCCCCACTTGTACCTCCTCCCACCTTTACCTACCCCCACCTGCACCTCCCCCACCTACATCTCTTCCCACTTGCACCTCCCCTACCTGCACCTCCCCCACCTGCACCTCCCCCACCTGTACCTCTCCACAACTGTACCTCCCAGCAACTGCATTTTCTCCTGCCTGCACCCATTCCATTCAATTTCTCCCTACCCTCCCTCTAGAGTAATAGATGTACATGGGGTGGGACAAGGGCTTGTGCAGATGTTTCAGTTACCAGCATCTTTTCTCTCTTGCTTTTAGAGTTGTTGCTAGCAGTGAGGGCAGCTGAAGTGCACGGGGCTTAACCTTGCCTTTGCCTTGATCTCAGGTATTACCAAATGAGGAAGCATCCACACTAGACTCCTCAGACTGGTGAAAGGCAGACTTCTGTTTCTCCCCTTTCTGCAGGGGCAGGGCAAAGAGGCTTCTATGCTACCTTGCGGAGAGGGAGGAATGGGGGTGGTTGGTGAAGAACAGCCCTAGTGTTCTGGTGAGCTCTAGGCCTTTGTTGCCTAGTGTCCTCAGAAAGTGTCCAGAGGCCTGAAGGAGCATAGCGAGAACCCCACTCCCTCATCAGGGCAGCAGGTGCCAGAGCAAAAATGGCCCCTGGCAAGCATCATACTGGCATATCCCTGGTTTAGCACCTATGTGGGGAGAATCACCCCACAGTGAAAGCAGAAGCCAAATCTCCTTTGGTGGAAAGGGAAAAGAGCCTGTGATGTACTGTGCAGGTCGCTCCATGGTGGAGTGATGGAGAGGTTGGATGTGAAAAGAAGAGTTATAGCAGCAGATCCTGGAGCACTGGGGAGCACTAAGGAGCATAGAGGAGCACTGAGGAGGACTGAGGAGCACTGAGGAAATGGAGAAAGCAGGCATCTGGCTCACAACCAAACAAGACAGAATTGAGGAGGGTTGGGACTGAGCCCAGGATGGCAGACAGATGTAAGGCACTAGTGTCTTTTCTGTGTCCTTTCAAATTCTAGTGCAGCTAATTGTAGCCGACTGCACTGGAAGAAAGATGGCTTCTAACAGGAAGCTTCCACCTAGGACACCAGCCCAGACCACTTCTGAGACAAAGAAGAAGAATGTGAAGAAAACAATCAAGAATGGCTGCCAGAGCTTGGTGGGTGTGGCAGGCTCCACCCTTTCTTTCCTCACTGAGTGCACAGCACATGGAAAACAAGCGGTCATCTCCTCAGGACATGTGCACAGCGTGTGGAATCACCACTGGCTCAGCTCATGACAGCCCTGAGAATGAACCCATCTGGACAGACAGACTGTGGCCTGTGTCCAGTTTCTGGCATGACCCTATAAAAATCTCAAAAGGGAAATTCAGTGTTGTTCTTCCTCCCATGTAAACACCTTCCATTTTCAGGAGTTTCTCTTGCTTTTACTTAATTTCTGACTTTCCCCCAAATTCTAAAAAAGCATGCTTTCAATTGGTGTTCTCCCGTGATAGGCTGTTGTAATGAGCTTTGGTGTGACAGTAAGCAGTGTGGAGCCACGGTCTCAGGCCAGTCTTTGAAGTCTGTTAGTGTTCAACATCTTAGAATCCTGGATCAAGTCCAGCTGGGCCAAGAAATGTCTTGTCACTGTTAAAATCCCAGGGTCACAATGGTTAAGACGGTGCCACACCTCTAAAAAAAGTAAAGCTAAAAACCAAACAGGTAGCAGTCCACAGCATGTGGGCTGGAAAGACAAAATTCACATGTCAGTTCCTTGATTTCCTATTGTCCCAGTGCCTAGGAGGCCAGGGCTAAAGCTGAGAATCCCATGGAAATGGGGACAGTTGGTCACCCTATGTGTGACCTTAGGTCAATCCTTAATTTAAAAAATGTGTGCGTGCGTGTGTCTGTGCATGTGTGTATATGTGTGCATATATGTGTATATGTATGTATTTATGTGTGAGTTTGTGTGTACATGTACATGTGTGCATGTGTATATGTGTGTACATGTGTGCATGTGCACTGGGGTGATCTTTCACAGTGTGCTTGTGGAGTTCCAGGTAAAACCTTGGATTTTAGCCCTTACATATATGTGTGTCTGTGTGTGCATTAGTATACATGTATATATGTGTTTGTGTGTACATGTGTGGTTGTGTGCACCTGTTTTTGTGTGCATGTGTGTATGTATTCATAAGTACATGTGTATTTGTGTGTACATGTGTTTTTGTGTGCATGTATAACAAGCTATCCAGCCCTTCAGCTTCTGGGGATTCTCCCATCTCTGTCTCCCACCTTGTCTTAAGAGCTTCTAGACTACAGGTATGAGATAGTAGACTACACTATTTTCAGCTTCTGTGTACAGCATCACATAGCATAGGTCTTGGGAATCTGTTTTCAGACTAGTTGTGAGCATTCTGTGGAGCCTGGGATACAGATGTGGGGGAGCACAGATTTTGGGGACAGAAACAGTGGATCAGTGAAGCCAGAGCAGAGCTGGAAAATGCTGGTCTGGCGTGCAGCCCCATCTAGATAGCCTCATATCTGGAAGGGGTAGTGGGGATAATTTAACAATTGTTGAGCACAGTTCCATGGGAAGAAAGCTCTATTCTGTCAAAATCTTAAGACTATGGAAGAACTGTTTAAAAGAAGCAAGGTCTTTCTGGAGCTTTAAGCTCCATCACATCTACCTTGCAAATTCCACAGTGACCTTGGTCTTTAAATCTGTGAAGATGGTGCATGTACAACACCAAGTGTTGTGGCCTGGAGCCTAATCTGGAGATTTGAGGGTTTGTGGGCTCTGTTGCAAGCTTGATCCCTACCACTTCATACACTCCCTTCTTCCTACAAGCTTACAGCATGCCTGAAAATAAAAAACCCATGAAGGAAAGGAGTTTTGCTGTCTTAAAGAGAAACCAAGGGCAAGGATTCAGTTATGAGAAAAAGGAGAGGCTTTGGCCTTTAAGCTGCACTAGAAAAAGCTGTGAAAACAGGGCAGGTGTGTGGTTCATGTGGAAAGCTGGAAATAACTGTCTCAAGCGAGGGTGATGTATCATCAGTGGTCCACTGTAATTGCTTTAAGATTGCAACACTTAGACTGGACGTGGACATTTTTGATTGATGGCTGCTAATGCAATGTAATACACGGACATTTTACACTCCCCGTTGAAGAATCGACCCAGCGTTTCTGAATTCCCTGCCGGCTTCTCTGTGGTCTCCTTTATCTCTGCTGCTCATCAGAGAAAGGGCAACACGCGCATTAAGACACCCCTGAAGTGCCAGAGGACAGCTCAGTGATGGCTGCTGAGCTTTGCTGGGGCCCGAGGATGACATTCCCCAACCTCACCACTAATGAGAACCTTTGAAAGATTACTGACATCCTCTGCCCGCGGAGGTGGCCGGAAGTAATTAAGCATCACTTCCACAAAAGGGCTGCCTTAAAACACTCGGGGCTTGAATGGGAAAGAACAAATGACTGGGCTGTGAGCTGGTGCTGCCTGGGTTTCCAAGTCTTACCCTGCAGGGGCTTTCCTGCATGCTGGGCCAGCTCTAGGGTTTATAAACCCATGCACATGCCCTCTCTTTACACCTAGTTGCATTCTGTGTGCAGGCTGCTGGGCTCCTTGGTCTGCAGCATTCAGCCCATCCTTTTTCCTATCTTCAGGGGAGGAGGCATAGGATGCTCAGCGGCTGAGAGAGCTGGGACCCTGTAAAGGACCAGATGCACAATGGGCCACCAAGGGCAGGACTGGGTATTCCCTGGGCTAAAGCATGTGATGAGGCACACCGACCATTAAAAGTCACATGATAGAACGATACTCTATGATATGAAAACAGTCAACAACAAATGCAGAGAGGTCTGACTGGGATAGGCTGTGAAACAGCACGTAGATGTGTTTCCAGTGAGGATGAAACAGACACACACACAGCACTGAAGATCACAGTCTTTGGCGATTGATTATAAATTGGGGGGGGGGGGCAGTTCCTATCATTCCGGTGTTTCTTTCCATATAAGCAGGCTCTCACATTGGAGTTCTCGTTCTCTCTCTCTCTTGTATTAGTTCACTTTTTGCATTACTGTAATGAAATGTTTTTTGAAAGGCTCATAGTATAAAGAACAGGTTATTTAGCTCACAGGGCTAGAGATTCTGTGTGTGAGCGAAGGGCACCACAGAGAGGGCACAGCCATCTACTCTCACGCCCCTTAACTTGGGGACTAGGTAGCAAGAAGTTTCAGATTTTCTTATCAAATAAGTCAGATACACTGGGTCATGTGATTGGTGTCATGGACACAGCTTCAAAACCCTTTGGAACTCCCTGAGTTTTTTTTAGCACCATACCTGAGTTTGTGCCATTGACGTGTTCATGACAGTTTTCAGGATGGGTTATTCATTCCAGAAAGAACAAGTCTGTGATTAGAGCGCTGAATGTTCAGCCCCACACAGCCTTAACATCTGGGAATAGTGGCAGGTGAAGTTCAAGTTCATACATATGGCTGATGATCTAGTAGGATCATAGTTCTGAAACTTAGATATAAGCTTTGAACAGTAAGACTCAGGGAGCTTCCTAGCTGGTGGTGTAACAAAATCTTCTCAGATTAAATCTTCTTCCATTTTGGGGGGAGGCTGTTTAACATTCAGGATGCTCTAAGTAGTAGTGAAACATTCCATACTGCAGGGAAATTTGCTAAGCTAAAAAAAACAAAAACAAAAACAAAAACAAAAAAAACAAAAACAAACAAAAAAAAACAACTGCATCTCCAGGAAGTCCCTGAAACCGACCAGATTCAAATAGGCTGACAAGTCCAGCTGGCTACAAGAGACTCAGATCAGCTGAGCTGCCTACCTGCTGAGGTGCCGACAAGCTATGCAGTGTGCTCCAGATTCCCAGCTCTCATAATGGTCATTCACTCTGAGGTGGGCAGCTGTCTTTGAGTGATTTCTGCTCCCATAAGTAACCCTTCACCCATATTTCTATAAGTAACTCTAATAAGCTTATTGGTCGACCAAGTTGGACTTGTTTGTGTGTGTGTGGGTTGTTTTGTTGGTTTTTTGTTTGTTTGTTTTCTTCCTGTTGTTGGTTGCCAGTCTGTGGTGAGTAGACATCTGTGTTGAGTAGACATTTATTTGCCTCCCCAGGAACAGTGTTACATAACAGATGACCAAATCGATATTCTGAGATACAAACATACCCAAATCCTCAAGCACAGAAGCTCCCAGACTTTGAGCTTAGGACCCTCCTAGATATCACATGCTCATGTATCTGTCTGTTCATCCAGATCCTCTGTAATTGTGTCACTGAGTACTATTTTGAGTTCCATAACTGTTCTAACAAATTATCAAACACAAAGAGGTTGTGTGACCTTTAACCTGGAACTGGCCAGGCAGAAGGGGAAGCCATCTGAGAACTCCAATTACTGCTGGTGTCTGAAGTGAGGGCAGTCTTACAGTCTTAGTGTCAGAGTGGAACTGAATCATAGGATACTGCCTGGCATATAGAATGGTGTTAGGACGTAGGACATTTGTCAAACAGAGGGCTTTGATAGTTAGAAAGCATTAGAGAAATGGCCAGAGCCAAGGTGAATAAAAGATCCTTTGTCCCCCACTGCCTTCTCATATCACCCCAACATAATAGGAGCAAGCAGTCCTGAGTGAAAAGACTGGATGTTCCAGGCCAGGGAGGGCAGAATATCACCGTTTAAATTGGACTGACCATTGTGATGGGTTAGAAGATAGCACGGAGCACATTTGAAACCAGTGATAGGACAAAGCAGAATGAGTCCACTCCTAACCAGGACTAGACTTTTCTGTAAGTCTGATGTATAAGAGTTTCTCTGTACACATACTGATATCAAGCGTGTTGAATGTTTGCTTGATTCAAAGACCTTCAGCTGATGAGGCCTATTTCAATTATGGAGGGCCAAAAAATATACTTTGTTCATCAGCTACCAATTTAAATGCTAATCATATCCATGATAGACTTTCATTGTGTCATCAAGAATGGACCCTGAGGTAACATTCCTCGAAAGTTGATGCATAAAGATCCAGAAATGGTGTAGCCTATGAGTAGAAGTGTCACTCACTAGTGGTGCTGAGTCGTCTACAAAAATGTGGAAGTGAAAGAAATTTAATATCCACATTCCAAAGCCAACACATAGTGTCTGCTGCCTCTCCTTCCTATGGCACACACTGGCTGGAATCTGCTAGTCTTCCTTCTTCAGAGTAGCTGAAGGGTGATTTGTTCATACAAAGGGTATGAACAAATCACGTGGTCTCTAGAATCAATGAATGTGAGATCAGGCACAAATGTTATCTACTCATGGATTTAATACTATACACCTACCTAGCACAAAGACTGAGATGGAGATGTGCGCATTTATCCAGGAAGATAATTAGGAGAAACCATCCATCTCCTGTCCTGTTGAGTGAAGAGTCTCCCTTTTAGATATGTCCCCATCATGGTGACACAGTGAAGACACAGCATCACAGATGTTCTCCCACCGTAGATGTGCCCCCACCATGATAACATGGTGATGACTCTCCCTTTAAGATGTGCTCCCATCAAAGATGTGCTCCCACCATGATAACATAGTGATGACTCTCCCTTTAAGATGTGCTCCCATCATAGATGTGCTCCCATCATAGATGATGTGCTCCCACCACAATGACATTTGCCATGGTGTGATGAAGTTTGGGGCTTATAACTAGAGCCACCACCTTAGTGTTTAGACTTTCAACTTCCAAAACCATGATCTGAGTAGGCTTATAAGCAGTTAGGCATTGAGTGTTTCATTATGGAACACAAAATAGATGAATGATTCAAAGATGAAAATTAGAATCACCGTGTACCTTTTACCTAGTAGCTGTCACTACAGTGTAGATGGATGTCTCCACTGTAAAACCTTACGTAGCTCCTCAGGTTTTTAATATAATGTAATGATCATATAAATACACAGTTCTTTGTTATGAAATGAGCTACAAACCAACTCATCAGCTTTGTAATGCAATGTTCTTCTTGGCCTGTAGGTATATGGGTTGCTGTCTACTACTGTTGGCTTTAACATCAACAGCTGAGTGGCAAGTCAAACATGTGGACACCACCTTGTATCCTGAAATTCACTGATCCAACAGTGTGGGAATCTAGATGAACAGGGAGGAAGCCTGTGTGTGCAGAGTTCTACCATCCTCGCCCCTGCCTCTCCCATTCTGCTCAGCGATGTCGAAATTGCAAAGAGCAGATGGCTGGTTCCTGCCCTGATGGCCTCCGACACCCCGCCACGACTTGCCCTGCATTACAAAAGCTCATCAGCAAATGTGCTCTGGGGACGCTGACTTTGGATGCTATGTTCTAACAGGTATTCCTGATTATTCTTACAGAGGGTCACACCTGGGTGTCCTCAAGGGAGAAGAGAGAGTTATGGCCTGAGTCTGTGCTCTACTCTGAATGAATTATGGGAGGCAGTGCTCCAAGTTCACCTTTGCCTTAAGAATACATTGGTATGCTCACAAGGCCCACCACATAGCAGATGATTAGACAGCTTTTTTTTTTTCAGCTGAATTTACAGAATAAAACTGGCTCAGTGGCCTTTGAGGGTGACATGGATACAGAACTGACCTATTTCAGTCATAAGTAAAATCATTCTTTCCTGGATGAACTAAGCTCAAATTAAAGAAGTGATTGTAAAGATTAAAAGAAGCAAGAATGTAAAAAGACTGACCTTGGCATCCAGGAGCCTGCTAAGAAATACACCTTGGACCTTCCTGTTCCCCCAAAGAAAGAAAGAAAGCCACAACACCAGCATCAAACAAGAGCAGTTCCTTCCTTCTACCAGAACAATCTGCTGAAATATACAACCTCAGGACTGGAGATTGGCTGCCAGACTAGAGCCAAGTGGGCAAACCAGCAACAGCCAGAAGGCAGCTGCTTGGGCACACGTATGCCTTGTTTGATGGGATTCACACTATTGTCTGTGTTCAGACACAATGATGAAAGGACCTTCTTTTGAACTGTTTCAGCTACACAATTAAGAGGGGGAGGTATGATATCGTTTTCAAATGGCATAAAATTAAATCATCTGAGAAAATTAATGAAAAATATCTAAGCTTCAGACAGAGCAAACTGTACCTCTTAGGGGACATCAAGAACACGAGAGAAAAAGGAAGGGAAGAGTCATTGGCATCAATTTCAGATAACCTTAAAGGGAAGAGCATTAGTGAAGAGCAGAGGTGAAGGGCAGCATACCCCAGCATGGATTTAACATAAAAATGCGAGTATTTAAAATGACATGATCCTGATGAGGAAATTAGAAAACAAATAAAGATGTCTCCAGGGTAAGCTTGGTGGGTAAAGGTACTAGCCCTGTGCAAACCCTGAGACCTGACTGGGTCACAGGGACCCACATATGATGGATGGTGAGAACTATCTCCACAACTTTGTCTTCTGCCCTCTACATGTGCCATAACATGTACGTCCCTCCTCATCTCCCTTCACACACACACACACACACACACACACACACACACACACACACACACACTAATAATGATAATACTTTTTTATGAAAGCTGACATGAGTACATTGGTTATGAAGGTGGCAGCTTCCACCAATGAAGGGCCAATCATTGCTCTCTGACCTACTCCTGCCAGAGCATGCCATCATAACTCCTGAACATATAGGCAATTATTCCCATTTTACAGATGAGCAGTATGGAGGTCTTGAGGGTGTTATCACCCAAGTCCACACAAGTTTCTCATAGGCAGAACTGGAAAATGAAACCAGATAATCTAACAGCAGACCTCAAACTATTAAGAACTGTTACAATCCATATTAGAACCTGCTAACTGTCATCATCCTGGAAATTTCATCATAAAATAGCTATACTGAAGTACAATTTACATAAGACAACATTCATGTTTTTATATCACACAATGAAGTGGGGTTTGCATATTTATAAATTTGGGCATCTCTTCCTGCTAAATCTAGAATATTCTCATTACATGTACTAATCTAAGCAGGGACACCTGTCTCATACTTGCTCTGTGGTGAAGATCTGAGGGTCCTAGTAGCAGTAATCAAGAAGGCCATCTGAGAACAGATGAGTATCTACAGGGAAGAGAGAATAATGGGTTAGCGTATTTCCATGACCTGCCCATGAAGGCATGGTGGACCTCAGAAGTAGGCCTGAGAATTGTCAAGACCCCAAGTCTGTTTGGTGGACGTGGAGAGACCTGGTCTGAACAAAGGAATACATATATACTAGTTGGTATCTTGTCAGCTTGACACAGGCTGGGGTCATCTGGGAAGAGAGGACTCCAATTAAGTAAATGCCATCATATGACTAATGTGAGAGGGCCTAGCCTACTGTGGGCAGTGCTATTCCTGGGCATGCGATCCTAGCTTGGATAAGAAAGTAAGCTGAACAAACCATGGAGAGCAAGCAACATCCCTTCATGATTCCTGCCTTGATTTCCCACTATGATTGAGATGTATAAGACAAATAAACCCTTCCCTCTCCCAAAAGTTGTTACTGGCCAGTTCTTTGTTACAGTGACAGGAAAGGAAGAGAAGCGGCATACACTCTGGCATTACAGAGTTCTGCCCAGGCTGAACATGAGGCAGGGAGGTGGCGGGTCAGTCTATACTGTGGCCTGTGGGTTGTTCTGGGGCTACAGGCTTCGACAGATTCCAAGAGCAACTGTCTCTCCAGGGATGCTCCTATCCCTGTTTGATAAGTGATGTTCTTTTATGCTGCATGAGGGGATCAGAAGGGATTGAAGCAGAGCAGCAGACAAAGGAAGAGCTGCACACTCAGTGTGAGATTCTGCAATCAGTGTTCCTCGAAAGACACAGCCAGCTGCAGGACTCTGGAGGGGGCAGGTGCAATGTTGGCACCCGAGGGAAACATTAGGAGTGACTTCCATTTGAGAACCTAGTAGTTTGGGGAATTATTTTCTTAGAAAAAATGATCATGTGCCTAAGGCTACAAACATCCTCTGGTACAGTAGAAGAGGCTTGGTCTGGGTACCTGGCTTGCTTTTTGCATTTGCTGCCCATGGGGTTTAGAGGTAGTATAGACCAGAGCCCAGGCTTGATCAGAAGTAAGGCCTGCTGTTTCTGTCTTTGCCATCAACGCTCCTCTAGTGTTTGATTTCCTTTCCTGGGAGGATTTTTGGTACAAGATAAATTAGAACTGAGATGGCAGTGTAGACGAAGCAGCAGGAATACCAGCTGAGTTGGAAGGTTTTGCACAGATCAATCTTCCATGCTGTTGATGGCTTTTCCTGACAGTTCCCTATGGTCTGCCTGCTATCTGCCAGCAGCACCTTGTGCCTGCTTCCAAACAAAAGAGGGCTGCTGTGGTTGTATCTGTTGCAAAAATGCCTTATTCTCTGATATGAGTCTCTGAAAGCAATAAGCAAACTGGACAGAACGTGAGTAAGCGCTTACCCCCAGCTTCCTGCTGTAATTCCAATATCCCTCAATAGCAAGTATATGTTTTGCAAATGTGTTTAAATCTTGCCTCCAGTGCTGTTCTGGGAGCCCAGCACTTGCCTCTGAGAAGCCACCTCTGTCCCCTCACATTAACCAAGGAAGTGACAAGCTCTCTCATGCTGTGTTTAGAAATATGTGTAGCCCCTATACCATAAGACCAACTAACTAGAATATATAAAGAATCATCCCTCAATTACCTAATCAATAAATTATCAAATAAGTAGACAATTATTTTTTGCAGGAGGAAAAAAAAAAGACACGTGAAAAACTAGTAACAAATGCACAAAGACTATTCCCCCAGCCATTGGGGAAATGCCAATGAGAACCACAATGAGATTGATTCTTATCTTACCCTAGACAGAATGACTTGCTTCATGAAAACCAATGACAAGTGCTGGTAAGGAACTGTGGGAAAGGAGCCTTCTTATAAGGCTGGTGGGGGTACAAACTAGTGCAATCACTATGAAGATCAGAGAAGAGGTCCTTCCAAGGAACAGAGCCCTTGAATGACCCAGCTGTACCTCTCCTGGGAACATGCCCAAAGGAGTATGAGCTAGCATACCATAAGATATCTCTGTACTATGAGATACCTCTCACCCATGCTTGTTGCAGCCACTATATCCCAGCTATGAACCCAATCTTGGGGTCCATCAAGAGCTGAATGGATGAAAGACTTGCAACACACACACACACACACACACACACACACACACACACACACATGAAGGTTAAATTGGACTGCCTGGACTGTTGAGAGGGGGAAGGGAGTTGGTCACCAGGAAGATAGGATAGGTTAATGGGTATGAAATCTGGTGAAGGCACATGCTACACTTGAATTAACTGTCATAATGAAGTCCATCACTTTGTATGATGGTTATATTCATCTTTCTGTCATTTGAAAGTCTCTGGACACTTGGCTTCTTCCTCAAGGGTAGAAGAGTCTGGGCAAGAGTCTGGAGGTTTCACCTGGGTTGATGGTTGGGTCAGGTCATAGGAACCATGTAAATGCTTCCCTCTGAAGCTGGAAGTCCTTGCTCCTCTTCCTTCCTCCTGTGTTACATAAAACCATTTACATTTCCTCTTCCAGAATCTTTTCCTGAAAGCCTCTTTTCTAAGGAGTCACATGTTTTCTTTATCTCTAAAGCCCGTGATCATGTCGTCTTATAGCACACTCATTATATGGTTTCAGAGACCTCACGACTTGGCTGGTTCTAAGAAACACTTCTTAGCATGCTTATAGCCAACCTCTGTCACCCACCTCCCCCATGTAAATCACATAGAAATCCCTCTTTCTTTGGCCTGTGAACTGTGTGCATCGTTTCCCTTCCGTTCCTTTCTCCATGTGGTGCCCTTCCCTAGCCTCAAAACCTCTGCCTCTCAGACTCTCAAGTTCTTTAACATCCAACTTCAGTGTAGCAGGACTGTACTCCATAGCTCTATAATGACTTAGTCAGCTCCAGCTTCTTCTTATTTTTTTTAAAAGATTTGTTTTTTATTATATGTAAGTATACTGTAGCTGTCTTCAGACACACTAGAAGAGGGAGTCAGATCTCATTACGGATGGTTGTGAGCCACCATGTGGTTGCTGGGATTTGAATTCAGGACCTCACTGAGCCTTCTCTCCAGCCCCAGCTTCAGCTTCTATGCCACGAACTAGGAGACTTATCAACAACAGACAATTATTCCCTGCTGTCTGTAGGCTGCAAATCTCAGATCAAGGCCTGGTTGGACTGGGTTCCAGAGAGGGCTCTTTTCTGCTGTGGAGGCTGCTCAAATTGAACTATTAGGAGCTACACTGGTGCTTTCTCACTTCGCAAAGCTTTGTCTCTAACACCATCCTAGTCAGGAATAAGATTTGAACATATGAACTTTGGGAATCCACATGGTGCATAGAAATCACGGATCCCACAGAAAGTTGGAAGTATGCCTTGGCCTATGACCAACACTGATGTCTGCTCTGCTCTGCCCCTTCCTGTGCTATTTGCTGCTCAGGGGTTATACACAGATATCCACTGCCCTCAGAGTGAGGAGCTCAAGAAAGGGTAGACATCATACTTCTGTCTTTTGGCTTTTGCTACGAGCACCTACCACACAGGTGTAGAAGGAGGAGATGACGTGGGGGTAGAAATCTGCAATTTCTATGTTTTACATTTTCCCTATTCTAGAAGGTCTTTCATGAAGCTGAAGTTCTGTCTCCCTTGCCACCTGCATAAACATGGTACACATGCCTCACTACCTCATAAAGCCAGTCACTCTGTCTTCTTCTATACTACTCCCCCTGTCTAAAGCACAGGTATTTCACCTACAAGGGCAAACCCATGACCAACTGATGTTATGTACTCCATAAGACCTTGTGCTGCAAGATCTTTTTTTTCTTTTTCTTTTTTTGTTTTTGAGACAGGTTTTCTCTGTGTTGCCTTGGCTGTCCTGGAACTCACTCTGTAGACCAGGCTGGCCTCAAACTTAGAAATCCGCCTGCCTCAGCCTCTCAAGTGCTGGGATTAAAGGCGTGTGCCACCACTGCCTAGCTTTTGCTGCTAGGTCTTGATAGATATTTTTATAACAGAAAACTGATGCTATGAATTAACAAAATATCTAACAAGCATATTACTTTCACTGTGCAAAGACAAACTGGCGTCAACATGGCTTCTGAATCTTAGTTATCTGAGTAGTGCAGAAACTCAGATTTTTTTTAAATTACCAATCTAACAATTGCTGATTTCATAGTTTGTCTTTAGGTTCTTTGACATGAGTTCCTCCAGAACACCGAATCAGTAAGTTCAAAGATTATGCATTAGATGGGTACAAACCATACTACAAAGCAACTTCATTTCAGAACTGCAGTATGCTTTTCTACTGAAAGCTTAGCAAATATCTTGATATTCCTATTTTTTTTCTTGTAGAATAATGGACTAAAATAAATTCTTAGTGCATGGGATAGGTACTGATCCATATGACAAGTTTTTTAATTATACACACACACATGGACACACACACTTTAAAAACGGAGTCCTCCTAATCAGATGTAGCTTCTTAAATATCAGTAACAATGTTAAATCTCTTTAAAGCAGGAAAAAGTCTGAGTAAAGCCTTGTTTTACTCAGAAATCAAAGCTTATCCAGTAGGAAACTAGTCATAAATGGACATAAGCCATATACACAAGCATTTGTTAATAAGCATTACTTAGTGAAACATGATCCACTCTGTATTCTTGAGTGTTCACTGACCAATGTGTAAAACAGACTTCACAGTGAAGAGCCCTCTCCCACCCACTGGTCAACAGCACAGACCTTAAGTCGGCAAGCATGTGGCACTCATGCTAGAGTTAGTCTAGTGTTGGGAATGAGGTATCCAGTTGCGACCTCGACGCGTTTTACATCTATTTTACTGGGGTGCAGTTGAAGGGTGAGCATGGGGCTTGGGGTGAGTATGTGTACCAGAACATGCGTGTGGAAGTCAGAGGATAGCTTGTAGGATTTGATCTTCAATCCTCTCCTTCCACTATGTGGGTTCTGGGGATTGAATGCAGGTTGTCAGGCTTGGCAACTAACGAGTACTTTATAAAGTTAGTACTTTATAAAGTACTAACGAGTACTTTATAAAGAAAATCTATGACTGAGCCAGTTTTCAGTGAAATACACGAAACAGGCTTTCATAAGAATATCTGCAGGCCATGTACTAGACTCTTCCGCAGTGAATTAGTGCATGGAAGAGAGGGTGCCAAGGCCCACTGACCAATTAGGGTGTCAGAGCCGGAAAATAGTGACCTAGGGAACCAGCTTTTGAGAATAATGCTCTTGTACACCCAGGGTATAATTCAAACTTGTTTTGTTTACATTCAAACTTGTTTTGTTTTGTTCTGAGACAGGTATGCATTGCACCAACTGAAGACCTCAGCCCCCAAAGACTTTCGCAGGTAAAACAAAATGTTCTTCATCCTTACTTTTCACTGTGAGGTACATGGACTTGCTGACGTCTGCTCCCACATCGTTGCTGACCTTGCAGAGGTAGTAGCCACTGTCTTCTTCTACAACATGCTTGATCAAGAGTGAGCCATTACTCAGGACCTGGATTCGGCCATTCAAGGCAATTGGCTGGAACTGGGGGACCCCAGCACCTGGGAGGAGAGAAGCACAAAAAGGAACCATGATGCTGAGGAGTGATGATTCATCTTTACTGGACATGTGACTAGATTCAGAAACATCTAAAGCTTCCCTCTGGGAGTGCCTGTGAAGCATCCAGAGAGCTTTAGATGAAAAGGGAAGGGCTACGTGTATGGCACTGTCATCCTACTGACTAGGGTCCTAGACTGAACACAGGGGTCAAAGGACAGCCAGAGTTATAGCTACAGGGGCATACCATGTCTACACCATGACAGACCAACCACATTATGTCAAACTGTGAGCAAAACTCAACCTCCTTCTCTAACTTGCTGCTTATATTTGGTTTCACAATAGTGAAACAAGAGAGTGGGGGTACAATGAGAATGAACACATGGACACAAGATTGATTGATTCCTAGCATCTGTACACAGTCAGGTCCAGGTGTGTTTGTTCCTGTAAACCTAGCACTGAAGAGCCAAAGACAGAAATAGAGGATCTCTGGACAGGCTGAGCAGCCAGTGCTTTGGGATTGGCCAGTCCCATATTCAAGAAGTGCCCCTGGGACAATAGGGTAGAGAGCAGATCAGGAAGATATTCAGTGTTGACTTCTGGTTTCTACATGTATCTATATGTGCAGATAAATAAATGTTGAGCAACAAAGTGGACCCCCAAATGGCAGTGATGCTGATGATGTCCTGAGACGACAGTCCAAGAACAACCCAGGTAGGACTCTGACCCAGTAAACAGAAGGATTCCTAGTGGGTAAACAAAGATCTAAACTCAGCATTCCTCAGGGCAGGTTTCAGTTAGTCAGGAAAGCCACTACTTTCCACCTCTACTACCAATGGTCAACTACCTCCAGCAAAGAGCTTCTATACTTGATTAGCCCAAACATCCTGCAACAGATCAAAGTCCCTACAAGAACTCCAGGCCTAAGCTCCCATGCTGGCTCCTGTTGCTTGCTACCTGCCCCAACAAAACTGATAAGCAGCTCTGCCCTCTGAAGCAGCCTGGCAGCTTGTCCCCAATTAATTGTTCTTTCTACCCACTGAGTGGTCCAGTTCTGAGGGTTTTCAGTGATTACTTATAATAATAAAAACATGCAAACAATACACACAGACACATCACACTCTACATGCATACACATACATGTACGCACGTAGGCACACACATATTCATGTACATCTACACATACACACACATACACATATGCATATACATATACATACACACATGTATACACGCTCATACACACTTGTACACCTATGCACACAATGCTTATACATACACACATGCATACATGTACACACACATACACAGCTGAAAGCTGCTCTGCTTCTGCTAAGGATGGAGGAAGGCAGAAAAGGAAACTGTTTGCCCTGCTCAGCATCACAATTGTGCCTTCCTTAGAACAAATCCCAGCAAACATAGTTGCAAAGAACTAATGCCTAAAAACGAGGTCTGAGCTCCTAGAGTAATTTACTTTCAGCACATGACAGAAAGAAGGCATAAAAAGGGTGGAAGGAAAGGACTGGAAAAAGCTGTGACCTACTTCAGTCTCTGCTTTGGACCAGAATCTACCCCTCAAAAAAGCAAAAAAAAAAAAAAAAAAAAAAAAAAGAGGAATAGGAGAAACACAATTCTTATCAGGAGCAGAGGAAACTACTTACTGGGCAGAGGCTTAATAATTTCCATAAACAGATGGCAAAGATTCAGATGAAATATTAAGACTATTGAAAAGAGGCAAAGTTAAAAAAAAAATTAAAAAGAGGCAAAGTAATAGAAAAGAAAGTGCAGCTTTTATGTGTGCAAAGTATGTTCATGAAGCAAAGTGGACACAGAGGAGGAAATGACTAGGTCAGCAAAATTTACCCAGAGTAAAGCCATAAGAACAAAGGGAGGAAATATATGAACTCAGGCAAGATTGCAAAAAATAATTGCATAATCTGAGTAATTACAGACTTAGAAGGAGGAGGGAAGAAATGTCTAGAAAACAATTTGTCTCATTTTTATAAAAATAATTTTTAAATCAGAAAAATTTAATACAACCATCAATTGATTTGATTTTAAACATTTATAGTGCTCCACACTCTAGCAGGGCAGGTAAGTTGCAACTGATTCTGGATTTATCACTGCAAGAGATGGAGTAAGGCCTGATACATCTTTTAAAAGCCTAGTGGCAAGATTTTGCTGAAAGGACCCAAATATAGCTGTCTCTTGTGAGACGATGCCGGGGCCTAGCAAACACAGGAGTGGATGTTCACAGTCAGCTATTGGATGTATCACAGGGCTCCCAATGGAGAAGCTAGAGAAAGTAACCAAGGAGCTAAAGGGATCTGCAACCCTATTGTTGGAACAACATGATGTACTAACCAGAACCCCGGAGCTCTTGTCTCTAGCTGCATATGTATGGAAAGATGGCCTAGTCGGCCATCAATGGAAAGAGAGGCCCATTGGACTTGCAAACTTTATATGCCCCAATATAGGGCCAAAAGAATGGGAATGGGTGGGTAGGGAAGTGGGGGGCGCTATGGGGGACTTTTGGGATAGCATTGGAAATGTAATTGAGGAAAATATGTAATAAAAATATTAAAAATTAAAAAAAAAAGCCTAGTGGGAGGTATTTGCAGGAGGATTTTCAGGGAGTCTGTAGTTCAGGAGTGGAGCCCTTACAAATGGGATCAGTGTCCTTGTAAGAGTGACTGTGGAGAACACACTGTGCACTGTGAGGCCACAGCAAGAAGTCAGGAGTGGGAGTTTTCAGGGGAAAGCCCTCATCAGAATCTGGCTTGCTGGTTGGTGCCTGACTCCGGATGATCAGCCTCCTGAATTAACAGGAGAAAATCATTGAGCAACTTGAGCAAATTCAGTCATCAGAAGAATGAGTACTTTGAGCTGTGAAATAAATCTCAGTAAGTGTTTTAAGATAAAAACAACAGTGTGAGAGATATGTTTGGACAAGCTCCAACTCTCCAAGGGTTTGAAAACTAACACTGTGGCTTTTCTTTCCTTCCCTTTCCTGTTTCCCTTTCCTTCTTTCCTATTTTCCTTCCTTCCTTCCTTCCTTCCTTCCTTCCTTCCTTCCTTCCTTCCTTCCTTCCTTCCTTTTTTCCTTCCTTCCTTCCTTCCTTTTTTCCTTCCTTTTTTCCTTCCTTTTTTCCTTCCTTCCTTCCTTCCTTCCTTCCTTCCTTCCTTCCTTCCTTCCTTCCTTCCTTCCTTCCTTCCTTCCTTCCTTCTTGTTTTTTCAAGACAGGGTTTGACTGTGTAGCTTTCATTGTGCAATAATTCACTCCATAGACCAGGCTGATCTGAACTCAGAGACTGGCCTGCCTCTGCCTCCCAAATGTTCAGGTTACAGGTAAGGATGACCACCACCCAGAACAATGCATTTCTTTCTTTCTTTTGTTAACTCTTTATTGGTTCTTTGTGAGTTTCCCATCATGCACCCCAATCCCATTCATCTTCCCGGCCCCTGGTACCTGCCCTTAACAATGCATTTCTTAACAGTTCATGAGTCAAAGATGAAACTATTAGAAGTGCTAGAGAGAATTTTAAGTTGGATATAGTAAAAATTATATTAAGGTGGCTTAAAGCAACACCTTAATATGTCATGTGTAACATTAAATTCTGTATTAATACTATAGAGGAAAAATAATAGAAATCAAGCATTTTGCTTAAGAAGATACTACAAGAAAAGCAAGCACACACACACACACACACAAATGAGAAGGAAAGAAATTGTAAGGAAGAAAGCTGTCATCAACGAGAAGAAACAGAAAAACACCAGAGAACATCAACAGAGCTAAAGGCTGGTCTTTGGGAAGGACAATAGAATTGGTCAAGAAGACAAGAGAATAAGCAGAAACGATAATTGATTATAATAAAAGAAGCTGCGATTACATTTTTAAAAGGCCTGAAAGTAATGAATAACTTAGTGCCATAAAGTTTAGCAACTTCAATTAGATAGACAAATTTCCTTAAACAATTATCACATTTCATTAATTAATGAAAGATATCTGCTAATTTACCTACACTGATTTTAAACACAAGAACTCTGAATGGTGCTTCATAGTAATTCAGTTAAAAATGAATGGAGTATCCCCCTTTTCTGTGAGAGATTCTAATCCTAATCTGGAGAGATGACAACCTTCAAATTTTCTAGACACACAAAATGGATTTGTGGTTTGGTGACAGAGAAGCTACGCAGTGGCTAATGCCTGGAAAATAGCTATAGGTGCAGTGATGCTAACTTCTAGGCCCTCATCTCTCCTCCCTCCTACGTCTCTTTTCCTAGATGGGAACCGACATGTTGCAAGCCTGCCATCTCATGTCAAGGCTCTGGTAGGAAGGCACAGAGGGCTAACTCTAACCAATCGTCTGTGACAAACTATATCCTGCCAATCAAGACATGAGGGACCATGAAAGCCCTTGATATAATTGTGACCCCAGATGACACTCAATGGTGCTGTTAGAGACCTAATCCAGGGAAGTCGGCTCTGCCTGTATTCCTGACCCACACCTGTGGGGAGATGTAGGAATTACAACCACTCACTTTGAGGGAGATTGTGAAAAGACTTCCTCACAGGGTAAAGTGATGGCTAATGCTCCTGAAATGTAGCTCAGCACATAGTAGGCATACAGCGTTGTTGTGTTGATATTTTAATTGCTACTTGTTGATATTTAGTCATTTGGTGATTATCTGACTTGTTTTAGGGCCAGTGCTATGAACAAATTGACTTCACCCAGCAGTATAGAAGATGTGGAACAATCTTTATGGCTAACATTCTGAACCAAAAGGAGTGTGAGTATACATAATTAAATTGCTGATGAAATAATGATCTGCTTTTACTTCTGAGTGCTGACTTCAGTTTTACTTAAACCCACATTCACTATTAAAGCTCTTGATCTTTGTTAGAATGACACTATCTTGTTTTAACAGGCATCTCTTTAATTTCTACTCATAGGTGATTTTGAGCAGGCTTTTGTAAATTATTCAGCTATTTTACTTACTGTTTGCAAACAATTCCTTCATGCCTTTTGCTCATTTTCTGCTATACTTTTGTCTTCTTAGCATTTCAAAGCACTTCAGGTTTAAGAAAAAGTTACCTTCTTATTTAACAAAATTTACTTTTGATTCCTGTTAGTTTTAATAAGGGTTTGATGGTGAATATTGTGAGAGCTTGATGATGAATATTGCTTCTCTATCATGCTGGAAATGAAACTTTTCTCCTGTGAAAGTAGATTGCATTGTAAAGCATTGGTTTTATGAATTATAAGATAACGTATAGAGAATGTATTCCTTTCTAAAAGGATAAAGGATTTTACTGAAACTTAAAACCAAGAGAATAAGCAGCCTGTGCCTTTATCCCAGTACTTGGGAGGCAGATGCAGGTGGTTCTGTGTGAGTTTCCCAAGGGTTCTTACACACATACTCACACACATACACACACACACACACACAGACACATACACACACATACCTACACACATATACAATCATACACACATACATATACACACATACATTTACATATATACACACACATACACACATGTACACACAGACACATATAGACACACACATATATACATACACACAACACAGACATACATGTACACATATACACATACACAGACACATATGTACACATATACATACAAACACATTCATATAACACAGACACACATATACACATTCACATACACACATTCACATATACACATATACATACATACATACACAGACACATATGTACACATATATACACAAACACATCCACACATACACCCATACACAGACACATATACACATATACATACAAACATATTCAGACACACACACAGAGACACAGAGAGACACACAGGCACACATATACAAACATTCACATACACACAAACATACACACACAGAGACACATATGTACACATATATACACAAACACATTCACACTCACACATACACATGTACACATATACATACAACACATTCACATACACACACAGACACACACACATATATATATATACACACATACACATACAAACATACACACAGACACACATGTACAAACACATTCACGTACACACACAGATACACATATACCAAACACATGCATACACACACAGATAAACACACACACCAGACTAAAAATTAAGACATCTCAAAGAGGTATGGAATTTATAAACTATGTAAAACTTGGTTTTAAAAATTATGAAAATCTAGTGAAATTCTTGTTGGCTTGGAGAAAGGCAGAAGATTGTTCATACCCACAATGCATACTTTTTACTGTCCTCAAAGAATTTTCACTAGAAAAACACTTTAAGTAGTGGAGACATTTATAAAGAAGAATTAAAAAGTAAAATTTACAGCACTGCCATGCTCTCTCAATTGAATGGTGGCAAAGAATGATCTTTTAATTCCTATCTGGATGGATGTGAGCCTGTGCATTATTTAAAAGTCTAATGAAAATGGATTTGAATAACATTAAATCTTTTCTTCATTGGGAAAAAAAATGAGCCCAAGTTGAAGGGACACAGCATGCACAGCTTTGATCAGGCCTGCTACAAGGAGCAAGAGCTTGCTGTTAGCCAGTCTATTCACCAAGAGGACACAAAGGCTGACATTCTTCAGATGTGATAGACGTGGGCTTCACTGAATTCTCAGTCCTCTCCCTCAGAGTAATCACTACTCCACAGGGCAAAGTTTAACCAGTGCGTGCAGTCTGCAAATCAGTAGCTATCTTAGCATAGGGTAAGCAGGTTGGGCAGCAGCTGTTAGTAACAGAGAGCGGCCAACTTTCTGTGGCTAGCTGGGGTTGGGCAGGGATGGTTCTAAACTTCATCACAAGAAATGAAATGTTAAGGCATTTTATAAGTCACAGACTGGATTACCAGTGATTGTAACACACAGAAGACCTCCCCTATTTGCTGGGAAGCTATGCCTCACTGCATGCCCAGGTGCCAAGGTTGTGGGAATCACACATAGGAGAATGACATAGGAGGCAGGTGGCAAACAAGGTACCTGCTTCATAGAGTTCTGAAGTTTTGCTGATCATAGAGAACGCACTTGGCTGAGAGTTGGAAAGCTCTAGATCCCAGTGGCCTCTGACTAAGCCAATGGGGCTTAAAGACAAATGGCTGTTTCTCCTTACATCTTTATACAGAAAATATTTACATCTAAGACAACGAGCTTACAAAAATGTGAATGTAAATACCTACAGTTCATATCTAGAATATATTGTTCAAAGAGCATGTTCATAGCTAGCTATCAAGGTGGAGTGATGGATGAGGTGGATTGAAGCACAGCACAGTGGGAGAGGGAGTCTCTCTGTTCCCTTGACTGTTCTCAATGGAAGGTTGCAAGCAGCTATGCTTTCTCCTCCCTAAGGACCAGAGTGTGTCCCTTTCATCCTAGTGGAGAGAGGTGTTTTCTTGAAGAATGAGTGGTTCTTACTTCAAAGAGAAGGTTCCTTTCCTTTAGAAGAGTTGCTAGGCTCCGAGTGTCCCTCTCTGATGGACTGTATAACATGGAAGTATAAGATGAAATCAGTCTTTTCTCCCCAAGTTGATTTGGGTCATGAAGTTTAACCAGGACCTTGGTGTATTTCTGTCTTGTGAGTGAGGGGCATTGAAAATGACTTGGGAGGAGCAAGGAAGGAGAAGCCACCATTTACTCCACAGGGTGTGCACTGGGACATGGCAGACTCTGGACACAGGATTATTAGTACCATTGAGAACTGCCTGTAAACCATGGCTGCTGACATGGATCTGAGCAGCTTCTCAAGACACTACCCTTGTCAACAACTATAAGACAGCTTTCTTTTTCTCTATCTCTCCCCAGGTGCCATGCTTCCAATTCCCATGGTAAATTCCCTCCTAGCACTGCACTACCTACTAAGTGCAATAGCACCCAGGCAGTTTTCTTTTCCAATGTGAAGTTATGCTGATTGGATACTGCAATCACCCCCTGCCCCTTAATTCTATTTATTTTCTGTGAAAAAAACCTATCCACTGGAGATCATGATACTTCCCTGGAGTCTTCTCTGCGTTTCCTCTGGCTTTGTAGGTTGGGTATAAGTTTGGCACATAGTTGTAATTTTGACCCTAATAGGAAGTAATTGTTCCTTTAACCCTGAGACTCAACACTGTTCTCTGTACTCAACTACCACAAAATTTGCCTGTGAGGTAATCATATTCAGCACTTGCTGATGTGGCCTGGGACACTGCAGGAAGTGGAAGTGGCTAGATATACAGTAGGTATCACCTATGCTTTACAGTGGAACTCTGAGGAGCCATGCATATGAGTCCAATGGCCCAGATCTGCACCACAGCTGTACTGGATAACTTAATGTCAACTTGACACCAGGTAAAATAACCTGAGAGGAAGAAACCCCATTTAAGAAGATTCCTCTGTATGATTGGGCAGAAGCCAAGCCTATAGGTCATTTTCATAGTTAGTGATTGATGGGAGATGACCCAGTCCTTTTTGGATGGTGCTACCCTTAGGCTGGTGGTCTGGGGTTTCATAAGAAAGCAGGCTGAGCAAGCCAGTAAGCAGCACCATTCCATGGCCTTTGTATCAGCTCCTGCCTCCAGGCTCTTGCCATGTTTGAGTTCCTGTTCTGACTTCCTTCAATGGTGAACAGCAATGTGGAAGTTTAAGCCAAAGAAACCCTTCCCTCCTCAAGTTGCTTGTGGTCATGGTGTTTCATTACAGTTATAGGCAATAGAAACAGTAACTATGGCAACATACCTATGAAAGACTCTCCAAATATTTGTATTTGGTATGGCTGCTTCTACCCACAAGAAGACTGCTAGAGACTTCCTGGAGAAAGAACAATGAAGAGAAAAATCTGGAGGAATAGGGAAGAGAAAGGAGGTGGTCTGGAGACTGGGGCTGACTGAGCTGGGAGCCTCACTAGGCTAGGCAACTGCTGAAGATTCCTGGCTTCTGTAGCACCAAGTCTCCACCCACGACAGGAAGAAGACCTTCGTATATGCCAAGTTCCTCTCTCTCTCTTTTCTACTATCAATGGGAGGAGGTAACTACATCAAGCACTCCCTTATTTGTTATGCTTACAGCTCTTTGTAAGAACTCATTGTTTAGTGAGGCCCATGGTTCCTCCACTTGGCAAGCAAACATGGTGGCCTTTGCTATATGTTAGGATTCACACTGGGTTTTCAAGTTAGTTTTCTTCTGGAGTTTTAGAGAGATATAACTTTCTCCTGTTTAGATTCTTGAGACATCTTGCTCGTGGGTTGACATGAAGAGGGAAATGGGTTTCTGATGATGGGATGCAAAGTGTGGTCAGGCCTCAGGTGGGCCATACTTCATGAGTGTAGAAATGTGTATGTAACCCTTAACAATTTTTATAGGGTGGATAGACAACACAGAAAACCATAACTTCCAGCACCAAATAGGGACGGACTCTATATCCTTCCAGGGAGAGCTAGGGTTGGAGAGAATAAGACCTGAGGTGAATGACTGTAAGAGCTGGAAGGACAAGGGGAAGGGTGAGAAAGAAGTCCAGCTCTAGAGAAACAGACAGGAAAGGGAGGGTCCCTGACAAAAAGTGCTCAAGGGACAAAGGGTCACAGTTTCAGAAGACCAGAGCCCATCCTTCTTAGGAAGGTACAAACTGGGGAAGGATAGCATAAAAGTAGAAGCAGAAAGCTGGCTGATTTGCTTCATCAATACCCAGGAAGTAGAAAGAGAGCAGAAAGGGGGAATCAGACTATAAGCCCCCAAAACTTATCTCCAGTGACAGACTCCTTCCAGCAAGGCTCCCTTTCCTCATGCTTACATCCTCCCCAAAGAGCACCACCACCTGAGGACCAAGTGTCCAGGTACATGGGCCTGTGAGGGACAGTTCACATCTAGTCCATGGCATCATCACAGTTTGAACATTGTGTGCGTGCTGAGGAGAAGAGACATGGGAGTCTAAAAGAAGGCTGTGGTGATCTCCTTTATCAAGAGCAGGGAGATGGGAGCACTACAGAAAGTCAGGGTCAAGGGGCCATTGGTGGCAAGACCTTTTACTCAGAAAAACAGAAAGAGATAAAACTGTAGGCAGTAGCTGTTGTACACACACCCTCAAAAACAATGGGGGCAGGGGTCCAAATGTCAGTGCCTAAATAGAAATGCCATCTATACCACCATATAAAGTCTGTCTGCTCTAAGGATTCACTGGTCTTTGAGCCAACCTGGAAACATCTCAGTCTCCAAGTTTTCTAGAATCAATGTTCACAAATGTTATTTCTTTGATTAAATCATTTGTGTAGAAGGAAAACAAAAACAAAGTAAAAGAGGTCAGATGAGACAACCGAGGTGTATTTGAAAATGAGTGAGGTGGGGCAGAGACATCATTAGGGTGTCAGCTCTGTCAGCGACACTGCCTGGGCAAGAATGGGTGGCTCAGTTTAACAGAGAAAGGACTAACGCAGAGTCTTGTGTTCACTTGCTGTAACCCAGGTTACATACTGACTTAAGCCAGAGAGAAGAGCTAGCTTACTCATGAGTGATGCTATGCATCTGGATAACCACAGAGCAAAGATCAACTCTGGCCACAAGCATAATGACAGGTGGTATGTGCTGAGTAACTGCCGTCAGACACTGGAACAAATGCTTTCTATGATTTTTCTCAATAGATCACCACTTTCCACCCCAAGTGGTGATAGAGTTTTCTTTTGACACCTTGGCCTCCTACAACATACTAGGTAGCCTTGGACTTGTGGTTAATTCCATGCTGCACTTGGCTCTAAGCATCAGCATTGCATTGATCTCTTTATTCTGTTTTGCATCAGAGGAAACAGGCCCATGGTTTATAGGCAGGGGACACAGCAGACAGTGCTGAGCTAGATATTTTTGACTGATGTTGTTTGTCTATTCTCTTAGACCCTTGCATCATTCCCTTTTCTAAAATAAAATTCAAAGCTAATGACACTTTACATATAAGCAGAAGGGTTTTGGATTGGAGAAAAGAGGCATAGATCAGTGTTCCTTTCTACTTCCTGGGAGTTGCATGGAAGCAGATGGAAGAAAGAATGGTGGAAACTAAAAGGTCAGTTTGGAGAGAAAAGGCTATCATGAGATGATAAAATGGCAACAGTGTGACCACCCATGTATTTGTCAATGATAAAATGGCAACATTGTGACTGTTCATGTGTACTGTCAATGATAAAATGGCAACAGGGTGACCATCCATGTGTATTGTCAATTAAAAAATGGCAACAGTGTAACCATTCATGTATATTGAGCAGAGCTGCAGGTAGTGAGACAGGAACAACAAGGTGGGGTCAAATGGTATGAGGCAAATCTACCTTAAGGGGTAGTGTGCACAGGCCAGGTTTGAGCTTTAGAGTCATGAGGGACCACGTGCTTGTGTCAAGCAATTTCTTTCTAGTCACATGGACTTTCTTCTAGTATTTCTAAGGATTCCAAGGTCTAAGAAAGGTGCTATAGTAAAAAAAAAAAAGGAAGAAAGAAATTTTTAAAAACAGTTCAATTGAGAATGTCTCATAAGAAAAAAATGTGACTTAGATATGTACTAGTAGTCATTAGTGTATAAAAAGTGAATTGTTGGCCATTAAAGCTGTAGGAAGAAAGCAGAGAGCAAAATGATAAGGTGAAAGACAAGTTGAAGAGTTCACAAAGAACAGAGGTTTTGTTAGAGAGAAAGAATGGAAATTGGAAAATATCCAACAAATTAAAATGAGAACACATGAACAATATATCAGAGAGAGAAATGACAGCTACCGGTGACAGAGGATAAGGTCACCAGTGGAACTGGAGAGTGTGAAGAAGAGGGCTGAAGAGCATGAATAGAACAGATTTATATATAACAAAAAATTCACTAAGAAATCTAGGAACAAAAAAATGACATCAAATAGGCACACTGCACCTACAAGAATGCAAGTCCATATGAGCAGCACCAGGGAACACACTATAAACATACTGACTTCACTGACTCTGCAGTGTCTGCCAGAAATAGCCTAAGTCTCTCCAAAAGGCAAACAAGGTAGCCACAGCCTCTTCCATGAAAGGGTATGAGCCCCCAACTTCCTAAAAGGCAAATGGTGCTTTGTGGGTAAAAATGCAGAAGAAACAGCTTGGGGCTGTGGAGAACTGAAGCTGGGCCTGTGCTGGAGGGTAAGATGAAGAAGAGGGGACACTGATGAGGGGAATGTGCTTGTCAGAAAGAAAGAAAATGGAGAGAAGAGGTGGAGGAGCAGAGACGGAGACATACAGATGGAGATGGAGATAAAAAGTCAGACAGAGAGAGAAAGAGAGAGAGACAGAGACAGAGACAGAGAGACAGACAAGAGATAGACAGAGAGAAAAACAGACAGACAGATGGAGGGAGAGTCAGACAGACAGACAGAAAGGGAGAGAGGGAGAGAAAGAGACAGACAGACAGACAAAGACACTCAGAGAGGGAGTCAGATATTGTATACGTATACATATACGTATATGTATACATACACATATACACATACACACATATGTATGTATGTATATATATATATATATACATATATACACATACACACACACATTCATACATATGTACATAGAGGGAGGAGAGGCAGAGATAGACAGAGGAGAAAGGAAGAGACAGATAGAGAGGGAGACAGACAGACATAGGTATACAGAGAGGAGACAGACAGACAGACAGAGAGACAGAGACAGGGAGAGAAGAAAAGGAGTCAACATATACATACATACATACATACATACATACATACATACATACATAAACATATACATACACACATACATAGACACAGAGACATATAGTGAGAGACAGAGAAGGAGGGAGGAGAGGAGAGAAAGAGTGATAAAGGAAGAGAACAGGAAAAGGAAGGAGAGATGGCTGGGAGAAAGGGAGATGGGAGGTGCATGGGAAGGGACAAGGGAAGGAAGACAGGAAGGGAGGGCACTTAGGACCTCAGCCATCACTGCTTATTATGGAAACTCATGGCTTGTACTGCAAAGAGAAACTCCATTCTTCCCAGGCTGAGATCTGCTCCTTGGATGGTCCATCTTAGTAAATGGCATCTCTCTTCCTTTCAGTGCTCATGGCAAAGGCCTGTACACAGTTCCAGCTCCCTCCTCTCCCTCACTGGCACCTGCAGTCTGCCAGGTAAAGGAAACCAACTTCCAACCCCCTGTCCTTCTACCTAACTCCAAGCCTCATTGTGACAAATGGTTCTGAGCAAGTCTAGTGTGTTTCCTGCCTTCTTCCCATCTGCTTTGGACACACCAGCACCAGTGTGGCCCTGTTATGGTGTCAGTCAGTTCACCAGTTCACACTTTTTCTGCAGCACTGTGCTACCTGCCTCTAACTTTGCAGAACACAGAGTGCATTAAGGCCACCAACACAGGGGCCCATACATGCAGGCAAAGTCGTGTGTCAATCACAGTGATTGACAGAGCAGTCTAACTACCTACACAATATCCTGTCATTGACTTTGCACCGGATACCATGTTCCCCTTGAGGTTTCTGGAACATCCCAAGCATTACACCTGCGATGGCTAATTTTGATTGTCAACTAAAACCCCAGGCCTCTGGGCAGGCTTGTAAGAGATTTTCTTGGTCAGATTATTTTAAGTGGGAAACCCCACCCTAAATTGGCTCACATCTCCTGGTGGCAGCTTATATAAAATGGAGATGGAAGAAGGGAGCCTTTACTTTTTCATTACTTGCTCTCACTCTCACTGTTAAGTTCAAATACCCTGTCGCTGAGGCATCCCTTTGCTGGCATTAGAACCCAATACTTAAGGATTCCAGCTTAGACTGAAGACCAGATAAGACATCCAGTCCTCCCATAGACTGAATTCTCAGCCTTAGGTAGTAAGGCAACCAGTATTGGGCTAAGCAGATTATACCCTGTAAGCCACTCTAATAAACCCCACAACTATGTGTAATATCTTATATTGTTTTATTATATATATATTATATATAATATAGTCATATAATTCAAAGCAATGGAAAGCAAAATAAGACAGTACTCCTAGCAGAACTTTAATGGTCAGTTCTTCATCTTTGCATATATGAACAGCTCACCTCATCTCTTTCATGCCTTGGGTAAATTCCCAGATCCTGATCCTCCTTGGTAATGTTAATTTAAATGCAGACTCCTTCCTATTTACCCATTCTCAGGCATCCTCAGACCTTTGTCTTTGGACGTCCTGGATGACAGAGAATCCATGGGCAGCTGATGAGAGCATGGAACACCCAGGATCTGCTCTCTGGCATTAGCAGCCTTCCTTCAGCTCCTGGGAAGCTCACAGGGGATCAAGCTAGTCTCGGAGACAGTGACCTAAAGCTATTTCCTTCTAGTATAAAAGGGGAGCGTGCAAAGACTATTTAGCTGTGGGCTAGAGGAAGCACAGCTCACCAAGCCACTGAGCCTAGGTTTTGAAGACTTGTAGGTAAGATATGTCTTTTGTGCAAAAGGCAATACCAGGAGGTGGAATGCAATGTCCTATGCTTTGTATCTTCAGAACTAAGTTATTTTTTCAGCCAAGGCTGTTTAATTTCTCCTGTAACTATCCTAAGTTGCTGGAGTCCACTTATGGATTATCAGTCCAGGGATCAGTTGCTGCAGCCTTCTGGGTCAGAGCTGGGTTGATTTACCTGCATTTGTTCTGTCATTTTTAAAAAATTGATATATGTTTATTTTATGTGCATGAGTATCTATGAACCTGTGCATCATCTTTGTGCTTGGTGCCCTCAGGGTCAGAAGAGGCTTCAGATTGCCTGGAAGTGGAGCTGCATGTGGTTGTGAGACACCTTGTGTGTGCTGGGAACTGACCTGAGTCTTCTGGAAGAGAACCTAGCTCTTAACCTTTGAACTATCCTTCCAGCCCTGCTCTCTGTCATATTTCAGGGCACTGGATTTTTGCCACCCACCCTCCTACTCACTATCATGACTATTTGAAACATATTTCATTATCAACATAATTTGTAATGTATCATCTTTATTGCTTCACTAAAATAATAATGCAAAAAATTCTTCTGTGAGATTGAAAACCAGTAAGAATCAGGTATAAAATGCAGCATCATTTTGGGCTCTGGGGAGCAGGGACTTCACATGAAGGAACTCTGTGCAAATGTATAAAAAGCTGGCAAACCGTCAATGTGTCTAAAAGCTATAAAAATTGTTTACTCTTTGAGTCTGCAATTCTACTTACAGAAAATAATCCCAGGGGAAAAATAAACACATCTACAACGATCGATGTAATGGAACACAGTATGACATTTTCTAAGAATAAAGAGCCAAAGAAAAGCAAAATACAGTGGAGTGCCAGATATGCCTGAAACCTGGTAAGATACCATGCTATGGCAGGGTAGCATACCTAAGTACAACAAAGCTTGCTGATTCCTTTGTGATGGGGGTGAGCTGGTCAGGGGGCCAAGGGGATGCTAGCATGGCTAAGTAGTGATGCAGTTCTGGAAAGATCTTTAAGGGAGCAGACCCAGGTCAGAGAACCTTCCTCCATGAGAATGTGGCAGTTGCTCCTAGCCTGGGAGTCCTCTCTTGAGCATTCGAGAAGGTTAGGGAAAATGGCAGACCTCTCCTAAGGGTTTGGGGTTGGGGCCTCTGGTAACTTAAATTTGTGATGACATAGATACGACTAGAGTATATCATGTCGAGTGAACACAGACAGACCAGGAGAGTTTCATAGGACTTCATCTAGTTGTGTAATATAACACAGCTGACTCAGTAGAATAGAAACGTAGAGTAGTGGGCATCAGAGGCTCGGGGGAGGCCAGGACAAGGCTGGACAATGGATTGCAGATGTGACTGAAAGGAGAAGTACATTTGGCTTTCGGTTTCACTGCAGGGCTACTCCATAGCAACAAACTACAGTGTATTTCAGAGCAACTAGGAGAAAGGACTTTTGAATGTTCTCATTACAAGGAAAGAATGGGCAGTATAACAGTTTCTCTAATATGACTTTGACAATGCACAAAGAGCACATACTGTGTGACGTCATCCATTCGTCAAAAGCAAAATAGGAATCTAGTGCTGGAATCTCTATATAAGGGGAAGAGTAACCTTTATC
The DNA here is from genome assembly GCF_978045245.1 of Mus caroli. Lineage (NCBI taxonomy): Eukaryota > Metazoa > Chordata > Mammalia > Rodentia > Muridae > Mus > Mus caroli. Next base: position 93,838,806 of record NW_028227272.1, read on the forward strand.
ATTGTAAACATTTTTCCTCTCTCTCTCTCTCTCTCTCTCTCTCTCTCTCTCTCTCGCTCTCTCTCTCTCTCTCTCTCTCTCTCTCTCTCTCTCTCTCTCTCTCTCTCTCTCCATTCTTTAAGACTGAGTTTATCCATGTAGCTCTGACTGTCCTGAAACTCTGTAGATCAGGCTCACCTTAAAGCTCATTCTATAGATCAGGCTAGCCTTGAACTCAGAGACCTGCCCTCCTCTGCCTCTTAAATACTGGGATTAGAGGTGTGCACCACTACATCCAGCCTGTAAACTTCATCTGAACGCTGGCAGTCATTAACCATCCCTGCTGATGTGTTACTATAAACTCTACATAGACATGTCAAAAGACATGGAAAACATCATTATTTGATGCCATAAAAAGAGATCATAACATACTATTGACTGGAAAATCATGATTACAAGTCAGAGGTGATCAGATGTTAAAAACCATACCTGCACATCTGCCACTGGGAACTAGCCAGACACCCCAGACTAAAAGTAACAGCAACCTTTTCCTGTTATTTATTTATTTATTTATTTATTTACTTATTTACTTATTTGTCATCTTGCTATTTGTGAGGTGTTTCACACTTTAAAGACTTGTTTTCATGGTTTCTTTTTTCCCCATCAATAATCTAAATTTCCATATGAAATTTATAGATGAAGAAGCTACCATGATTTAATGTGAGTATCAGTGACAGGAAAAGATAAAATATGGGTACCATCTTTAGCAAATATGGGGCTATACAGTGGGCATTCACAAACAGATAATATGCATAGATAGACAAACGAACATCAAGCCTTGGAGAATCCCCAAAGGGGGAGCAGAAATGTCAGGTAACAAAGAATGAAATATTTTAAGCAGTATTAGTAATCTGAATATGCAAGTTTTAATTTTTCACTCTCAAGAGCATGATAACACAAGGAAGAAGATCTTATCTACTGAAGAGAGAAGGAGACATACCCTTTGGGGGCAAAGTCCCCTTGGGTAAGACAGACTAAGAGTCTTGCATGGAGTCATGCTGGCTCAGTGTTCGGAAGTTACCTATACAAAATAATTACTCATATGCTCAACGAGCTGCATGAATAGTGCTCTGTTGCAGGGGTCTTCACAAGGGCAAAAGCCTGGAGACAGCATTAGGGTGAAGCAGAGAATGTGTCGAGTGGTAACATTGAAAATAATTTTGATGGTAAATGCCACAGAAAATGTTCATGTTGTCAAATATGCTGAGGATAGGAGCTAAACTAAATTTGTTCTGATTTTTTTTCATTTAAATACAGTAACACAATATGGGGCTCTAGATATGGCTTCAAGTAAGGCTCAGGGAAAGAGATTCGAAGTAGCAGTTTTTGTCTTTCAACAAGGTGATTCCAACAGGTGGAAGAAGATCTACAACAGGGAAGGTTTATTGTTTTGTTTTTTTAAAATTAGTTCTCTTGTTCTCCCAGTCACTATCTAAAGCCCCTTTGCTATGCCAGCCAATCTACACCAGGAAGATGGTGGTACATTCACCATTTGCTTTGCCTTCTATTGTGGTTGAGTTCATAGGAAGAAAATACTTTTATTGTAAAGAAGAAAACCTAGAACGCAAGTTGTGGTTAAGTGAGCAGGGAAACAAACATACACATGGTAATCAATGATGATTGACACATCTTTCCCACTGGGGGAAGAGTGTGATTGGCCAACGGACTGGTTCATCTCCCTCAGGAGATGGCATTACCATTGGCTTCCAAGTCATACATTGTAATTTAACAAATGCTCACTATGTAATCTACAAATGGGATGAGCTGTCACTCTCTTGAGGAGGAGGCATGGCGTGTTAGTTGTGGAAGCAGAGACCCTAGCCACTATCTCAGGACTGCTGTTGAAAGCAGCACCCTTGGATGATCATATGTAGCATTATACATTATCCAGACAAATATAAAAGAATCAATTATCTTAACTCTAGCCGCTGAAAAGCACAAAGTGCCAGGCACTAAGGAATAATTTCCATCAGTGAATAATTCTAACACTGGTGCCTCCCTCCTTATATTTGTGTTGGCAGGAGCCCAACACAACCATGGTCACAATATAGACAAGAAGGAAGTATTTCTCCAGGGGCTGAAATCTGTCTTTCCAGGGACATGTTAGGGGCACTTTCATCATTTGAATTATAAGTCCTGCGTTATCTACTGGGATGTATCCAAGATGGCTTAGGGTGAGGGAGGATAATATATTCACCTTCAAATAGCTCCAAAAGGACAAAATTGTTGACAACACACTGTATGTTTAGCACACAACAGACAGTTCAATCAACTTCATACCTTTTGAGAATTTCCACACAATTGTAGGCACAGGATAACCCTCCGCAGAGCAATTGAGAATCACTGCTTTGCCATAGATCCCGTCCTGGTCCCGGGGCTGTACCACGAACTTAGGGGGAACTGAAAAGAGAGATGTTGTCATTCAGAGAGGGCCACTGATTAAATCTGTGATCTTATAAAACAATTCTCTCTGTAAACCTTCAAGTAAGAAGAATGCTTCACACAAATACAAAGACAATAGCCATGTTGGCAGCTCAGGATCAATGGAAGAAACAGTTTAGGTGCTGGTGGGTCTTCTACAAATTGGTTTTAGTGGAAAGGTTTTTTAGTAGGGAAATTGCTCTTTCATAGATATGTGGGCATGTGATACTCAATTTTGTCAGGGATTTACTCCATACAGAATAGAATCACAGACAGTATATAAAAGAAGAAGTAAAGTATATGATGTTCCTAAAATTGTACTTATAAAGGATGAGTGTTTTCTTGGTTAAGGACTGTTCAGTCTTGGTGAATTTCTTCTAGCAGAAGATGGAAGTGCTGACAAGTACTTTCCCCAGAGGTAGCAAAGAGCGTGGTATGGTGATGAACTTTGCCCCGGATCTCACCAGGACACATTAGTCACTCTTCCAGATATGTCATCACCAGGCAGGAGCAAAGTATAACTACAGAGACTGTTTAATGGGGGGGTGCCAGAATCACTCTAGTGTCCTCACAAAACCCACGAAATTCAGAACCTGGTTGTGTAGTGAATTCTGTGAGGTGCTTCCCTCTCATATATTATCCCTGGATAGATCCATCCCAACCTATAGCATATTCAATTGTCTGCTTACATTGCTTTGTGCTAAACTGGTAGTAGTGTTTGAGTGTTAATGAACAGGTCACCAGTCTTCTACAAATTGTGGCATCTGAAAGTGGCCTAATCTCAGCACATTTCAAGCAGACTGGAGACGCCCATGGAGGGACTCTCAGTGAGATAGCCATGCATCACTAAGATTAAACATACAACATACGGATGTGTTCCCTTCCTTCCCACATCTGGCAAAATCAATCTCACTAGTTTTAGATTCTGTAGTTTCTAATGTTGAGATACATGTATGGACCTTGGTGCTGCAGACAGATGGGAATTCCAGCTGGCACATGAAATGGACTGAGGAGGTGCCTAGGATCTCACTGAAATAAGCAGCTTAGAAGCATGTTGAAATGATGCAAGCCACAGTGAAGATCAGTTGGCCCAAGAAGTAACCAAGAATGGGGTGGGGTGGGGGGAATCTATCCAGACTAGAGAAGCAGCTGGAGATGAAATTCAGGCTGTGTGTTTCTGTTTTTTTTCATCCAGCTTTTTGTAGAACACATTAAACATGGAGAGGTAACAGTGCTGAGGAAGAACACAGCCCAGATGAACACCTCAGTCTCGGGTTCCAACCTTCTATATAAATTACAAAATGACTTGACTTCCCAATATGTAAATTAGGGATAATTGTGGTACCCATTTCACAAGACTACCATGGGGAGAAATCGAGTTGAGATTCAGAACGTTAGCACTTTGTTGGAAAAAAGAAAGGATTCTAGGAGTCAATTCATTTAGTAAACTCAGATCCCCAGCTTTGAAGTAAACGCTCTATTCAGCAATCAGATCTGGAACATTTGTAAACTGCCCAATGATTTCACTTCAGATAATTAATATTTTGAGAATAATGCATTCAATTCAGATGTATATATACTTGGAATAAATTAATAAAAGTTGAGTGCCTTAAGGCCAGGAGATATTTCTTGGAAAATAAGAGATTTTTTTCTTCCCTCCCTTCTTCTTACCATTCCTCTATCTTTCATTCCTCCCTCCTTCCTCTGTCTTTCCTCCCCTCCTTCTTTCTTTTTCCCTTCCCTTTGTAAAAATATTACTTTTTAAAAATTTTATATCTGTGGGCATTTTGCTTGCGTGCCATGTGTGCACTGACCAAGTAGGTCAGAAGAGGACATGGGATCCCTGGAATTGGAATAACAGATGATTGTGAGCTGTCCTGTGGGTGCTGAGAATTGAACCTGGGTCTTTTGGAAGAGCAACCAGTGTCCTTAGCTGCTCAGCCATCTCTCCAGCTTCTGTTGTTAGAGTTTTCTGAGATAATGTCTTGCTATATAGCTCAAGTTGGCCCCAAATTTTTGACCCTCCTACTTCTGTCTCCCAAATTGAAGGATGACAAGGAGTTCCACCATATGTACCACCACCCCACCCCAAATTTTCTAATGAAGATGATCAACAACCATCAGGGTAGATTCAAAATTTTAAACATCATACTAGACTCACTGTCCATGGTATGAGAGGCAAATCTGTAGCTAATTCTGCCAAGAGGAAGAGCTGCTTCTTCACTGGGTGAGACACCCAGCTACACATTCTCAGTTATCACTCATCCATAGTCCTCTACTCAACTTGGCTCTAAGCTTAAAAAAAAATATGCTCAAAAATGAATCAAAAATGTCTATATGGGCTATTAACACATGGTAAGGATAATATAGTTATAGATGGAAATGGTCCCTTGATTGGTAGAATAATCCTCCTAAATTATCAAGAATATTTTTAGATACTGGCAAGGATATCCTGTGGGTTCCCCAAGTAGACTTTTATCTCTTATAATAGAATCCCCTCTTCTAGTCCCATATTGGTACATGCTTTCATAAAATCCCAAGACACAAATGAGCAGGCTTCTGAATTTTTATGGGAAAGAGAATATTTAATGGCTCAGTTTTATCCACTATTCATATGCAGTGCTACTTCAGACAACATTGAAGAAAATATATATCACCGAGCACATAACTAAGCCACATCTTAACACATCCCATCACATGGAGGATGGGAACCTCATGGGTTTGAGGTGGAGTCTTGAGCTTTGCCTTTCTTATGAGCTCCCAGGTGATCCTAAGGCTGCCAGTCCAGATGTCATCCTTTAATAATCCTTGTTCTGAATGGCTCCTTAGAAAGCACCGGGTATGAAGGAGCTGTAGCTGACCACAATGGCAGCTCATGCATTAAAGCAACTTTTACTGCTTCCTGCTTTCTTTGATCTTCCTTCATCTTTCCTCTTTCTCTGGAATACAGGATTTACATCTCAACTAAGTGGTTTGCAGCCAGTTCTGATTGCACTCTGCTCTCAAGAGAAATAAAGCTATGTAAGGTGAGGATAATATTGTCTCTTATCTCAAATGATCTCCATTTGTCATTTATGCCTGGTGTCATTTCTGTTACCAGTGCCCCATTTGAATCTCTTCTCCACCCAGTAATGTAAAGGTTGCTTGGGAAACCATCACATGCTCTCACGGGCCCTTGGCCATGCCCAGGTCCCTACACTGCTTTGTAGGCTCTTAGCAACCTCCCTCACACACACACAAACCCGCCCCATACCTGCAGGCTTTTTTGAAGCCATTCCAAAGCTATTCCCATTCACTAGTTCTCAGGATGGTCTTGCTTGAGTCTTTATACTCCCTTCTGTGCCTTTGTTTGATGCATTCCTATTTGTCATTTCTTCTGCCTCAGCTGAAAGCTAATTTAACCAGGTACCTTTCCTGATGCTTTAGTGGAGACTGAGACTTCTCTGAATCCTCCCCAAACCCCACTCCCCAAGCCTTTGTTACAACTGCTAGGTATTGCTTGTCTAATTGCCTGTCTCCCATATCAGGCTCTGCACCTTGTGATAAAAGAATTCAGGTGCAGGGACTTGGGTGTCATTTTGATCACATTCAGGACATTCACTGCTCTTAGGGGAGCTACGGCCTCTTCCAGTAACCATATGCTCCAGCCAAAACTCTTGGTATTTTCATGTGATGAATTTCACCAATTTGATGTTTGGATCGTGCGTGAACCAAGTGCCAGCTTGAGTTCTGTAGCTAATGGCTAAGGCCCCAGTTCGTAATGTGGATTTATCTCTGAACAGTGACAGGATTTCTCTCTGACAGTGATCAGGAAGAGTCTTAGGTTACTATTCCTTACAATCCCTGGTCATAGGGTAAACCCCACTATGCCAGCTATGCAGATGAGAAAGTCAAGCCTCAGAGAAGTCAGACATGTTTCCAAGCTCACCCAGATGGTGAACATACAGAAATGTGGGCCTGGTCAGCCTTCAGAAAGTTCTAGCATCACATCTGCACCTTCTTTTTCTTCCTGAACTGGCTTACATATCAAGGCGATGGAGCTCACTCCTCTGTGAATTCTGTGGTCATATCTAGAACACCAATCTCCCTGTTATCAAGGTATGTTTTGCTCTTGTAATTAACAGCTTGTCACTCCAAGACTCCCAAACCACCCTCACAGTGACAGGCAATTTCAAGACCTCTAAACCACCCATTCTATGTTGACATTTCCCAAGCTACATCTCAGACCAAGACTCCTCAGTGTGTAAGAGAGGCACTTCTTGATTCCAGTGAAAGATTAAAGTAGAAGGCACAGAGTAATTTGCTGTGTTTTAGATACTTTCATGTGATGTATTTCATCTATGTAATGCTTAGATCCTTCATAAACCGAGTGCTAGGTCATGTCCTGTCGTTAGTGGTTAAGGCCCCAGTTTGCATGTGGATTTCTATCTAAACAGTGACAGTGAGCAGAGAGAGTCTTAATTTCCCCACTGCAGTGGTGAGCTGGCTGCTCCCTTGGGGAGGAGTGTTATCATGCCTCCTCACACTGATTTCCACACAACTGGTCACTAAGGGCATCAAAGAACCTTATGTAAACCATCCCCACCCTGAGTCCTTCCTGCAGCCACCACCAGGTGTCTCTGCTTTTCATCTTGTAGGCATCCAGCTCAGTTCATTCTAGTGACTCATGCTAATAATTAATTCCTATGACCTTGAGATTTTTCTTAGGACCCGGGACCTCGAGTGTGTGAAGCAAAGTTAACCCTGCAGCTGACTTTCCTTACATATCTCAATTAGCACCTTCTGCTCTCTCCTATCTCCCTCCCTTAGAGCCAGTAGGATTTCCCAACCTCAGCCTTTCTTGCTCTTATCCTATCATGTTGTTGTTTGCTAAAACTTCAGGATTCCCTCCCTTGTTCCTTTTAGGATGCAGTGCATATATCCACTAAACTCAATGCATGTGACCTTCCTTCCTTCTTCAGCAGATGGTTTAATGCTTGCCACATTGCTTGACCTGTCTCTATCTCTGTCCTACTGATCTGGATGAGTTTCTGTCACCTCAGGGACTATTCCAGGGTCCGCTAAGTATGTGTGGTAAGTGCATCATTGCTGAACCGTAGAAGAAGGGAGCAATGAAGTAAAATTAGACACAAAGACACAAAGCATCATTGGGAAGATTTTTTTTTTTTTTTTGGAAAGACTGTCGTGGATAAAGACTTAGAGAAAAAGAGCGTGCTTAGAGAGCTACATATTCCACATTTGTGGTTCTTTCATTTTAGCCATTACTTTGATGAAATAATGGGAGGAAAAGCAGCCAGCAAGGACCCTGACATTAGTTTCTTGCAGGGTTGCTAGATATTTTTTTCTCATCAGATTTCGTTTTTCACTTATGTGTATTTTGACTGCATTCATATTTATGGGCTGTGTGTATGCGCTGCCTACTGAGGCCAGAAGGGCATCAGAGCTTCTGGAGAAGGACTTACCAGTAGATGTAAGCCTTTGCATGGGTGCTAGGAAATGCACACGCGTGTTCTGCAAGAACAACCAGTGTTGTTAACTGCAGAGCTTCCCTCCAGACCCAGCCGCTACTTACAAACTAGTTGAGTTAATTTTATGACAGGACAATTACCTATCATGAAAAATGTATGATATAAATTCCCAAACTGGTTAGCTCTATATTTTAGTTCAATTTTAATCTTTAAATCAGAATATTTTTTTCGGGAAATATTTTTTTCACTTAAAATTTTTTGAAATTATAATATCATTTCTTCCTGTCGTTTCCTCCATCTAAACCACTAAACACACACATACACTATATATATATAAAACATATAATATAATATATAACATATACTACAATACATAATATATAATATATAATATTATACATATACATACATGCACACACATGGCAACTATATATCAGCTATATATAACAACTATATATATATATATATATATATATATATATATATATATATATATATTCCTAAATATAACTTGCTCAGTCTGCATAATGTTATTTATATGTTTGTCTTCAGGATCAACCATTTGGCATGAGACAACCAGCTGATGTGCTTTCTCTGGGGAGGATTCTTTATCTCACCCCAGCATTCCTGAAGTTCTTTGTGTATAGCTGAGGCTTTGTGATCTTTCCCCCATCCACTTGGATGTCTACTGTTGACCTTGTTCAGCTCATGTTTATGTGGTCATGTTGTTGAGACCTTATGGGTGTATCTTATGACATTACTAGGTGGATAATGGAAGCTGGAATGTCTTAGGTTTGCACCCATGTCCCCTCATCACAGGGCCTGTGGAACTCTCACTCCCTCTATATTAGGCAAATGTGTGTGTTGTGGTTGGAATATAGAATGTTGCCAGGTGCTATGTTTTTGGACACTGGAATTTCAGCTGTGGGTGCTGTTTTAGGATATTGTGGTGCTTAAAGGGCAGGGGACAAGGCTGGTAAAGGGGTGTTACTAGGAAATAGATCTTGAGTATTACTCCCTTTGCTTTATAGCTCAGCCAAACCTTCATGGAACAATATAGTATGATATACTGTTGAAGCTTCCTACAATATATGCATATATAACACATATAGATACGTACATATAAAAATGAGTTAAAATATAGTTATGCTATTACATGACAACTGTGTCCCCACTATAGCTAATAAACAAAAAGCATAGTACCAAGAACAAGTTACCTCTTTTGGAGTGGTTCTACAAACCCACAAACATTATAGGCTTGCTATTGGCTGCCCTTCAGAACTTGATAGTAAGACTTTAATACTGAAGACACCAAATATTTGAATCATAGACTATGGAAATATCAATCTGATACAGACCTGGAAGCCTCACCTTTCATGGCTAGCATTTATTGTGCTAAAAGTGCTATGAATGCTAACAGAGGGGAAAAGCAATTGTCACCCTACCCAGCTATGAATCCTGTGAGCTACAATAATGACTGGCAGACACACCAGCTGGGACAATCGTGGCTCAAATACTGTGGGAGTAACCAACTATTTTATGATTGGATTAAAAACTCACCCCACAAGATGAAACCCATACATAGCATCGTTATTGGGTCAACTATGGGTATAATATTAAACTGATTCCTAATGAGTTATGATTATATCCACAGACCTGTGTATCTCTCAACTCCCATCAGAGAAGCCTGATCACTTGTGGTCTCTGTGTTGATCTATTTGCAGTATATGGTGATTGACATAGAGAGCCTCCACTCATCAAGGTTCAGAGAATAGGAAACAAAGACTTCTTAGCTCTGATTGGGCCATCTATATAACAGCTCCTTCCATCAAGGATGAGGATTATTGTGGAAGAGGAAGTGCTAGAGGAAGTAGATAAACATGAGGAAACAATGTCCTCTGAATGCAACCGGCCAGCTACACATATTAACTCATGGTGATCATGACAGCATTCACGAGTCCCATAAACAAGAAGCAAAGAAATAGTATGGAGAGGGGAGGTAGGCATAAAGTTCTACTCATAGCTAAGGAGCTACTATCAATTGATAGCTACTAAGAGAACAGTCAGTTTCCTTTAAGAGTTGGCTCCTAGTAAGCTGACCACTCTCTAGTGAAAGGCCACATATCTAAGAGTCTATAGGCATCACAAATTAGAATTGGAGGATGTTTTTAAAAAGGCACAAATTTGCGTAGGTAGGGAAGGGGTGGGTAGATCTTGGAGGAGTTGAGAAGAGGTAGATAAGGCATTTACAATGAGAACATTGTACAGAGTTCTCAAAGAACTATTTGTTTGTTTGTTTGTTTGTCTGTTTTTAAAAAGGCAAATCAGTGTATGTCACCACCCTGGTTAGTCTCTAGTCAAGAAGGAGAAAGACTTGGAAAATAATCACATGGTTAAAACCCAGGAGACCAATAGACTACGTGTCAGAATCAACCTGTAAGCTTCATGAACAGGTGAGACCCGATCCTCCTCTAAGATGGCTGATAACAGTATGGGCTGCTGATTGGAAACTAGGCCTTCTTTACAGGTCCCTGTGACATTTTGAAGTTTGGCAAAACTTGAGAATCACCTATCAGTGATTTTGAAGAAAAATTTAATACTTTCCCACAGATATGGGAGATAGATCTATTTCTGAGGATGATCATTTAATGGGTCTGGGTTAGGACCAGAAATCACACTTTAATGTACTGGGGCCTCTCCCTTAGTCTTGTGAAGATCATATGCCCCAGTGCAAGGGAACGCCAGGGTCAGGAAGTGGGAGTGGGTGGGTTGGGAAGCAGGGCGGGGTGGGGTATAGGGGACTTTCGGGATAGCATTTGAAATGTAAATGAAGAAATTATCTAATAAAAAAAATGTCGTGGCACCTCTGTGGTGCAGTTCACTTGAGATTCTGCCCCAGATCACCTTGTTATCCCTGAGTTTTCCCATTACAGTAGCTGGATTTTGCAGCCTGTTCCATCTTCAAAGCTCTGTCACCCTGCTGGTGATGCACCACATGCTCAACAGATGATAATTTTTGAAGAACAAGTTCATGATTAATGAGATTATACTCTACACTATAACTTAAAGTGTGAGATCAGTTCTACTTCTGCTGACCTTGATCTTGGCCAAAATAATGCCAGTTGCTGTTTTTACAATTCCAAGTAATAACTAAAAAAAAAAAAAAAAAAAAAAAACCTATTCAGCCAGCTCTTTTTTATCCACTGTTTTTATTTCCTGCCCTTGATCCTTCAGAATAGATTATATTGAAGACAGTCTAGGCACTGTTATGCGCTTCACAAACAATGGCAGTTCTGCTTGGAGGAAGAATTGGGAAGGAGAGAAAAAGGGGGATTTCTATTTTCATTTATCTCTTTAAATGTGGGGGAAGAGGAGAGGTTTCCTAGTTCTCATAGCCATGTGTATCTTCTGTTCATTTTTAATAAAGATCTAGTTCGTTGCTTATTTGTCCATTGTTTTTATTTTATTTATTTTCCCAACTGTGTGAAGTTGGCTTCTCTCGATGACTCCCGGGTGCACAACATTCTCTGTGCTTTGTGGGTGAGTATGAAGAAATGCATTCATTTCTGTCAGAAAAGGAGAGGTGCAGAGTGGACATGGCTCCAGACTGAGGAAGGACAGAGAACCTTTGCTCTAGGAAGTCTGCTATCAATGGTCCTCAAGATAATAATGCACAGAGACCCTGGTGTATGGGGGCTTCAAAGGGCAAAAACAAAAACAAAAACAAAAAACCAGCATTCACATACACCTTCCTTTCATAGTTACCTCCTCAAAGCACATGAATATTGCTCCCTTAGAGAATCAGTAAATCCCACCCATCTGTACTTGACAGGTCTGCTGGCAACTAGTGCCATGTCATACTTGCAGTTTGAACCACCACCACACTCTAGTTGTCTGAAGCAAAGACTTGAGGCAAAACCAGCACACCTTTAGAGGACTGACATCACTGCTGGTGTTTAATATGTGCCAGCCCATGCTGTTTTAATCACCCATGGATTCTATGGCAGTGATCCTAACTTAAACCATTGCAAAGGCTTCCCCAAACCATGATGCATTTAACACTAAATAGAAATGAGGAACAAAGAGTCTCACATCTGTAAACTCACTGCTGTGGTGCAGCTCTGTAGAAAAGCTGTGGTGCAGGGTACCTATACATGTTATTTCTTAAAGATTTTACTCTTAATTATGTGGGAGGGGGTTAGAGGTGGGGGAGTCTGTGAGTGCAGGTGCTCTCAGAGGCCTCAATCTTCTGGAGCTGGAGTTACAGTTGTGGTTGTGAGCTACTGAACCAATGCTGGTCACAGAACTCAGTCTTCTACAAGCACAGTACATACTCCTAACTGCTGGGTCACGAATCCAACCCAATAAATGTTCAACAGTCAACAGTCCAAATGATTAAAATACATGACTAAGATCTTTATACGAAAGAAATATAAGAAAATCAAGGCTAACAAAACTTTTCTCCTTAGAAACTTACATGTTCAGCAGAAGACCTGTTTCACCGGACCCCAGGCTTCCCTTGTATATTTCTAAGCAAATATATCTAATATGTTGGACATATTGAGATTAGACAAACATAAGTTTGTTTCAGAGTTTAGAGGAATAAGCATTCTTCTATAGCTGTGATTCTTTTTAAGTGGGGGAATAGTGAATTTCTGTCCCTGATTCTTTTCTCGGAATTTCAAGCCACGCACCATCATTGAACACCGCCACGTGGGATACATCTCTCCACTCACCTCTCACAATCAGCTGACTCTGGTGTTCCACGGCTGCTGCCTCATTTCTCGCAATGCAGGTGTAATTCCCATTGTGCATTAGGGAGAGGTTGGAGATCCTCAGGGAGCTGGTGAAGTCAATGTTGTCAATGGTTACCCCGAGGCTTGCTGGAATTGGCCGGCCATCCTTCTGCCAGGTGATGGTGATGGGTAAGTCCCCTGAGACCACCACACATGGGATGAAAACCCGCTGCCCGATGGAGAATCTTGGGAACTCAAAAGGTTGGATGAAAGGTGGAACTAGAAAGAAAAGGATAACAGAGAAAAGGTAAGAATGAATGTTTGACGTTTTACTTGTGTATCCTTTTCTTAAGCCAGTCCCTCAACGAGTGTGCAGTGATCCATGAATACAGCCCAGGAGTATATGAGCTATCGAAGGCTGGCAAGGATACCTTGGCCACTCAGATTTCCTCAGCATGCTGAACGCAAGGCATGGCTCATTTGTCATTCAACAAATCTAATTCATTCAATGCAACTTTAAACAGTAAAACTATTTTTGGCTGGCAACATTTAAGTCGTGCTGCAGTGTGAAAACCATGAGAGGGCTTTGTGCTTGGCATATTCACCAATATTTGTACATGTGTTGTGCAATGGACACTCTTGTTCTCCTCTCAACTGCTGCTGGTACTGTCTGGTACATTTCCAGTGTCAGCACTCAGCACGTTCACATGACTAACTAGTAACAACTGTAAACTATAGTTTCTTACCTTAGGCAGTTGGGGTGATCCACACTCCTTAACTTTGAAAGTTCTGTAGATAGCATGTTAATTTATGGATGGACCCATGCCAAGGTGCCTGAGTTGCTGGACTGTGTTGCTAATAGAGCTGTCAGTCTGGCCAATCACAGACTAAACAGTTTAGAGGGTTCTTTCATAATGTAATCCAGTCTATAAACTGCTCTTTGTCTTCCTGCCTTAAGACCATGCTTCCTTGGGTCCTTCTTCAATGACCTTGGTAACACTTTACATCATAGACTAGTCAAAGTAGAAACAAAGAAGCCAAGTTGGAACCCTAGGAGTGGGCAGGTTATTAATGTACTGTCCATGTTGGTGTTATTCATGACCTCACTGTAGATGGGGAAACTGAGCCTCTAATGTGTTTCTTTGCACTTCGACTTGGAATGAGTTTGTCTTTTTAGGAGAGCTCAAACCATTTCCTTCTGGTTAAAGTTGGAGCATATATTGCTAGGCATTATTGTTTTTTTTTTTTTTTTGGCATGGCCTTTTTTTTTTTTTTTTTTTTAAAGAAAAAAAAAACCACATGTTTTCAAATCCAAGAGTTTGGAAATAACATATGATGCAAACTTGATTCCAAAGCTCAGAGCAACTTGTAGTAAAAAAGACATTATACCAGATGAGCTGACAGAAGGGGGATCAAGCACCAAGCTGAAATCCATAGGGTCATTAATCCACTACAGAATCAGTTCTGTTATCAACTTGAGGGAGTTGTAAGAGACACAGCCAGGAAGACTAAGCGCAGAACCATGTGCTCAATCCTTCATTCACTTAATGAAGTGTTCAGCAAGCACCTGGTATGTGCTTGGCCACTGTTGTGTGCACTGAGCCCAGCAATAACCACAGTGAATGGGCCTCTGCCAAGTGCAGTATTCATGAAGACACAGACAGCAGATAGCAACTCAGCAGGGTCATGGCTACTTGGAGACTTGACATTATTACTGTTGCTACTACATGCTCTCAGAAGCAGCTGCCAAAGAACTCAGGATGGCAAACACAGCCCAGAGCTAGAAGGAGTAGTCTTGAGGAGGCTTGAGTTTCATCTTAACCAGAGAAATTTAGAAACAAACACTGTACACAGCCAATGCCCAAAGCATCACAGCTCTCAATATAGGGTCATAGTTCTGGGTTTACAAAGAGCTGATCTGACTCTGATGCTAAGGGCAGGAGGGTGAAGAATGGGACAAGTGAGATGTGATGGGGCACACCAGCAACCAGCTGGGGAAACAGTGATAGGCCAAGGACACTTGTATTTCTTCACATCTTGCCCCAGCTGATATAAATGTTTACTACATGTGCAAACAGTATTCACAGTGACTATCAGATTTTTAATGCTTTGTGATATAAAGGATTACACTATTCATCCTTACCTTCTTACACACAGAACCCTGGTGATTATCATACTTAGACAAACACAGCACCTGACTGCTGCCTTGGTGCTTGCTGTCAGAATAGCAGACCAGTTCTCCAAGGTAAGAGCTTTGGAACTAGGCTGAGCAGTTTCCCACCCAGCTGTGCTACTTAAGATCTGCATTTAATCAGTCTATGGGCCTTGATTCTACTATGTATAAAATGACAACCAAAGCCAGAATCCTTAATTAGTTGGCCCAGTGATTTAATAACCCTAGGTAGCATCTAAGTGAGTTTTTAAGCATTGATTCAGGTCATGTGTCTTTAAAAGGAGAAAAACCAACAATAAAAACACAATGAAAGAATTAAATTTCCCTATGGGTTTTCATAGAAAGGAAAAATATACATAAATACCTATACATATGTGTGTGTGTGTGTGTGTGTGTGTGTGTGTGTGAGGTGTGTGTGTGTATTTGAGATGTGTGCATACACTTATGAGAGCATGTGTGCACACTGGCAGGAGAGCAATCTAGGCTGTTGCTCCTCAGAAGTATCTTGTCTTTTTTGAGACAGGGTCCCATTTGGTTGGAGTTCACCCAATATACCAGGCTGGCTGGCTAGAGATGCCCAGGGACCTGCCTATCTCCAACTCTCCAATGTTGGGATTAGTAACATGTATCCCCATACCCAGTCTATTTCATGTGTATATTGGGATCGGACTCATATCCTTGTTGTTGCAAGCTAAGAAGTTTACTAAGACATCTCCCCAGCACAAGGAAGGGATTTTTACATAACCATTTAATGATGAAAGAAGTTTAGAATATAGGATGTCAGTAATTGTAAAGTCTAGCAATGATCCCTTAAACTGGGAGAGTTCTAATACAGAAGAATGACATGTGCAGACTATTTCCTAATCGTAGAGAGTGGGGCTTGTCAGGGTTTCCTGGCTACCTCACTGCTCCGGGAGACCCTATCTCAAGGGAATACGATGGAGAAGAGTAAACCAAGATATCCAACACCCCCCTCTGCCCACCCCACTCCAACACTGAATGCTTTCCAGAAATGCACAATACTTTATTTTGTCAAGCAATGAAATTACAAAGGACACCACTACAGTTTTGTAAGTAATGACAGGCATGGCCTTGAAGCCACACTGCTGAGGAGGCAGGTGTTCAACACACTGAGAATCAATGCTACAACTGGAGAGTTAGAGACTCAGTGGTTAGTAGTACTGGCTACTCATGATGAGGTTCAGTCAGTCCCCAGCATACTGGATCAAAATTGCCCAAAACTCCATTTAAAGGCATCACAGTCGTGTTTGCATCTGACATTGTGCTGATCACCTGCCCCATTGGAATGGGCCTCCTTTTTAAAGCAGATTAAATACCTGGATCAAATAACTACCTACATCACCGATGTGGCCTCTTGCTTCAGTTAGAGTCCCATGTTGGATGACAAACTGTTGCACATTCTCTCTGAGGCTCAATGCAGAGGTATAAAGCTCAGGTGTCCCTTGTAATTGAATGGAGTAACAACAACAACAAGCAACAACAACAAACAACAACAACAGTAATACCACATTTCTATTCACAACTTTTAAAAATGTTGAACCACATGATCAGGATATTCTGACTATTCAATCCATTCTGAATATCCTCTTCAATGAGGCAAAGCTCCCGAATCCAGCTGACAGGAAAAGCTGGCAATATTACAGGAGTGAGGATTCTGAGTGTGATATGCACTGGGTTTTGACATAACCTTTCCGTAAGAAGTATGTAAATAACTGCTAAATGTCATCCATTACCTGCTTTGTGTATTTAGGATGGCAGGGGCCTTTCTCTATGGGGCCGAGAGCCTTCCACTACCGCAAATGCCAGATTCTCCTCTTCTTCCTTCTAAACTCACCCTAGGAACGTTAAATCAGCTTGATCTATTTCTACATTTTACTCTCAACAATTAAAACTATATTCTGTTTAAAAAGGAGTCTGGTATATTATGTGTTGCATATAGGTCAATCTTAGGCAATTAGCAATATCTCATCCCACAATTTGAGAGTGATGTGGAGAATGGGTGTACTCACCCTTGTGAATAAGTATAGAGGCCAGATATTGGTATTGAGAAACCTTGGGCCAATGGCTTCTCTACATCAGTTTTGAGACAGGGTATCTCAGTAAACCAAGGACTTACCATTTTCACCCCAAACACAGGGTTACAGGAACTGGTCCTAACACTCACCATTTTGTGGTGCTGAGATCTGAACTGAGTACACGAAGACCTTTGCTTTTTAAATCTTCCAGGATACAGAAATGGACATCTCTCTTAGCTCTCCTCTTTCTATTTCCTTCCTCTGCTTTTTATAATAAGTTATTTCTTCTCATTCTCCAAAACTTTTTCTTCATTCTTTTTGTGGCTGACATATATGTGCATGGTGTTTATTTCTGTGTGTGGATGTGTTAGTGTTAGTGTGTGTGTGTGTGTGTGTGTGTGCATGAGTTAGTGTGTGTGTGCATGTATTTCTGTGTGTGTGCATATATTTCTATGCATGCATGTGTTTGTGTGTGTGTATGTATTTCTCTGTGTGCATGTGTTTGTGTGTGCACATACGTGCAGTGGTAGAAGCACATGTGTGTGAAGAAGTGTCTTCTTCAATCATTCTCTACTTTAGTTTGTTTGAGCCAGGGTATATCATTAAACCTGGAGCTCACCAAGTCATCCAGACTGGCTGACCCAGGGGTCTTCCTGTCTCTACTTCCTCAGTTCTGGGATTACTTCTATGCTAAGTTCTGAGAATCTGGACTCACTTCTATTTTTGTGCAGCAATCACTTTATCAACTGTGCTATTTCCTTAGCATCCTACCATGTTCTTTAACATCCTGTCTCCTTTTGGGAGAACTGTATCTTCCAAAGTCACCTCTCTCTTCAGATTCTGTACAGTATAAGGAAGCCATTGCTGTGAACAGCCTATCAGAGTTCAGTCCTAATGACATGCTGCCTGAAAGGCCATTCCCTCATGAGACCTGGTCAGGAATTGCCCAGACATCTCACTGGCCGCTGGCCATGCACATGCCAACTGTAGCTACAGAATGAACAGCATGATGCTACTGACCTGCTGGGCTTGCAGCCAAGTACACCAGCCCCAGGCTGTTCACAGAGAGACTTGACATGCTTTAAATCTCTCTAACTGTAGAATACGACTCATTAGAACATGGCATATAGGATACAGATGTGTCTTCTACTCACTATGGGAACCTTCAGTTTAAAAGTTTTGGTAGAACACATCCTGTTGGCTGATGTGATTTTGTGGTTTATGTAGAATCACCCAGAAAAAGGAAATAAATCAACTTTCTTTTTAATTTCCTACTTATTTGTAAAATAAGTATCTTATATGTTTTAATTGCGTAATGATTTTTGGAAGAAAATTCTTAAGGATAGTGGCATGGGTTTAGACTCTTGAGTCGTGAACCACCCCAATGTCCTCAAGAATGACTTAAAATAGAGAATGAGGTTCATATGTCTGAGATGTCATAGTCAGGATATAAATAGGAATAGACACTTAGGGCATTTAACTCTTGGTTCTTCCCAGCCATGAGGGAAATGGTACCAACACATGGTCTTGCTCAAGTTGCTAGGGCATTCATGCCATCTATAAGTTTCTACATGGGATTCACTCCCCTGACCTCTGGCCAGCAGCTGAAGTGGGCTCACAGGGAATTAGGCTGTGGGTGGGGTCTGCCTTGCTCCGGGAGCAAGGGCACCAGGCTAGCATTTAGGATGTGAGAGGCAAACAAAAAAAGAAGAACGTTGCAGCCAGAAGAACTCAGACTGAAGCACACTGACAGAAGCTTGGCCCTGTGTTCGGCCTCTCACTCTGAGTTGCCCTTGGGCTTCACGATGAACTTATATTAAATGACACTCAGATGATGACCTAGAAAAAGCAAGGACAGCGAGAGCTTGCAGGGCATCCCACAGTTCTGCCTGCTGTGGGGATGGCTGTGGAGCTAGGAGATACAGCTCCTGGGGCATGGTTGTGAAGCCCCTTGGGGGTTGAGTTATAGGATTTCCTTAATGTTGTGTCTTGGCACACTTCCAAAAGTTCAAACCATGTAGAGTATATGATGTTTTAACAATCCCTGTTTTCCTCAAAGGTATTCATGGCTTAATTAAGTTCGATTTGGGGGCGTATTTAAATCATGTTTCTCACTTGAGCAACCTTTGCTCAAGTGAGAAACATCTCTCTTTGAAATCTAACTTCCTGGAGAATCAGCCAGCAAGAGGATGTAGTGTGTGAAAGTGAACATATAGATTCATTAGTAACCTAATGCTGCCTGTGGATGCTGCTGTGGATCCATCTTCATTGCTTTTACTTATTTTGGGGCTATTACTGAAGAACAATCGCCATGTGGGCGAACTCTTTTTCAATTTAGCCCTTCTATGCCTGAGCAAACAATATCTTGCTAGCTTTCTCTGGAGCAGAAAAGGAGAGATGCTGTGGAGAGGAACACAATTTTGAAGTGTCTGGGATTGTTTCTCATTACCTTAGAGAAAAAAAAATGACCTGTACTACTGTGTTTATTTGGTTGTTTTTACAGTAGCTCTTAGTTCAGTTAGAACTGAAATACCACCTTTATCTGTAATATTTCAAATAAACATGGTGGTGTTCTCTTTCCCCCGTGCCAAGGGGATCCAGTGGCTTCCCTTACGATTGTGAAGGTGCAGGTTTATGTAGGTGAATCAGAACAGTGATGCTATCACAGAAAAGAGCTAGGTTTCTTCCCCACCATGGTGACTCTGCTCCCTTTACGACACACACTCTCATGGTCTAAGATGTCATTTTTAAGCTGGTTTGAAATTCTGTGCATTTCAATGCAATCTGGTTAAAAAAAAATCCTGTGTGATGAGTTGGAAAGAATTTTATGTTTGTTTAGATGGGCTTTCCATGTGTGTTGGTCCTAGTGCAACTTTGTGCCAGCAAGTATGAAGGGCAGACAACTTCAGATGTTATTCCTTGTTCCTTGAGATAGTGTTTCTCACTTGTCTGGGGCTCCCCAGTGAGGCTAGCCTGGCTGGCCATGGAGCTCTCAGGGATCTGTAATCCCTAGCTAGGATGACAAACCCCTGTGACTACACCCAGCTCTTACTGATTGGGCTGGTTTTGTTATTATTGTTTTCTGGATTTGGGGAATGGAGAACAAACCCTCATGCTTGAAAAGCAAGGACTTTACTAACTGAGGCTTCTCTCAGGCTCTAGATTGGCTTCTGATGCACACACACAAGATAAGCACACAGTGAAACTATGAAAATAGAAGATATTCATAGTCAACCTTGGTAATGGAAGAGAAAACCAAATAAAAGTACAGGATTTACAGCCACTCTGTCATCAACAACCAGAAAGGCAGTCCTGGATGAGATGTGGGGGATGGCATTCAAACACATGGTGGGTGGCAACAGAAACTGACACAGAAATTTGGGAGACCGGTCAAAACCAGTTAAACTGGGCTGCCTATGAATTCTATTTCTGTCTATAAATTTCTACAGATGCTATACTAAATATATCTACAGAATGTCTATGCTAACATGTATGACAAAGAGCTAGGAGCATGATGGCATGATTAGCCTCTGTGTTCTTATGTGTTTGTCTATGAATAAAGGCACAGAATTTTGTTGAAAGTAAACATTTACTACATTTAAACATGTTTAAGTGTGTGTGTGTGTGAGAGAGAGAGAGAGAGAGAGAGAGACACAGAGAGAGAGAGACAGAGAGAGAGAGAGACAGAGAGATATCAGTTATGATGGTTTGTATATGCTTGGCCCAATGAGTGTAGCCTTGTTGGAATAGGTGTGTCACTGTGGGCATGGGCTTTAAAACCCTCGTACTAGCTGCTTGGAAGTCAGTATTCTGCTAGCAGCCTTTAGATGAAGATGTAGAACTCTCAGCTCCTGCACTATGCCTGTCTGGATGCTGCCATGTTTCCACCTTGATGATAATGGACTGAACTTCTGAACCTGTAAGCCAGCCCCAATTAAATGTTGTCCTTATAAGAGTTGTCTTGGTCATGGTGTCTGTTCACAGCAGTAAAACCGTAAGATGGCAATGTTATTGGAATTTTAAAAGACAGGTTAAGAGAAGACAAGAGAGGGGCTTTGTGTGGACAGACGGCAACAGTGTGGCCCACACACAAAGTTGTCAAAACCAAACAAATATCCCAGTGGGTAGCATTGTCAGGGACTCTGTTCATGAGTCCCAAGCCATGTCTCCATAGCTGGTTATGCTTTCCAACAAAGAGGCCTGGTCTTCATGATGGCGATGACTCTTTCCTATTGCTTCAAGACATCAGTCAGTGCCCAGAGGGCTGTGTTTCTTTGAGTGGCCCCACAAAGAAAAATAGCTGCTAAGCTCTGCAAAGCACAACACAGATCAACATGGTGTCTCAGAAATGCATCTCAGGAACATGTAAGCTCCCTGATTCACATACAGATTTGGTTGATTTCCATAGACAAGAAGGAGAGCTGCCAATGGCTGCCCTGAACAGAAAAATTGGTTCTGGGAGAACGGGAGGTTATACCCAGCATAGGGAAGCATTATTATACATGTGCACAGCCATGTAGAAAGAGAGCTAGGACTTGAAGTGCAAGGAGCCAAAAGGAAGGCCCTGCAGGCAAAGCCTAGAAATGCCAGGGTGCAACCTGCAGCAAGAGAGGCTGAACTACATCAATACCAACTTCATTAGCATCCCAAAGAGCCTATTATGATATCTTAGTGTATGTAGATAAGCACATATTAGATGTAGTACTTATGTATATTGACATATGAGTGAAATGTACATATGCCTAGTGGTATATTTTACCACATGAGTTTTATTAGCACATTAATAGATCTTCATATTTACAACTAAAGTGATATAAATATTACTAGCCCATATGTGTACATAACCCAACATGATTTCATTGAACATACATTTGGATATTTATTTATTTATTTATTTTCTTCTGGTTTTTCGAGACAGGGTTTCTCTGTATAGCTCTGGCTGTCCTGGAACTCACTCTGTAGATCAGGCTGGCCTTGAACTCAGAAATCTGCCTGCCTCTGCCTCCCAAGTGCTGGGATTTATATTTTATATTAATTCTATGTACATAGCGTATGATTTTGAATAATTGAAAGTTTTTAATTTTAATTTAAAATACCATTATTAGGGGCTAGAGTGGTGGCTCAGTGGCTAAACGGACCTATTGCTCTTGCGAAGGACTTGAGTTCAGTTCTTATTACCTATGTCAGATGGTTCACAATTGCCTGTAACCCCAGCTCCAGGGGAATTAGACTTAGCTGGTACTTATACTCAAATGCAAATGCACATATACACACAGGCACACGCACACACAGAGGCATGCACACACAAACACACAATTTAGAGTAAAATAAATCTTCAAAAAACAAATAAATAGTATATCCTAACCTGAGCATGATGATCACTACTATATGAATGTGTTCCAGAGTGTATGTGAACACATGAATGTAGGCATGTGTATACATGTGCCTGTGTACATATTTGCAGAAATTAATTTTGACTTTTACAAGGAAAACATAATTTTACTCATTTAATTTCTTTCTTTCTCATCACTGTTTCCTTAAAAGTTCTTATGTTCAGCGAGCATACCAAATACTGAAACACATTTCTCCTACATCAAAAACTTTCCACTGAACTGAAGACCTGTGTGTTCTGACTCCACAGTGAACAGTATATGTTGTCTCCTTTGCCTCTGTCTAAGGAAAAGTGCCTAGAGATGATTTTAATGAAACATTCAATCATGTGCTCCCTTGAATGTTCCCTGCTTTCTCTTCTAGACTAGAGGAGGAGAATCACCAGGAAAACCGCCTTTAGGAGGAGGCCATGCTAAGGGAGAAATATGAGCTGCGTTCTGAGCATGGCTTCAACAATCTGCACTGAGCAGAACAGGTCGGTGCCTGTGCTCTGAGAAGACCTCCACAGGAGCTGAGGAACTGCAACCATTCACTCCAACACACTGGACAGAAACCTTTCCCTGTGGAGTTAGAGAACAGAATCTTGACAACCCCACCAGCCTTCTCAGACCCCACCATAGTGCTGACTTAAAGGCAAATGTAAATCCCTGCTTGTGACACTGAATTACCACAGGTCATGTATTGAATATGTAACCTGCATGTTGCTGCCTCTCACTGTTTCTTCTCTATTGGTTATAATAGAAACTATACATTCCCTAAGTTGCTGTTGGGAAATCAATGAAAACACGTAACAGATATTATTCTTTGGTTACACACAAATGACCTCTGCAGACAAGATTGAAAGCATAAAATAACCTGGAAATGCTGGGCTTTCTGTTAAAGATACAATGAATCTCTCTAGAAACAAGAGAATTTGTTTGTTCGCAAATTGCAGAAAGTGGTGGCGGCCTTCAAGAGAAGAGTTTCAGGCCAAAAGAGCCAGAGTCTGGATACTTGTGGCAGTTGATGGTGTTCAGGGTGGGCCAGCAAATTAGCAACTGTTAGAGATCTTGAGGACCACTTGCCAAGGGTATTTCTGTGGGCCCAGGACACATGACCACAGTTGCCAGGAGGTCCTGAAGAATGTCACCATTAGAAGGTAACATCCTAGCTGCTTACCAAGAGGTGGAAGTGTGAAGATTCACACTCTGCACTAGTTTGCTTTTAAACAGTCTTGTTTTACAGCCCAGACTAGCCTTGACCTTTATCCATATCTCTTTTTGTTTGGTTGGTTGGTTTTTTGGTTTTTTGAGACAGGGTTTCTCTAAATAGCCCTGGCTGTCCTGCAGCTCACTCTGTAGACCAGGCTGGCCTCGAACTCAGAAATCCACCTGCCTCTGCCTCCCGAGTGCTGGGATTAAAGGTGTGCGCCACTTCGCCCGGCCCTTTATCCATATCATAATGCTCCTGTCTCCTAAGTGTTGCAATGATAAGAATTTACTACCATACCAGGCTTGGTACTGTTGGTAGTGAAAGTGAGGTGTGTGTGTGTGTGTGTGTGTGTGTGTGTGTGTGAGAGAGAGAGAGAGAGAGAGAGAGAGATGTCTATATGGTATATGTGCACATGTGTGTGCATGAGGAAGCCAGAATATGTCAAGTGTCTTACTTTATCATTTAATATTTTATCCCCTTGAGGCAAGGTCTCTTGGCAAACACGGAGCTATGTGGACAGGCAGCAAGTCCCAGTGATCATCCTGTTTCTACCCTACAATGCTAGGACTGACTAAATTACTGGTATGTGCTCCTATGCCTAGATACTTCCATGGGTGCCAGGGATTCAAGCTCAGGTCCTCATGCTTGCACAATAAATGTTATTATGTGCTGACCTATTTATTAGTTATGTCTCCAGTTTAATTTTCTCTCTCTTGTCATCTCAGATTAGGCCCTAGCTTGCTTTCACCCAGGCTCACTTTTGACTCACACCCCAACTTCCTGCCACAGCCTCCTATGTGCCAGGATTTAAAGTTCTATGTTTTTAGAGAGCAACATTCTTGGCTTTTCTGGTAGCTCCTTCACAGGCCCTTTGACTCACTGCTCCTCCAATCCTGACTCCCCACTCAGCATGAGTGACTACAAGAAGACCCACCATGGGTTGTGCTGGCATCGGCAGTCTTGACTACACGCCTTTCCTTTCTTCTAGTCCTCTGATTATGTACGTTTCAACTCCATGACAGAGTCACTGTGAGCATTAATTAAGATGACACATAGGAAAGTGTTTTGTAAACTATGAAGCTTTTTATCAATATAAATAGAAGGTGACATTTTTTTTTAAATCTAGCAGGCAATTAACTTTCTTGGCACTGTTGGTCTACAGCAATTAGAACACCCAGTCAGGCAAGCGCTTAAGTCCAGGAAGGCACCAACTCAGGAGAAGAAAATGATTTGAGATGTGCTACATATAAAACTGCACAAGACAAAAGAGAGTCTTGATCTTTCCTTCTGCCCAGGCAATGGAAGCTAACACAACATCACCACTAAGTGTTGAACATATTTCAAAACTACTTAGATCTGACCAAGATCAGTAATTGATAGGCTGTTTGAATCAGTTATTGAGGGATTTTTTTCTTCCCAAGTAACCAGACATATACAACAAAATAAGCTCAATGGTCATAACTATTATTATGAAAAAAATATAGTGAAAAATATTCTTTCCCCTTTATATCCTCTAAATACACATGCATACATACATACATATATGCACACACATGTATACAAGCATACAACATGCATGTGTACAATTACATATATGGCTAGATATTCAATATCTTGGATGAGTATCCTTGAAACAAGATAAAAATGGTTTGCTTTTATTATTTGTAGCAGTATTAAAGGAATTGAATGGGTCAAACCCTAGTTCCTAAGGAAATGGATGTGTGTGTGTGTGTGTGTGTGTGTGTGTGTTTGTGTATGTCTCTGTCTGTTTGTGTGGTTTGTGTATACGTGTTTATGTGTGTCTGTCTGTGTGCCTTTGTATGTTTGTATGTATTTATTTGTATGTCTGTGTCTGTATCTGTATGTGTCTCTGTGTGTTTGTATGTATTTATATATATATGACTGTGTATATGTCTATATTTCTGTGTGTTTGTGTGCACATGTCTACGTGTGTGTTTGTATATATGTCTATATTCATGTGTGTCCATATAATATATGGACAGATGATAACCATGGCTATCTTCTCTGAGGTGCTATTCACAGTGTTTTATTTTGTGACAGGGTCTCTCATTACCCTAGATCTAGACAAGCAGGCTAGGATAAATGGCTGGTGAGTACCATGTATTGTCCTGTCTCTTTCTTTCCTATTTGAAGATAGCAGCATGCTTTTTTTACATACCTGATTGTTTTTATTAGTTCTCCTGGAAATTGTACAGTGTGTTTTGATCACATTCACCCATCCCCTAACTCGTGCTGACCCACCACTTGTCCCTAAACACCCAATGTTGTCTTCTCTTTTAAAAAAATATCCAGTAAGCCCAATCTATGTTGCCCATATATTCTTGGATGTGTGGTCTTCCATTGGAACATGGTAAACTCACCAGAGACTACAATCTTAAAGCAAACGGATTCTCCCTCTCCCAGCAGGTATCAATTGCCAATAGCCCCTCAGCTACGGATGGGTCTCTGCTCCCCACTTCCCACTCCATACTAGCATTTGGTCTATCCTGAGCTTGTCAGGTCAACAGTAGTGAACTGTTGGAAAAGTCTACTACTGCAAGAGAGGTATTGACCTTACAGGACACCTTATTTTTAAAGTATAGGTCCCGAGGGTCCAAACTTGAGTCCTTGTGCTTGCAAGGGAAGCCATCTCCCCAGTCCGGGACAGAAGCTTATGAAGCTACAGATTTACTCTTCTGAAATAATTCAATAAAGCACTGTCTGAGACTCATGTGGATGGTAACAGGGCTGGTTTAGGTAAATATGACAGCAGGGCTGTGTTCATCAAAGCAAACACTCATCTTTTGGATCAACTCAGCTGACTCTTAAGCTTAAATCTCATAGCTGAAGGGAGTAAAGGTGGTCCGTTTTTAAAATGTCTTCACAGACAACAATCTCATGTAATTTGTATATTACATTTCACAATGCTTAAAATGCAAATTTAAATATGCAGAAGTTGATTTGGCTGGGCATTTGCAGACCCAAAGGCAAAGCTAAAATTCTGAATAATGTATAATTGTTACCTATATGAGCAACTAGAAGTCACCTCAAACAAGAAATGCCACAGTAACCTTCAATCAATAAAGGCTACAAACATCTTGCTAAGGTATATACTTTGAATGAAATAAAAACCAACCAACCAACCAACCAACCAACCAACCAACCAACCAACAAAACAGAGAAAGCACTTAGCTATCATATCACTTTCCAGAAAGTTTCTCTTTTATGTCAAGTTCTACATAGGCATATACAAGGTTGCTCTATCCACCTAGCCTTCCATTTCCTATTTCAGTGTCTAACATTTTGTCTACTAGGTATATCCAAACCTTTGAACATTGCAACACAACACACAACACTGTCATCCTTAAATTCCCCACTTCATAACTACACAATCAAGCACCAAAATATGTTTTTAAAAAATCTTCTTATAATGTTTTAAGTAGGTTTATGATTGTGCACAGGTGGTGCTTTCATTCACAGCTATTCTAGCCTGTGTGAAGTTGTGAATGACCTGGATAAAATGGAAAAATCAAGTACAAGCTATGTACAACACTATTCAGCATTTTTTGAAGCCAGAGATGTCAATGTCTGCAGTGACATGTACAGGAATAATTTGTTTCTACTATCCATCTGTCCTAGTTAGCTTCAATTCAATTGCCCAGATCATATTTGCCTGTGGGTATTATTTTGATCATTAATTGGTATAGATTAATCCCACTGTTAGTGGCACCATAGATGGGTGGTCCAGGGCTGTATGAGAAAGCTAGCTAAGCAACAGTCTTTGAGTAGCATACTTCCAGGGTCTTCATGTCTTGAGTTTCTGCCCTGAGTTCTCTCAACACTGGGCTATGACCTGAAAGTAGAAGTCGAATGAAGCCTTTCCTCCCCTGAGTTGCTTTTGATCAGTGTTTTATCACAGCAACAGAAAGGGATCTAGATCATCACCAACAGAATCCACAAATTTCCAGCATGTTCTATAGCCTTAGCTTACCGGTAAACACAAGTTTTCTAACTCAGTTGTTAGAGGAGCATGCTATTCTCACACTGTGGGGTCTGTTTGGTGACTTCATCTGCCTTCTGGAAGGCATTCATTCATCAGAGACAGGCCAGGGATGGTGGCTGGCATGTTCCTGTTGCTATGTGTCAAACACAGTTTGGTTTTGGCACAACACACATCTGAGAGGTGTCTGACTGTTTGCATAGCTGTGGTTGATTATAGTGCTTTGCCCCGCCCACCCCCATCGTCCTGAAGCATGATTTCTATTTGGCTTGTATTGCCTAGTCGGGTTCTCACTACACTCAGTGTTGATTTCTTATGTGGAAGATCCTTTACCATGGAGTGCAGTTTATTTTCTAACAGATTGCCCTGTGAAAGGGCTGTTCTTATTGGGAAGCTCTTCCTGAGTGACATAAACAAACGTTCTGAAGTCCCTGTCTGTCCCTCTCAGGATCTTACAACACCTGCTGCATTTGTTCATGCCTGATAGATTTGTTCACACCTGTTGCATTTGTTCACACCTGCTGCATTTGATCAAGCCTGCTGCATTTGTTCATGCCTCCTGCATTTGTTTTCTATCTTGGAAACTCAAGCTTCTCCTCAGCTCTTTAGGTTGGGTGGAAGGGTATGGTCTATTGAGGATTTTTTCTAGTGGCCCCTGAGGAAGCCTCATGGCTTCGGATACCCTGCAAAACGCCCTCCTCAGAAGTCACCTACAGAGAATAGTCAGGAAAGAGCTATTTTTTGTTATTGCTGTTGTTGAGCTCAAAAGTCCATAGATATCAAGTCTCTAGTCTTGAGGAAAGTCTGCTCTGAGGAAGCTGGATCCAAGTGCAGTGAGGTCCATGGAGGAACAACAGACCGAGAACTGGAATCAGGACCCAGGATCTAGATGGGTTTTCTGCAGACTTGCCTTCCATCCTTGCCTCCACGCTTCCACTCCTTAATTTAACACTTTCAGAGTCTCCAACTATAAATATTGAGTATAAGTGTATAACGTTTTAATTTGGGATCCTGTAGTTTCCCTAAGAAGGTTAAGGTGAACACAATGATGTAGAGTACTTAAAAAGGCCAATTTAAATGTCAAGGTCATTGTCTGATCTTGGCCTCAGATGGTTGACAGACACATCTTCACACGAGTCTGACCAAGGGGCCAATTAGTTTGTCAGCCTGCATGAGGGATGGCTTGTCTTGTCAAGATTACTTAGTTCAATTCTTTTCTGAAATCACACATTTTGGTTACAAGACCTGTTATATTATTCTTTGGGGCCTAAGATATTTTGAGATGGCTTATGACAATTAACATGATCAATATTAGCAGGTCAATTTATGTTGGCTCAGAAAACGTTAAGACCAAAAGTTATTCATTCAATTGGCCTTTGTTTAAATTTGTGTATCTGAAATTTAGTATTAAAATATTTATATCCATTTATATCTAAATGGTCATGTTTCTATCCGGTGCTCTTGAAAAAAAAAACCTTAGTGGCAATCAAAGACCAATGAGAAGATTAGACCTAAACTTCATAATGATCAATCATTAGATCAATCATTAGAACTTAACCATAGTTAGCAGCTAACTACATTTTAAGCATTTTCAAATATAACTTACAGATTTCTGGGGATGCCTGTGCACACCTGAGGGTGTTCACAAGAAAACAGCCTCCTTCATTATAGTGGTGAGATGTTAGCTTCCTGTCTCTCTGCCCTATTTGCACTATTGCCATTAGTGTGGTGGATGAGACAATGGGGCCTCAGCATCAACAACACCTGTGACACTGAGACGAAACAGTGTCACCGAGGGGTCCCTACCATGTGCCCTGAAGGCTTTGTTTCTGGATCTAAGTTGGTTTTGTTTGATTGTTTGGAATCAATGTTGTTGATTGTTGGAAAAATGGCCAGAGTCCCAAACAGTGTGAGAAGACAGTCATACCCAGGGAGAACACCAAAGCTGTGGGAGTTCCAGCCGCCAGCGCTTTGCTCAAGAAATCCCTACTTTTTCTACCCATGATGGCTCCCTAAAGTGATAGCCATGCAGAACTGTGTGTCTGGCAGACTCTGTTGGAAGAGAGAGGTGGGATGTTGTCAACTCCTAGAATCACAGTTGATGATTCTACCAATAACAAAACTCAAGTTCCAGTGCCCAGGAGACCATGTGATACTAATTATATGATGTTTCAATGTGCAGCAAATTGTTTTAATATCCAAGAGAGCCTCACATCTCAGTGAGCCAGTCATCTGCAAATGATCAGCCAATCAAAAGATGTTGTATAGGTAAAGCACTCATCTAAAGGTATGGTGCATCCTATAACGGCAAAGTAAAAACATTCAGTGATGTGGCTTCCAAGCCTCCATGGCAACATGCCCTTATGATACTGCCGTGACTTACTTTTCTGGGCAGTCATCACATGCTCAGGTGTCTAGGGGATGATGTATGCATCTCATTTGATTCTGTCTCTCCTGATGAGAAGGAGAGCTCAAAGGAAAGCCCACATTCTCATTCACTATCACATCCAGGACTCAGGGCTGGTGCCTAGCAGGACACTGACACTTTGTAAATGGTGGAGCTGTACCAGAAGAGGACCTTACATTCATCAAGGTTTTAATCAAAGATTTATAATCATTTCAGGATAATTAAAGTATGGAACAACTTGAGAAAGATTAAAAGTGCCTACATACAAGTATCTAATAGACCACATGACTTCCTTCACAACGAAGGAACATTTGGCATGAATGCAAGAATTTTTAGATGTTTCTTAGAATAAAATCTGATATGTTTTGAGGTAAAGGAGATCGGAGAGATCCATGTGAAATGTACACAGCTTTGCTACCGAGGTGCTAAAAGATAATTCCTAGCACACTGGGAGAAGTCTTGACAGCTTAGAGAGGCAGCTCAGCCTGGAGGGTACTTCACACCATCTGCAAGCTGTTTTAAAACACGTCAGGACCTTCTTTATGTTGTATTGCATGTAAAGTATATTACATTGAAGCAAAACCTTCATTTTATCCTTCACTGAGAAAACTGACTTGAGAGGAAAAAAATTGGCTGTTCAAAGCATCTGCTGTGTGTCCTTGGTGGACCCAACAATTCATTGCTTGCTGTGGACAAAGGACTTTGAGGTTGTATTGCCAAAACCTCAGAGATTATCCTGGCAGATGGAAGCCAGGATTGCATATGACATGAGGCAACAGCTAACTTAGTCAGAAAGACTGGGGAGCTGTTAGCCATAGCTCTTCTGTCCACTCAAGATGAGAACTTGGACCTGAAGTCCTTGTCTACCATCAAAAATCTTTTCCTCTTGGGATCTAAAGAGCTCACTGATGGGGTGTTCGGAGGAAGAACGGTGTACGTTCTAAAACAATCTGATAGAAAAGCAGATAGCCAAGCCAACAATGTACCTTCTGAACACTCCAACCTTCAGAGAAAATGTTATCAAGTTCAAGTCCTCTGAGGACCCAGGATTTTATAGACAACATTTAGTACCTTCTCCATCTCTGTGTTCATGTCTACCCAACTCTACCCAAGTTCTGTGATGGTCCCATCTTAAAAGCCAGGCTTGGAAAGCAGCGGGGTGGGGCAAATAGGGGGGCAGGATTACCTTTCACTGTCACGTGGACACTCTGGCTGGTGGAGAGCTGTGGCTGTACCAGCACATTACATGTGTACTCTCCCTCGTCAACTTCTTTCTGCACATCAGAGAGTTTCAGAGTCCCATTGTTCTCAAACGCCACCTGGCGGTGGTTGAAAGGAAGCAGGTTAGCGTTCTTGTACCACTTGATGGAGTAATATGGATAGCCAATTACGCGGCAGTGGATGTACGTGTCACGCCCCGCTATCGCAGTGATGTTTTTCATTGGTCTGATGCTTGCAGGCCCTGTAGAGACACAAGAAAGCTCTTGAAAATAATTTAAGGGTACATCTCATGGAAAGAAATGGGTACACCTTTCCTTTGGTGAAAATAAATTATTTTTATGTAAGCACACCTTTTGTTTGTTTGTTTGTTTGAGTTTCTTGGCATTTGGCATATTCTACTATGAAGAAAAAGTTTTATTTTTCTTACTACTCTTAAATGAGTCAATGAATGTTAAACTCTCTCATCACCAGCTACGTCTATGAAAATACTTTGAATTACAAGATAAAAGACAGCGTCACTAATTAAAAAACAAAAAGTAACTAGTCTACTCTGTACCACTATGGTCTTCTGGTGAAAAGGCTAAGAGTAACTGATTGACTCTGTCTGGTGGATGATGAAGATGCAGGTTATGCGGCTGTGCGCTATGGACTTGAGTTAGGTACCATGGATGTGAAGGCTTACCATGGATGTCATGAGAAAGGAGAAACGGGGAGAGGAAAGGGCATGCAGAGCATAAACCAGGAAAGAAGAGTTTCAGTGGATAGATGTAAGAGGACAGAAAGTAGACAAGCTGACTACAGAGACCAAAATGCCATTTTCAACACCGCCGATCAGCGCCATTCCTGAGTAGGAAGGAGAGGGCAGGGAGAGGGAGGAACAGCTCCTCCTTTGCGCATTGCAAGGCTCAGCCCAGAGCATGCAGCACCCATCCCGCTACAATGATTTGTGTGTGTTTGTTCGAGGAGCTGATTTGACAAGCACCTCTTACGTTTATTCGAGCCTGGTACAGGACGACTCCAGCCGAGTTGTTGGCAGTGCAGCGGTAGACACCCCCATCCCGGACCTGGGAGCTGGAGATATTCAGGTAGCTGACCACGTTCCCCTCGGACGTGATCATTTGGCTGATGCGGTGGCCGCTGCCCTTGAGGATGGGGTCATCGTCCAGGGTCCAGGTGACCGTGGGCAAGGGTGTACCCTTCACATTGCACACGAGGGACACTGGCTCTGCCGGGCTCACCACTTTCTCGCTAAAGGCAGAAATGATTTTGGGAGTTCCGTCTGCAGGGAGACAAAACAGGAAAGGGTGTGGTACATACACATGATAATCCTCTGCCAAGTTCACTGTTTACGCTCAGGAGAGAGAAAGCACTGTTTGTCAGCATTGTCACCAAAAGCCTTGCGCTAGGAAAACAGTTTCCAAGGGACACAAACGAATATGAGCAAGGTGACAGCCCTTTCTTTGTGCTCTTCTGGGAAGAGAGGATGATGAGATTGAGAGCTCATGGTAAACACTGAGAGATTCCATGACTGCAGTTTAAGACGTGTGTGCTCCTCCCCAAAGCCACAAACAAGAATTTTGCATACCCCAAAGCTGCTTTGTCTATTTTCCCCTCAGTATTTGTAGAGATGGCTCACAAGGGACCATTCACAATAAAAAAAAAAAAAAAAAAAAGACAGAGACTGAGAGAAATGCTCTTTTTCGTACACATTTTACTTGTTGCATCCAGGCCCCTGAATCTCTGCATCCGGGCCCCTGAATCTCTGCATCTGGGTTCCTAAATCTCTGCATCCGTGTTCCTGAATCCTTACTTCCTCATGCCAGCTCAAGATTTTACAGCTGGAAGAGGCTCGCAGACAAATTTCTCAGGTGTGCTGGTTAGTAACCCGACACAGTGCCCTTGGAATTTCTACTTTCAGTGATGAAAAAAGAATTTTGAAATGTGGTGGGTTTTTGTTGTTTTGTTTTGTTTTTTAATTCCCCAATCCATCAGCATTAAATCTATGTCTCTTTAACTACCAAGAACCTAGACTATTTTGACTCAGTATTTTGACTGAGATAATCTTGAAGGACATTTTTTATCAGGTTGGTCTCATGCTTCCTTAAGTTTAGGTGCATGTTGTCCATTTCTGCCAGAAATAGTGTAGGGACGTTTTTGGTAGTTTGGTGAACTGATTGGTTATGGTTGCTTTGTTTTTATATTTTGTTTTATAGTATGGGTTGAATCTAGGGCTTCATGTTAGCTAGGCAAAATTATGGTTTTTAATGTTTATTCATTATTTTTGTGTCTTATTCGAGGAGTGCCACACAAATTTTTTACTCATTCTTTAATTGTACTGACTTTGAGTTTTGGATTTGTAGAACTTTTAGGTTTATTCATTCTACTTCATGTGTATGAGCATTTGCCTGCATGTACATATGTATGCCACATGTGTAGTGTCCCTAGAGGCTAAAAGAGCATGTCAGATTCCCCAGAACTGGAGTTATAGGCAGTGGTAGACCACCATGTGGGTGTTGAGCACTGAGCCTGGGTCCTCTGCAAGAACATCTAGTATTCTGAACAACTTATTTGCCTTTCCAGCCCTGACTTCTAAAATATATTTGGAATGATAGTAAATATATGTAAAATAATTATCAATTATGTAATAACTGATTATGTTATATAATTACAAAATTGAAATTATGAAATTATAATTATCAGTTTACTAGGTGTTCTTTACAAAGTATTCATAATATCTATCAGGCAGAAATACACTATATAGAATATCTGTTAGTGTATGTATCTACAATGGTTTTTTCCAGGCTGTGGTCCCCCTTATACTTTTGTCCTATCTCTAAATCCAGAACAGTTCTGAATTTAAGATGTTAATGGCTTAACATTATTTATTTAAATCTGAAATTTATATCAAATTAATTTTTATGTCAGCTCTGAATGTTGGTTGAGTCACTTAATACCTTTTATATACCACTTATTCATATGACAATTGGTAGTTATTGAAAATGTTTCCTTTACCTATTGACTATCCTGTATCCATGTGAAATTCTACTGGCTATGCATATGTGGACACATCTCGATATCATACCTACCATGCTTCCTTGAGTAGTGTATTTACCTTGGTCCATGTAGCTTCACAGTGAGGCCTCAAAACTACTGGGAGGAACCCTCCAGCTTTGTTCTCTTTCCAAGCTTGAATAGTTTTTATTTCTTTAGCCTCTTGCATTTACACTGTAAATCAACTTCCCACTCTGTCAGCTGTTCCATGTCAACTTTAAACTCACTCTACACAACATTTTTTTTTAAAGATAATGTATGCCGTCATGGTAGCTACAAACTCATGATTCCCCTGTCTCAGCTTCCCCCGTGTTGGGTTTTCTTACATGTTCATTCTTTATAGCCACATTTTCCTTTAAATCATTAAACATATTTCAATAAATGGAATAATTCCTTGACTGTTGAACCTGACATGGGTCTCCTCCAAGTCTTTGTCGGTGGTCTGTGTTTGCTTTATTTTGTTTGTCAATTTGTGTGTGTGTTTTTAAAATTATATTTCTAGTATTTTAAGCTATACAACTAGTTTCTATCCACATAACAGTCTATATGTCCACCAAGCTTTCCAAAGTGATTTATATGAAGACTTGGGGACTCTCTCCTGGTATCTTTCCTTTGTGTATTCCACCCAGCTCCTCAATGTGCATGTACCCAGCCCCTCAGCTCTGTAGGCTCTGGCACTTTGCTTTTCTTCTAGTTTCAGCACCACCTGGCCTTGGAGGTGTCCTCAGAGGGAAGTTTCTAGCTCCCTGTCCCTTCCTCCAAGTGTCCATCAACCATTCTGTTTGTTCTGAGGTTTTCTCAGTTCTCTACATTGAGTTTGTCCATCCTAAACATCACCAACCTCCTGTGATTGCAAGCTTGCCTGACAGGGGATGTTCTTCACTCCTAGAACATGAACCTCTTATTCCTCATTTTCATTTTCTGTTTCCCATTTATTCTACTTTAACTTTGAGCCTGCCATTACAAGGTTCTAGGGAATTCAGCCTCCTGGAGAAGGCTATCAGATTTTTCCATCCATCCACATTCATGGGGAGTCCACTGTAGGCTGAGATTATTATAATTTTATCTTAATCCAGTTCTTATAGCAGGAACTATGGGGACTACCTGAGAGGGTGTGGCCATGCGTAGCTATGCATCAGGTACTAGACACATATTCTCTCTTTTGTGACATTAGCACTGTCACCTTTCTGAAGAAAGAAAAATAAAGTGAATCTTCTTCTGAACAGAAACTGATATGAGACTATGCTGGGTGGGAACTCAGCACCCACACACATCTCTTTATATTCCAGTGACTCGCTTTGTGGAGATGAAGGTAGGTGTCACTCACCCAGTGAGATCCAAGTGTCTTTGCAATCTACCCAGCTGTCATTCTGATAACAGAGCCCTTTTGACATCAATGTGGATGATCAATATGCTCTTTAGGTTTTCTTAGTTACTTGAGACAGTTGCCCAGGTAACAGGTCCTAGACAGGTAATCTTTCCTCTTTCTTTAGAGAGAAGCTAAAATGACTCTGGGAGGACCAGGATGCATCCTGACTACCAGAACCAGCTCCATGCAAATTGATTACTTCTGCTCTTAATCTCTTAATTATTATGTGTGAAGTGGTGTCAGGCATTTAACACAAGGACTGCACCTCTAGGTCATTTCTACTCTGTTTAAAGACTCTCACTGTCTAGCTGGGGTTAAAGGTTCCATCACACAACTATTCTCTTAGCATTGGGCAGATTTAATAGTACATGTATTAATGGGTTTCACTTATTCTAACCTTGGGCTATAGAAAAATAATTTCATCACTTTCACCCATTGATAATGGATGGATTTTAAATGATAGTTAATGATATAATTCCCATCAAGACACACAAATACACAGACAGGAGCAATTTCAATTATCTGGTGATAAATATATGCCTTACTTAAATGTCACCTGTCACAGCTCCATTCCCTGGATGATGGATGAACTTGGAAGTACTCAGTAACCAATTTAAAAAAAACAAACAGATCATGTTATTTTACCCCAAGGCAATTCCTCAGGTATTTCACACACCTCAGTCTGGGGACATGTTGACCAGGCTACAGATAATGGCACCAACCAGAAGTCATATTTTTATCCAAATAAATATTCTATTGAAATTGACTTTTTTTTTTCAGGTGTAAGATAATTCTGTCCATGCCTCCCAGCTCAGAGAGTATTTGCCCATATCATCTGGAGACATTTCATGTGTGTGTGTGTGTGTGTGTGTGTGTGTGTGTGTGTGTGGTGTTGTATGAATGCATGTGTATGTAGTCACAACTTGGAGGTGTAACTGTTGGTATCAAGTGGACTAAGGCTAGAGATGCCACTGACGATCCCACAATGTATCTATCAGGTAGACCCCAAACAAATATCCTACTTATGTATCTCACAGCTCCCAAACAAGGCATTGCTGCATCTGCACATCTAGAGAATAATGAATTAGCAATAGAACCCAAGGCTCTCCGTTCAAGGACTGACCTTTTGGCAAGTAACTTTAAATATGACCAGGAAGCATTCATATGATTCCAGGCCATACTTCTCAGGTAACACTGTTCCACCCTCTCTCATGAGAACACCACCTCTCCTTTGCCTGATCTCGGGAGGTTAGAGTCACTAGATGGAGAGACAGGAAGTGGCCTGCCTTCTCCCGTGAGTGTCTCTGCATGGCTCTCTCCCCATCCCATGTTCCACTGGATTCTGTTTGGGGTGCAGCCTCCAATGTTGCCCACTAACCTTCAAGGACCACTTGGACATAGTCTTGAGCAGATAGCTTGTCCTTGCGCACAAAGCACTGGTAGGCACCCCCATCACTCTTGACCATGTGATCCATTATAAGATTTGCGTGGTTGAGTCCTGTGATCCTCACGTTTTTTCCAGGGTTGAGGATTTCACCATTTCGATACCAGGAGAGTTCCTGGTCTTCATTTCCTGTCACACTGCAGGATAAGGAGACCTGGCTGCCCACGCTGCTTTTAACCTTTCTGGGACTGATGGTGGCTTTCAGTGGCTCTGGGGAGTTAAATAAGAGAGAGAGAGAAAAAGTAAAACACCACAAGGTATTGACACTGTTGAAATAACATCCTGGACTTTTGCTGAGGCCGAAGTATAACTGTCAGGACTCTTCATGAGGGTTCCACATCAGTGTTGTTTGGGGGTCCCATAGCAGTTGTTTTGGGGCTAGCACATCAGTGTTATTTGGGGTACCACTTTGTTTGGAAACATTTTCCTTGCTGTTTTCTCTGGGCCTCTTTCTATCTCTATATCAAATAGCACAATGTTGGTCACACTTCTTCCTCAGAGTACAAGTGATAGTTTTGATCTAGAGATACTAAGAAATGCAATATGCTAGTTAGTAACAGGAACATGAGTATAGAAAACAAACAAACAAACAAACAAAAAACCCTGTTATGGCCTTGTCCTAGGGGAGCATTGATGGCCTAGCCTTAGTCAATTACTATGTTTGGGCCAAGAACCCTGGTTACCAAGAAGAAGACTGGGTTCAGATGTGTGATGATAAATAAAGTTTCCCTTTAATGTAATGTTTGCTCACTGGAGCCAGAATGGAACTCCAGTCTTTGAAATTCCCATTTCCAATTCCACAAACCTAACTCAAGGGAGGAAACTCTACAGAGAATTTACCATGTATCAAGGTTTACAGTCACAGGTGAGACAAAGATATATCTATATCTATCTATATATACTATATATATATATATATATATATATATATATATATATATAGTCTGTGCTATAATTAGCATGCCCCCCCCCGCAAACAACTATATAGTCCCCATTCATTGCTTGAGAAGTCTCCACATGGGTTTCTGTGGAGATTTTGTTGTCATTTATATTGCCAGGAAAAGAAAGAGTTACTCAAGGAGTTGATGTGTCTATTCACTAGACATGTGAATAGAGCCAACAAGCTCCATCTGCCTTGTTCCTGATGTCTCAGCTTCCCAGAGTACAAATTCTTCTGTTCTCAAAGTTTCTGGATTAATCAAGAACTAGAAGATTGTTAGGGCCAGGCAAAGTGTCATAACAGATATGTAGCAAGGATCAGGAAATCCTCAGATATAAAGAATGACTAGAACTGAGACCAGAGAGCAGAAAGAAGGTTCCAGAGAGTAGGGATGGCAGGGGTTAGAGTATGGAGCACAGATATACCAGTGTCAGATTTGGTTTGGATGCAACAGAAACTCCTAGAAGTATAAAAGATGGAGGCAAACAGCAAAGGCAATTTGAAACAACTTCATATAAAGGTGGCTTCAATATTTTGAAATAATTTGTCGTGTGTATGAGGATGTCAGTGCACCACATGCATGCCTAGTGCCAGTGGAGGCCAGAAGAGGACACTGAATTCCCCAAAACTAGAGTTATAGATATGAGCTGCCATGTGTGCTGAGAATTAAACCTAAGTCCTTTAGAATACTTGCTAGTGCTTATAACTGCTGAGCTACTGTCCCAGCCCCACAAAATTTAATAAAACCAACTAAAGCATGCCTGCAGTCACAGACAATCAAGAGGTTGTAGAAAGAGGGCCACAAGTTCAAGGCTAGCCTGAGCAATTTAGTAAAACCCTGTCTCAAAAAGCAAGATTTAACAGCAAGATTGGGAATATAGCTGACTGAAAAAAAGCCTGGGTTCAAACCCCGATGCTATACAAACAAACAAAAAATAATTGGAGACTACTGACTAAGTAGATGGCACAACTAAATGTCTTCAGGAGAACTGATGGGTCACATGGTGTTGAACACGGGGGTGGAAGAAGGTAGTCATCAAGGAGGCATTGTGAGACGAGTCAGCCTTATAGAGGTATAGATGACAGCAGGGAAGATCCAGTGTCCAGGACATGGCCTGGCTGGGACAATGAAAGAATGGCTTAATGAGAACTCAAAACTTAAAACTTGCCTACAGGAGTAAGAGGAGAAGGTGTTCCTAACAAGAAGTGGTATTGGGGAAGAAGAGTTTGTGGTGACACTATTCTGGCTTTGTACGCCATAGGGCTGAGATGTCAGCTGAGCACTTTGCATAAAGCTCATATCTAAACTTATCTGTCACCTAAAAGAGGCCAGGCATGCCTATGGACCCGGAACCCAATAGGACACTTTCTATTAAGAGCAGAGTCAGCTTGGAAGATGTGATCTTCCACAGACTGAATGAACCTTCCAAACGAAGAAGGAA
The DNA here is from genome assembly GCF_978045245.1 of Mus caroli. Lineage (NCBI taxonomy): Eukaryota > Metazoa > Chordata > Mammalia > Rodentia > Muridae > Mus > Mus caroli. Next base: position 93,878,135 of record NW_028227272.1, read on the forward strand.
TTGATGAGAAGCCCAAAGGACTTCTCTGGCAGAGGATTGCAGCTATAAAAGCAACACAGTCGGAACCTGTATCTTTCCCCCAGATACTGTTCAAAATGCAGCTAGCGGGAAATGTCTTTAGAGAGAGTGGAAGCAAGACAACACTGGGAGTCAGAGCTGAAGACAGGAGGGAGCCTGTCTTTAGATGATGTTTTATGCTGGAGGAGGAAAAATGGGAAGTTTTAGAGACTTGAGATTAGAGGATGACTACACATGGAGGAGCAATGTAAGCAAGGTCATTTGTACTCTGACACAGGAGGAGTATCTAAAGAATTGAAGGAGTTTAAATTCATCAGTATATGGGACATATGACCACAGTTTCACTGAGATGCCCAGTACATGCCTAAGAAATAAAGTTACTTCAGTGCAGAACAAGGACCCAGAGAACTATATTAACAAAAGAGCACTTGGAGTCTTTTGTCACAGTTCTGGTGGCCATCTGATATCAAATGGTTTAACCAAGAGAAGACATAGCTCTTCAACAAGCTGTGAGGGAATACTCTTCCATTGCTAGACAGCCTTAGCCTGACCTCATGGACTCTGAAAGCACTGATGGTTCCAGACAATCATTCAAGTCCTTGATTTAAACTCACTCGCCTAAGGTACTGTGAAGGCAGAGCTACCTATGGTTGACACTGAAGCAGCCATTCCATACACAGGCTATGAGTTGAAAAAACCATGCTAACACAGTGCCTCTACCTTAAGGGTGAGAAACTTGATGTTTGTCCTGCTTAGCTCAATTTCTCCAGTTCAAAAATACATTTAAAGGTAATTGTAAGTTTTGTCAAGGAAGGAACATCTTCTCTGGCTGTGACTTTGTTGCACCCTCCTGGGGTGATGTTGGCCAATTTATTCTGCTATAGCTCCTATATTAGTAAATTTGAAGGTGTTTGACTAGGTCAGAGTGCACCCTACTAGTTCCCAGTAGGTCATCAGAGTCCTCTGCACATCCCTCAAGTCTGTGGCCAGGGTGGAATAAAAAGAAACCTTGGGAAAGATGAAAAGAAAATTCTCTACAAAACAGAACAGGGTCAATAAATTGGCTCATCATCTGAAGCCACTTGCTGTAGAGCTTCACCACCCAAGTTTGAGCTCTGGGATCTACAGGATGAAAACAGAGGACCAGTTCTTACAGGTTGTCTTCTGACATCCACAAATGAGCTATGACATGTAAGTACTCCCCCAGCACACACAAAATAAATAAATAAATGTTAAAAAAAAAGAATGATGAATGAATGAATGAGTGAGTGAGTGAAGGAAGGAAGGAAGGAAGGAAGGAAGGAAGGAAGGAAGGGAGGGAGGGAGGGAGGGAGGGAGGAAGGAAGAACCTGGCCCAAGCTTAGTGTCTGCATAATTTAAACCTATGTTTCTGTTAATAGTGGTCCTCTTGAGAAATTTAAACTAATTTCTAAAAAGAGACGAAGATCAACTATTTTTTTCTGGCTTCTATCACTGAGCTACCAACACCATCCTCTCTATTGTTTGCTTTCAGAATTTGGTCATTAGGAATGACAGCTGGGTGATACTATCTTGGAAAGGCATTAATACGGTGCCCTCATGAAAACCTCAAGGCAAACCCAGGCTGTGTAACCATGTGGGCAATTTTCCAGCAGGGAATGGAGGATATAGGTCAGATGCTGTGAGGTCAGAAGAATACTGTGGGGAGCGATGGAAATTAGCTTCTTCAGGACACCATCCATGTGGCCAGTGCTATTTTTTCCAGTTACCATCCAACTTACGTTTCACGTACAGGCGGCCTATCACCTTGGCAGTGCCATATCGGTTGGATACTTCACACACATAGCTGCCTGAGTCTGAGGGGCGGCTGTTCTCAATGAGCAGCCCAGTCACTGTCTTTTGGAACCTTCCAGAAAGTTCCAGGGGCATGTTGTCCTTCAGCCAGCGGTAGTCTGGCTCGGGGTGCCCAAGTGCTTTGCAAGGCAGCTCCACGCGCTGCCCTGCCATGGCTTTGCGGTGGTCAAACCCGTCCAGGATGGATGGGGCTGAGTTTGCTGGGTCTGTGGAAGAAAAATGAAACTGTCAAAGGCCAAGAATGGGGAGTTATGTATGGTCACTGAGAACCACGTGTGGGCTTTACACATTAATCCTGAACCTCTTGTCTACTGTTGCCACTGATCTTTAAACTAGGACAGACAACTCTATCCTGCTCATAACGTATAAAAGGCTGAACCCTGGTCAGAGCTCTGGCTTTGTGATTCTTGCTTTGTGGAAATATCTGGAGCCAGTATGCTTTGACAGAGTCATCAGCTCAGCTTAGAAGGAGGGGGAAAATATCACATATCTCCTCTCAACAATGACAAAGAGCTGTTAAATTAACAAAATCCAGTACACAAGATAAAGGGGTTTAGTATACTATGTCTTTATTTGTTTTTAAACGTTCTATACTTATTTACTTTTGGTTAGCAGGTATTAACTGTATATACTTTGGGGATCTGGTATAATATTTCAATACACACAAACAGTTGGTACTAATCAAATTCAAGCCCTTTCCCACCACTTTACAATCATCTACTGATCACTAGTATATGTTCGGGTTGGTTTTGTTAAGGATCACATATGGATGGGAACATGAGGGTCTTGTCTTTCTCTGCCTGGCTTGTGTAACTTAACATCCTAGCCCCCATTTCTGCCCATGGGACCTGCAAATAATGGGATCTCATTTCTCTTCATGGCTCAAGACCCCTGTACTAGGTAATGCGCATTTTCCTTGTTGTTTTTATCTGTTAATAGCCTAAATTGATTTCATATATAAGCTAGTATAGATAGTTCTGGAATCAAAATGGTTATGCTAGGCTATGTCATACCAGTGTCATTTCCTTTGGGTCTGTACATACAACATGGGTGAGATGGATCACACAGCAGATCTGATCTTAGCTCTGTAAAGACCTCCCATGTTGCTCTTTGTGGTTCTTCTCATTTACATTCTCACAGTAGAAAAAGAGTTTTGTTCTCCATACTCTCTAACTGGAAGGAAATGCTTGCCAACTATCTGTCTAACAAAGGATCCATGACAAGTATACACAAGGAACCCAGGAAAACAAACCCAAATCAAAAACACTTAAAACATTTTAAAAATACAACTAATAATCTATTTAAAAGTGATCAGATATTTGTCTAAAAAAGAAATAACAAGAGACAACAGGTATATATCGGTAGCCAACGGGGAAACATAAATCAAAACTGCAGTTAAATTCTATCTCACTTAGGCTGGTAAAAGAAAATTATTTCCTCTCCTAACACCAAGGCCCAGCCTGGGCTCAGAGTTCCAGGAAGTCAGGTATTTATACAGTTCCCAGAGGTGGCAAAATAAAAGCAGCTGAACTCAACCCCAAACCCTCAGCAATTATAAAAATAGACAATAGACCTAGCCTTCCTCCTACAGTCTCAAAAATAGCCCATCTTAAGAAACAGCTTACTTATTCCCCTTATGGAAACCTTGCTACCTTCCCCATTCCTATCTATAAATCCCACTCAAATCATGTACTACACAATCTCTCCCACCCTGGTCATGCTGTGTTTGTGCCTTGAGGAACCTCCCTTCAGTTTGCTTTTGAAATTCCTTCAGGTTGATTTAAATTTTCATTTTTATAACCACTTCTAAACTTAATTCTTACAACTAGTATCAAGAAAATAATATCAAAATAGTTTGCCGTCAAAGTCTCGGAAAAGCAACCACAATGTTTGGGCCTAGAGACAGAAAGGTGAACAGCAAAGAAGAGAGAGCGCTCCTCTGTTTGAATAGCAGTTACCTTAGAATTGAAAGTTTTCCTTCAGGAGGGAGGAGGGAGGCTTCTAAGATTGGGGAAGCTCATGAAACTTACAGGGCTCAGGAAGCTCATGAAACATATAGGACTCAGGAAGCTCAGATTAAAAGTAGAAAATGAGTTGACCATGAGCACTGGGAGAGAGCTTGCAGTACATATTTTTGTTTGTTGAAAGTGCACTCTGGAGCCAACAGGTCTCTCATGTTTTAGATTCTAGCATATGTATTTCAAAAATTCCCCAGGTTTCACTGTCCTGAGTCAACCTGGTTCTGTAATGGGGCGAGTACAAAACAGCAAATAGGAAAGGTCATTAAATCATCTCATCACTTGGAACAGCTAGAAGGCAAACTGCTTCCAACTCAGGTCACTGCTGTTTATCCTGTAACATAAAAGTGACCGCCATGGGAATGAGAAGCCAGGAATTCACCCATGGGAAGCTCAGTTATGGAGAGAAAGCTCAACGACAATTCCAGATGATGTCAACATCCCCAGTAGACTTCGCTACATGTTGTAAGCATCCAATTTGGTAATGTCACCTCTATCTGTAATTATTTGCTCTTTCACCTGGGAGTCTTGTTAGAGCAGACATCTTGTTATGCCCAGGACTCTCTCAATTAGTAGTGAGAACTGACTGACACAAGGGGACTTATCTACTGTATTTCTAGTAGATGATTATGTGGCCCTGATTTAATATTTATTTTCTCTGTCTGTACTCTCTATTGGGCTACCCTAGTCATGCCTGCTGGGTGTTGTGAGTTTCTGATTTGATACTGTATTCCTGTATTTTGCTTCTCTCTACTTACCTCTTAATGTTTATTCTATTACTTTTGGTTGCTACATGTTTAATCAACTCACCGTTCAAAACACAAACCACTGTCATAGGCCATTGTAGTTTATACATATCACAGAGGCAAGGCTCACCCTGGCTTAAGTTTCAGGGGGATTTCAGTCTTGCGGGGCACAGCCCTAGACCATGTCCAAAGTGGCTTCTGAGTGCCTAGGTGGCTGATCTGAAAAGAATACTTCTCTAGACAGCCTGGTTCTAGCAGGGCTCTTATGACTGGAAACAGTCTGGGCTGGTTGTGCACCTCAATGGAAAAACATCCAAATATGTGGAACAAGGCCATGGAATATGCCTTTCAAAACTAGCAATCATTTCAGTCAAAAGAATGTACAGTTTTCCAAACTGTAAAATGACATGGTATTTGTGTTTATATTGCTACAGGAATGTTGACTTAAAAGATGCTCATGATCTATGAATATGTTGATACAAAAGCAGAAGGTTTCTGCTTGGTCCTAAATTCTTCAGTTTGGGATATGACATCAAGAACTAACAGAGGGGAGGCACAGGAGGGATGTGGCCCTGAGACCGTGCTCTCACCTGACACGAACAGTCTCGCGCTGTTGCTTTGTCTCGTCTCCCCTGTGTATCTGTGCCGCGTGATGCAGCGGTAGTTGTACAGCCCATCTTCGTTCTGTACATCTTTAATATACAAGGCTCCCGTGGATGTGATGAGAAATCTAGATCCTGAAATAGATAAAAGCAATGGCTTTGTGAGAACAGGCTAGAATTGGACCTCTAACAATTTAATGTTAAATTAAGGAACTCAGGAAGCTCATGAAACTTAAAGGACTCAGGAAACTCATGAAACTTACAGGACTCAGGAAGCTCATGAAACTTACAGGACTCAGGAAACTCAGAAGTCCCAAACAGATTAAAAGTGGAAAATGAGCTGACCATGTGCACTGGGAGAAAGCATGCAGTGCATATTTTTTTACTGTTGAAAGTTCACTCTGGAAAAGCTTCTTATGCAGTCAACATTGTTAGCACAGAGACACACACCCAGTCAAGGTGCAGAGAATCAAACACACATTCCTCAATCCCTCGCCCAAGGCTCAGGGATCTTGTAGAAGAGCTGGCAGATATCTTGTAAGAGCCAGAGGCAATAGATATCCACAAGGAAAGACCAACCCTGGATATAGCAGGGCAGTTGTAGGGCAGTTGTAACCAAATTCCAGGATAGAGAGGGGGAGTAGGCACGAGTTTCACTCCTAACTGAGGTGCCATTGATTGATAGCTGCTGTGAGAGGGAAAATCAATTTCGTCTAAGAGGAGAGCCCTTTGTATGTTAACCACTTTCTAGGGCAATGGTTCTTAACTTGTGGATGGAGACCTCTTTGCAGGTTATAAATCAGATATCCTACATATCAGATATTTACATTATGATTCATAGCAGTAGCAAAATTATAGTTATAAAGTAGCAACAAAATAAATATTATGGCTGGAGGTCACCCCGACTTAAGGAATCATGTTAAAGGGTCACAGCCTTGGGAAGTTTGAGAACCACTAACAATACATCTAAGAAAATATGGGCAGTACACATTGGATTTAATGGGTAAAAAATATAAGAGAACACCAAGTTTGATGGTCAGAGAAGGGGTTGGATCTGGGAGGATTTGGAGGAAGGGTGACTTGGGGGTCTCAAAACACATTGTCTGATATTCTCAAAAAACCAATAGAAAAAAAAAATAAAAGTAAAATAAAAACAACTGTTCCACATCAACAAAGCCCTCTGAGAAGAATTATCCTATGTACTTAGGGAATCTTCTCACGATGGGTACAAGCTGTTATGTATTTATTTAAGGACCAAATCTGTTTCAGCTTTTCTATTAGTGTAACCTGGGATATTTTCTTTTATTAAATACACAATAAACATATCATCTTATAAATTCATACTCATGTCAGATATTTATTTCTTTTACAGTAATAAAATTGAGATGTAATTGCTATATGCCTAATTTAGCAGATTTTCTGGGACTATGCATCTTCTTTTAGGATGCAGAAGTTAAGGGAAATAACTTTTCTGTTGCAAATTCTTCACAAAGGAGCATGCACTTTTTGCATCAATTTGAAATATGTCAACAAAACATAAAAAATTTAAATAACAAACAATAAAACATTAACATATATCACACACTTTCCAGGGAAGTCTTACTCCCTCACAGAATATAGACAACATTTATCATTCTAGGTCGAAGTTCAAGTTTTTGTGTATTCTATGTTTGTGGATATCTGGGTCTTTTTTGGTTAGTTTGAAATAATGAATCTAAAATACAGACAGCTACTGTTTTCATCTAGTGAGGAGAATTCGGTGTTAGATCCCCAACTCCACATCCTTGGGTGTGATCTCATTCTCACCTGTGTGATTCTGGGTGCACAGACAGACAGTAATATCAAATACTAGTACTTCAGAAGGATGAGATTGCCTTCCTTTTGAAAATATGAATTTCTAAATTTATAGTACAAATTTATAAATCTCTAAACATGTCACACAGTTCAATTATAATTTGATAATGAAACAAGTAAAGGTATAGAATATGCCCTTGTCATGAGTCCTGGCCATCTGCTGGAAGGTGGCTCAGCCACTTTTGTCACCGTTGGAATTGCCTGAGAAATATTTCCATATGAGGCCTTATTCCACCTGAGAGAAAATGTGACTTGTATCTGGAAAAAGGCTAGAATGCAAAAATATCATCTTCTATTTCTGTTTTTCAGAGTTTAGTTCAAAGCTTCTGTGGTTTACTATTGTGGAATCATCAGAGGTCTCTCTCTACACGTGCACACACAAGCATGTTTTTGTATGTGCAAGTGTATGCATCTATGCACATTCATGTGTGTGGCAGGTGTACATGCATCTTCATGTCTATACATGTTCATATTATGGCTGTACAGGTGAGTTCACATGTGTCTGAAGGCCAGATAGTATTATCATTCCTTAGGGTGATCCTGGTTGTCAACTCAACTGGATCTGGAATCCATCAAATGCAAGTCACTTGGGATTTACCATATCAGATTATCTGAAGTGGGAAGACCTACTCTAAATATCTGCAGCACCTTCTAACCAGATGAAAGGACATGAGAGAAGAAAACGGGGCTGTTTTTCTGCTGCTCTCACTCCTTCTATCAAGCTTATCTATCCTATTGCTAGAGTACTTGTTTACTGATACTAGAACTAGTTTCTTTGGGCTCAGCCCACTGAGGGTGATAACATCCCTTGGCAGGTGGGCCTAGACTGTTTCAGAAGGGCAGATGAAGAACATAGGAATGAGCCAGTGGGTAGCATTCCTTCATGTTTCTGCTCCAGGTTCCTGCCTTGAGTTTCCACCCTGACTTCCCTCCATAGACTGAAAGTTGGCTGAAATAAATGCTTTCTTTACTAAGTTGCTTTTGGTCACGGTGTCTATAACCCGAGAAAGCAAGCTAAAACAATGGTTGTTTATTTACTTACTTTTTGAGACATTGTCTCTTATTAACTTGGAGCTCACTGATTCAGATAGGATGTCTGGCCAGCAAGATCTAAGAGTCTACATGTCTCCAACTCCACAGTGTTGTGATTGTAAGCACATGCCACCATTTCAGGTTTTGATCTGAGTTTAGGGGAATCAAATTAAGTGGCTAATGCTCCTAAGATGAGTACTTTATAGACAGAAGGATCTCCAGTGTCCAGCTTCACTGACTTAGGGTCTCAAATGTTTCTGCTGCAGGCATTATTGCCTCATAATTCCTGTCTTGCAAGGACCATTTGTTAGTCACAGGACATTTGCATTGATAAATTCTTTTTAAAAATCATACATTCTTATATAAGATAAAAGAAATTCAAAATAATGGACTGAGAAAAGGTCAATAAAGACAAGCCCTGTCTTAGCACAGAGTTTAACACTATTAAAAGCAGCATCTATCAACTTATTTGTTTTAAAGTATGAAAATATGCTTAATGATAGAAAGCTACAAAAATTCCTCCAAGTTCTATATAGTCTAGATATTTTTTTTCTTTATCTGCTCTTCAAAAGGAAGCAATGAGAAATCGTTTACTGCCTGTCATGTGTCATTGTTCTGCAAGTATTTCTTATCAATATATACTGTGTGGAACAAAAATATGTTTTCTTTTTCAATGTATTTTACATGGTTATATAACATTACAATAATTCCTTCTTTGAAGTACAGTGACACATGGAAGGACAAGAAGGAAACATATACAGATGCTGTCATCTTTTGAGCATGGGGCATTTATTTGAGAATTGACAAGCCATCCACTGGGAAGATGTAAGTAGTTGGCCATCTGTGATGGCTCTTTAGCAGGGTAGGAGCAAACCCATGATGGCAGTGCCAACCCTGCCCTGGTCCTGTGTTGGGTGGCTTTCCCTTACACTGTATCTGGAGGTGTGTCCCTACATTTTCCATTCCTGATTGCTTTGCCCACTGAGAGCTAAATACTGGCAGGACTTTGGTATTGTCATTTCTATGGCCCATCACCAGTTCTCTATATGTGAATGTTTGCCTTTCCCCACTTGCCCAAAAGACGATTCTCTGAAATCATGATAATTGAAAGCAGGATGCTGCTGTGGTAAAGGTCCAGTAGTTCCCAGTGCCTAAAGGCAGCCCTAAGAGATGGATTAGCATCATCCTTAGTGCTGTTGTTCAAACTGGAATGTGTCTTTTCAGTATAATAAAGAGCTGGACTGGGACAGGAAATACAGGGGTGGGACTTCCAGGGAAGCAGAGATATAGGCAGAGAAACAGGAGACAGGGAGACTGTGTTGCAGAAGGGAGATGGTCAGAGCTGGAAGCAGGCAGTGAGAACCACCACAGGAGGAGATATAGGATAAGTTTAGATAGCTGAAAGACTGCCCCAGCAAAAAGCTAACAGTGTTAAACTATAGAGAAGCCTCCATGGCTTAATTAAACCTCAAGCAGGCTCCATGAAAGTACCGCAATAGTCCTCGGCATGCTGCCTCTAATCTGCTATCTTGGCACATGAAGAAGACTCGTAAGACATCAATTCAGAAGAAGCGGAATCTTCTATTACTGTGAGACTTACTGAGAAGTTCAGAGGACGGAGAAGGAGCTGACCAATCTGGTCTTTGATGACCTGTTCTTTGTCTCTGATTCCCATCTTGAAAAGGACCAACATGCTAACGAAATGTTGCAAGGAAGAACATTTCTTCTTTATCCATCATAGGTTATGGAAGCCATGCCCCCTGGGTCATCTCAATGCCAAGGTGTATGGAACCCTTTGGGGTACAATGAGAACTAAGTAAAGCCATATGATGGGACCTCCATTGTGTCAAGGACCCTTCATGGTTACCTGGTTTTCAGCTGCACCCTGCCTGATGCTTTACATGAGATGTTCCTGAGTCACATAGAATTAGATGGTTTGTTCATATTCTTACATGGGTTATAGACCCTTTTAACATAGACAAATTCTTAAATGTAGATTATTAAAGGCAATGAAATATGACACCCTCACCACACACACATACCTTGACTGTCGAGAACAACCTGGTAACAATTGCCCAAAGGCAAATTTAACAGGTAACATTACTATTTTTGGTGTAGGTTAAAGGGAGAGACTATAGAGTTTTAAATAGAAATATTTCTCAGCTATAGTTTATAGTCTTTGGCATGTTAGACACTCAGCAAATCAGTCACCTGGGTAATAGCGGTAAGTTACTTTTAACGTTGAGGTTGTCACTGTGAACATCAGTGATGACTAGGCTGCACAACTCTGGTATCATGGGATGTGTAAGGAGTATCCCTAGCTTCTCAACAGATACTAAGCAGCTCCTGAGCTCTTAGATGCTTAAGCTCCTACACTTGATCTCCATCACTTTCCTGCTCTCTGCTCCTCTGTCACTAGACTTTTGCCTGGGTTACTACTATCCCTGTTTTCATACTTGTGGCTGTGATGTGTTTAATGTCCAGTGTAAAGGAACAAGTGTACAGTTAGAACTCTAAACAGACTGGAAGCAGGGGGGATGTAGGGGAGGGGAGTTGAGTCACCCTGCAGTCAGTTAATGTGAGCATCATTGTAGGGCCAGTAAAATAAATCTGTGACAAAGTCTGAGTCCAGTTGGCCTGCCCGGGTGCACCAAATGGGTTGGTGGGGTATTTTGATCTAGAGACACTATCTCAGAAAATGGACATTTACACAGTAGTGTCACAGTAGGTCCTCTCAGGATGGGAGCACTGCAGCTACATGCCTCCCTGTGTGGAACTGAGGGGTAGAAAGCCCACAGGACAGTGCCTCCTGAAGCTCAGCCATGGTTCAGTCCCGTTCCATCAAAGGCTGGGATTAAAACAGGAGATGCTTAAAAGCTCTGTTTTGATGTGGTATGGGTAGTAGAAACCCTCAGGTTTAACAGCTGAGCTTCAAAAAGCTGCCGTGCGTTGAGCTGATTATCAATGCTCCTGTGGTAAGTGTGAGGGAGCAGGTAACCAGGGCCCAGGAGCTTGCAAGTCTCTGAGCTCCAGGAGTGCAAACCTGGCATAAGACTCAGCCCTATCACCAAGGGGCTTCTGTCATAAACAACTTTGAGTCTTAGAACTAAAACATGAAGGAAGAGAGGAAAGAAGTTGGAATTTAATCCCCAAACCTGTATTTATTCCTTGCACCAGTCTAACATAAAGGTTTAACTACATCCAGTGAGATGTTTATTAATTCACTTGTTCTCTAGTTGGCTAATTTGTCGAGTAGTCTTGTCTAGTCTGGCTATAGACTCTTACACATAATCCCGAAAGCCCTTTTAAATGGTTTGAAGTAGACCAAGCTTTCCTGTTGTGGGTTTAGCCTAATGCTGCTTGTATTATAATGTTAATTTGGGTCCCCCAAAGTGCTTACCTGAGTGTCCAGACATAAGACACTGAGGTACCTTGCCCCCAGGTGGTTCTGATTGGTAAATAAAGATGCCTGCCTTCAATGGCTGGGCAGGGCAGACAGAGGCTGGACTTTTAGGATTTCTAGGTTTGGAACTGAGAGAGAGGAGGAAGGAGGGAAATCTGGTATGCAAGGAGAAAAGGAGGAGGGGGGGAGGAGGAGGAGGGGGGAGGAGGAGGAGGAAGAGTAGGAGGAGGAGAAGGAGAGCAGAGCCACCATGCCTGAGAAGAATGAAGGTCAGGGAGGCATATCCTGCATATGAAGGAGCCAGGAGAGTATGGCCCAGTTGGGCAGCCCTCTGGGTCCGGGGCAGCCAAGGTATAGAATTCATAAGTGACAATTTTGGATTATTAGCAGGATTATTGGCAGGAGGTGGATTAACTGTGTGGAGGTTAGGGAGTGGTCCAGCTATTGTGCTGTTTAAGGCATATCAAAATATAAAGGCTGTGTGTGTGTCTTTCATTTGGGAATGTTAAGCACTAAGGCTGGTAGCAAACCCACCACTGGGATTTAACCATTAAAATTTAATTCAACACTTTCCTACTTTGAGAGATCTCTTAGGATCACAGAGAAAACCCAGGTTTCATAATCTGATGGAAACACACTGTCTTCCAGAAGCTAATGGAAACAAACTCTAATAAGCTATCTTCCCACTTTCCTGCTGTGCGATGTCATTCAAGATGCTTAGTTAGCTCTCTAAACTTTGGTCTGTTCCTCTAAGAAAGACAGGAGATTGGAAATACCCACTTTGTTCTACCATTGACAGTTAGATGACTGCACAGATGTCAGGAAGACAGACACAGCTCTAAATTCCAGGTCAGAGCATTGGTAACGAAGTATTGTATATCCCAATGTAACTATGAGAGAATCACCTTCAAAAAGCTCATCATAAAGAAAGCTGTGTATTTGTGGTACCATTTGTACATATATAAACACAAAATATTATGCCTCATAAATACATGTAATTATGACTTGCCAACTAAAATATTAATAAAAATAATCAAACATAGATATGATGACAAAGAGCATGACAATTCTGTTCTGATAGGAATTGATCAACATGTACATATAATCATTGGAACATTGACACAAACAAGGTAGGGCTCATTTTAAAAAATATCATTGATTTAATGTGTTTTTAAACTTTCACTCTTATTAGCTCTTAGAGAGTTTTAAGTTTTATCCACAATGAAATTGTCCTTGCAAGACATGCCCACTGGTGTACTAGTGGCATGAACAACATCAGAGTAACCAACCACTTTGTGGTTAGATTTAGGCCCAACTCCACAAGATAAAACCCATATACCTGATATCTTATGAGGGCCGAGAACATATAGCCAGATGGATCATAGGTCCTAGGATGAATCTGCTATGACTGCACTGCTAAATGGACAGAATATTAAGCCGACTCCCAATGACTCAACATTATTCCCTCAGACTAATACATTTCTCAACAATCACCTGAGAAAATTCTGTTTTCAGTAGGTGGTGATTAACACAGAGACCACAACTGGCCAAGATGCAGAGAATAAGAGACCACAGAATGCTTAGCCCTAAAGGAAATGTAAATAGTACCACCCCCAGCCCAAAGATTCATGGACCATTGTAAAAGAAGGAGCTGAAGGGGTGTAAGAGCCAGAGGTGGTGGGTGACTACAGAAGGCATCTCACTCAGTAGGGCAGCTGCACATGGGTGCTCCCAGGACCTCATTTTTAAGTTATGTTTTTAATCACAAGAGACAACCTCACTTAGAAAAGTCTAAGCACGGAAGTGACATGGAAGAGGTTTATACCACATTTCTGACATTCGACCATGGGTAGAGCTCACCAAAGTGCTGGCTTAGTATACATGAGGTCCTGGATTTGATCTGCAGCATCACAGATGTACATGTATATGTATATGTATGTGTACATGTATACACACATGTATGTATACATGTACTTGCATATGTACATGCATATATTTCTGTCACTTGGTGTCATCATGGTAAAATGTATGCCAAACATTTGAGGCAGTGTTACAGGACCTAGCTGTGTTCACTGAGGTATGGAAAGAAATAATATATCCAAGAGCATCTTTATACATCCTGTGACAGAATGTGGAGCATGAGAGTCACACAGATTTCAGTTAAACACCAAATGATTATCTGTCCAAAAGACATGCAAGGATGCTCTAATACACTGTGTGAGAGTACTCAGAGGTGGGGACTTGGGGGAATTAATTAATAATGTGAGTAAGGCCATATAATGGGGCTGGTGCCTCGTGTAAAGAGGAGGTAAAGTAATATCATCCTCTCTGTGTGCTGAGAAGACATGTCAAGGGAGCAGTTACCTGAAAGCTAGAAAGGGATGTTAAACAAGAAATGATTTATCAGACACCTTGGATATCTGCATCCAAAACTGTAACATAAGTATTATGTCACTGTGGCTTAAGACATTTATTCTGTAGAATTTTATCCCAGCATCTGTTTTCAGAAGTCTTTGCAACTGCACAGTGGGATCATGGTGGGAATGCGGGAACTTTCTTTGATGTCACTGTCATGTTGCTTCAGCTGTCCGGCCTATGATGCTTAGTATCCAAACATGTGACATACATCAAGGAGTCCTGAAAGTTAGACATTATGCAGCCCTCATCATATAGCCAATAGCAGGGCTCTCTCTTCCTACTTGCAGACTAGCCATTGATCTGTCTGCATGCATGCCTGCTCTACACTGTATGATGCATGTCTAAGGAAACTCAGTGTCAGACCTGCATCTCCAGCTCATTTTTCACTCAGCATTCAAGACTGATGCAGTCATAAAGACACAATATAGACATCTCTTAGATGTTGTTATGGAATCCCACCACACTAGGCCATCCCTAGGTGTCAGGACATAGTCCCACCACACCAGGTCATATATGCTGCCTATTAAGATTCATACTGTGGTCACAACTCTGTAGACTCGCCTCTATTCCTTTCTCCCCTATCAGGCTTGAACCCTCTCAGAATCTTTGAGTCCCATTCTCTCTCTTGATACCTCTTTTAGTACATTTCAAGTCTCAGCTCCTAGATTTAAGTTTTTAGCAGTGTTGCCCACATTCTCTATACCCAGGGCCTCATTTTACCCAGGCTGAGCTTTATCATAGCTTGATGGGAATGTATGTTGTTCACGAATATGATATTGGCTCGATGTCCCTCTCCTCCATGCAGAACAACAAGACAACATTGCATACTGTTCAACCTCTCATCTCCATTACTCACAATGACTCATGATTATATCCTCCAAGAGTACTTGTTAAATTGATACTCATGTGAGGAAGTCTGTCATCATATTCATATTCAGAATGCTTTCTTAAATGAGGGAACAGCTCAGTAGTGAAGAGCTTGCCAGAAAAGCATGAGGACTAAAGTTTGGATCCCCAGAACCCACACCAAGCAGATGTGGTAGCCGCCTGTTATTCTAGTACTCAGAAGGCAGAGATAGGGAATCCCAGGGCAGGCTTGCTAGCTTCAGTAGCCAGAATCCACAAGCATCAGGTTCAGTGAGAGATCTTGTCTCACAAAACAAAACAACAAAGCAAAACAAAACAAAACAAACAAAACACACAGTGTACAGTGATCAAGAAGACCATTGGCATCAACCTGGAGGCTCCACACATATGTGCACACATACACATACACCAGCATAAGTGTGTGCCCACTACATGCAAATAGGCACACATATTCCACATACACATATACATGTATGGTAAAAAGAGAAAAAGCTAAGATATATCATTTTAGATTCCAACGTGATTATTTCCTTATGTACAGACCATGAAAAGTGCTTTGCCCCTCTCCTGGAATAATCTCACTCTATTACCTGAAAGCAAACACATTTTAGGATTTTGATGCTAATTATTCTTTCATTAGACACTCAAGTTTTTGCTGTGCAGCTGGGTTAGGTCTTCAATAGAGACTGCAGAATGTTCAAAAAAGATTTGAAAATCATGCTTGATTTTTTTCTTTTTTACTCCAAACTATTTCCTCAGTTTGCTTTCTTTATCCCTTGCTACTTCTGTCTGAACTGAGCCAATAATAATTAAAAGAGCAGATGGCTCTGCTAATCAGATGTCGCCTGGTAACGCCACATAAAGAACCTGTCTAGGCTGTGCCTGCCACCTCGCACTGACAGCCGCACCCCCGCATGATGGTTCCTCAAGATGGCTTGCACAGCAGTGTTGAAAAGTCAGGAGACTGGAGTAAGAATCTAAGTTCTCAGTCTAGAGTGTTATGCGATGATCCTGGAAATGAATATATAACATTTCAGAAACTGGAAAGCTCAAATAGCATTAACGAAATTAGAAGGGGAAATAGGGTGACTTTCAAGCTCTCCATTTCTCTTAGTTCAGATGTAGGTCAGAGAGGAATTAGACTCCTGGCAGGGCTCTGCTATGCCCTCCATTCTCTGTGTTAGAGCCACCAGCAGGAGCTGCAGATGGGACCCCAGAGAACAGCCTGGGGACAATGGCCCCTTGAAGAACTGCATTGGCAGCTTTTATCTGAGAGAGCTGAAGGAGGGGTGGTGGCTTAAGATGGTTGGTATGAAGGTACAGCTAAAACATTCTCTGTCTAACATATTTTTAAGTTCTCTGACTTTGACGTTATTTGGAAACAAGGTCATTGTAGTGGATTACCTCAGGATGAATCCCATGGGTGAGAGGGCCTGATGTTCCGTGATACGATGTGAAAGTTCAGGCACAGAAATAACTGAGGACCAATGGGAATCCTGACAACATGGCTGACTGAAGTACCCTGCTCAGGAGCTGATCTACGTGTGGAGAAACAGCCTGTTTCAAAGACTCCTGTGAGGGGAGTGAGAGGAAGAGGCAGGAGACAAAGAGCCCAGGGCAGTGACAGGAGGCACCAAAGGGGAGGACTTTGGAAAGCCACACTGGCCACTGTAACCTCAGCCCTGTGCTTTTGTACTGCATAGCCCGGGGTGTCCATGGTGCTTATGGTCTGGCTTTCCAGAGTCACACCAGGGTCACACCAGGGTCACACCAGGATCACACCAGGGTCACTCCAGGGTCACACCAGGGTCACACCAGGGTGATGCTATGTCCCTGGGAGCACTGTTGCATGAAGTGAGGGAAAATCTGGGCTGTGTAACAATCTAACTATGCAAGATCCTCCATTAGCCAAAACATTAAATATCCTGCTTGCAACAGCTATCAATGTACAATGTACACTTAAAAGACACTCTCAACTATTCCCCAGGACAAAATCAAAGACTAGGCTAAATGGAAAGATGCCACATGTTCTAAGAACAGATGATTTGATATTGTGAAAGTGTCAATTTTCTGAAAATACAAAGAAAGCGATTCATCTTCCTCCATTTCTGGACAAAGCCCAGTTAGAAGTCAACTGCATTGATGCCAATTAAAGCATGCTATTTCCATCCAGGGGACTAGAAAATTCTAAAGATATTTGAGAATACGTAATCTTGGTGGGGGGTAGAGGGAAATAAACATGCCTTATGGCATATAAACTGCCGAAACATTCCTGGGGAACCACTTGTGTGGTTATTTTTAGTTGTAAGTACTCCCTATACTTCAAACCAGTGGGTCCTCTCCAAAGGCTCTGTCCTAAGTAAATTCATAGATTTAGCTATATAAAAATGTGGCTCAAGCTGGGCGTGGTGGTGCACACCTTTAATCCCAGCACTCTGGGAGGCAGAGGCAGGCGGATTTCTGAGTTGGAGGCCAACCTGGTCTACAAAGTGAGTTCCAGGACAGCCAGGGCTATACAGCGAAACCTTGTCTCGAAAAACAAAACAAACAAACAAAAAATGTGGCTCAATATACTCTTTCTGACACTTCAGAAAGTAGAATGAAATTTAGGGGTATTGAGTTCATTAGTAAGCTCATACTTATAGTGGTTAAAAAGGATAGTAAGGTAGAATTGCCAAAGTTCTGGAAAGATCTTCAAGGTAATCTATATGATACATAAATCAATGTACTATATATGTGCACATATAAATATAAATTTACATATGCAAATGAACAGAGGTACAGAAGTAGCAGATACTGAAGTGAGTTGGGGGAGGAGCAGATTGCATTCTCTTTCTTATGCCCCGACTCCTTGCTATCACAGACACTGGGGCAGCCTGCTCCAAGAGGAGTCAGTGGGTGTGGCTCACAGCACATGCATTACAAAGCCCTGGTAACTTGGAGACACAGGAGGATCAGGAAGGCTAGGGTGGCACAGATGTGTCAAAGGTGGCCTAATTTCTCTTGTTTTCCAGGCTAGCCCACTGGTAGGCATGGATGTAGCAGAGAGAAACACTTTCAACATTTCTTCCATCTTTGTCATCCCTGCTTTGTAAACACCTAAGCGGCCATGTTCCCACCTCCTTATCCCCCCTCAGCTGTGGCTGCTTCCCTCCTGCCTGACTTTGCACCTAACTGCATCACTGTTGGCCTGTGACAGCAGCTTCTCCTTTCCCTCCTGTTCCTGTCCTTTCCTGTTTACCTTGTATTAAATGACTGGGTATTCAGGAAGAACAAATCTGAGGTCTCCCCCCACCAAAAAAAAAAAAAAAAAAATCAGGAAATAAGGCATTCTGGTTTAGGCAGTGACCTCCCCTCACCAGAAGGTTGTAAAGTGTGATGTCAAGGAAGGGCGGAAGGGTGGCATTGAGGCAGCCCAGGCACAGCATAGGCTAAGCTGCACAGAGAAATCACTGGACCAGTAGTAATGGTGCACCCTATGTAGTTGGCGGAGGGGAGCATGTGGAACCAGCTCAAACCCTACCCTGGCTTCTAGTCCAGAGTCATCTAGCATATGCATGTTAAACACTCTGAGAGCAATCTCACAAAGACATTTTCCTCCTGTAACTAAGACTTGCTCAGTGTACTTCTCCCACAGTTAAATGAGGCTCAATTACACACTGCTAATTTAAGCCCGCACACTGCATTCAACTGTGCACCTAATTACCCTGTTTAGTTTGTTAATGATCAGAGCTTTGCCTGTGCAGATCTTAGAGTCTGCCATTAATCTTTACTCTAGTTAGATTTCTTGTGATTTTTTTTCCAGAATAAATCCTTCAGAAAATAAAATGACATTAGACTTTTTTTTTAAAAGGGATTATTTAAGGATTAACAATAACAACCGATGAAACTCAAATAACTGGAATAGTACTCGTTGGTTTATATGATGAGGGGACACTTGTCAGTCACTACAGGGCCACTCATGTCTAGGAAGAAATGTTTCAGTTAGAGGCAAGAATAGCAGCTAGAAGACAAAGGAGAGAAAAGGAACAGGGAACTGCACAGAAGGACAAAGAAATGAGCCTGGACAGAGGAGAGTGCTTCCCCAGGAGGGAGGGGGCCTTGTCTGGTGTCTGAGGATTAGATAGTTGGGATGAGACACAGAGGATGTGTCTGGTTGGAGAAAATTATGGAAATTTCATGGGCTTAAATTAAGATATGTTTTGAAAACAGAGACTCCAGGACAGAGTGTTGGTCTGGATGCCGGGGTGAGGGAGAGGATAGTGGGACGTTTTCTCCTGGGTCTGGGGCGTGTTCCTCCACATGGTGGGCTGTGTAAGAGCCACCTCTACTCGGTGGGGACAATGACAAGGAAGGACAGAGAAGGACTAGGTCGGGTAGATTAGTGTTTAAAGACAAGTAAACAGGCAATGTTCCCTGAGGCTACACTGGAAGGACACGTTTCCTGTGGGCAATCTCTTCAGGAAATGGGTAAGGCTGGAGATCGTTGTGTTAAAAGTGCCCTCCAAAAGACCCAACATGCAGCTGAAAGAGTCAGATGCAGTTATTTGCACCCAACCAAAGGACAGAAGCAGCTGGCCCCTGTTGTTGAATTAGGGAATGCTGAAAGAAGAAGGGTGATCCTGTAGGAGGACCAGCAGTCTTAATTAATCTGGACCCCAGAGATCTTTCCAACACTGGACCACTAAACAGACAGCATACACCAGCTGATGTGAGGCCTCCAACACACATACAGTAGAGGACTGCTGGGTCTGTGTTCATTCAGAGATGATGCACCTAACACTCAAGAGACTGGAGGCCCCAGACAGTTTAGAGGTCAGGTGGGGTGGGGGGTGGGGGCATCCATGTGGAGACAGGGTTGGGTGGGGAGGAGGTGTGGGAAGTGGAACAGCCAGAGGGTGGATGGGGAGGGGTGAGAAATAGAATATGGGGTGTGAAAATGAACTACAAATAAAATGAAATGAAAAAACAAAGTGCCCAGATACTGGGTGAATCTGGGAGGAATGAGAGATAAGTCAGGAGTGAGTATGATGATGATACATTGTGTGACATTCTCAGAGAATTACTATAACAATTAGTTAAATTAATACAAGTATAGTAAAGTAACGGAGAGATGGGCATTATGTTTTCTCTCACATACGGAGACAGAATAAGATAAAATTTACCCGGGAGATGGCTCAGTAGGTACAGTATTTGCTGTACATGAATAAGGACAGATTTAGATTCCCTGCATCCACCTACAAGCCCAGCATGGTGGCAATGCCTTTGTAACCCTAGCGCTGGGAAACAGAGCAGGAGGATCCTTAGAGCTTATTGGCCAGTCAGACTAGCAAAAATGGCACAATCCTGATTCATTGAGAGATCTTGTCTCAAAAATTAAATAAATAAATAAATAAATAGATTAATTAAAGTAGAGAGCTCCTGGGGAAAGCTTTTGAGGAATTCACTCAACATCAAATTGGGGTCTCCACTTGCACACACATGCACACACACACACACACACAGAGAGAGAGAGAGAGAGAGACAGTGACAGAGACAGACAGAGCAAGACAGAGAGTAAGACAGACAGAGCAAGACAGAGAGTGAGACAGAGACAGATAGAGAGAGAGGGACAGAGATAGAAAGAGAGAGAGAGACAGGTAGAGAGAGACAGAGAGACAGACACAGAGAGAGAACAGAAAGAGATAGAGAGACAGAGAGATGGACAGAGAAAGAGAGACAGAGAGAAAGACAGACAGAGAGAGATAGAGAGACAGACACAGAGAGAGGAGAGAGAGAGAGACAGAGGGATGGTTTGTTATGACTTGTGACTTGATGTGAATTTGGCCGGGTAGAAAAATAAGAGAATACATCAAAGCATGACGTAGACAAGGGAGGAAAAACCATCTTTTTGTGTAATCATTCACTCATCATAATTTTTAATTTTTTTTTTTTTGGTTTTTTGAGACAGGGTTTCTCTGTGTAGCCCTGGCTGTCCTGGAACTCACTTTGTAGACCAGGCTGGCCTCGAACTCAGAAATCTGCCTGCCTCTGCCTCGCAAGTGCTGGGATTAAAGGCGTGTGCCACTATGCCCGGCATTCATAATTTTTAAGAATAAATAATTGTAAAATTTAAATCTAGATAATTATAACTATTAAATCAACATGTTCAAAAAGAATAAATAGTGGAGGGAGCTGACATGAAGGCCTTTCCGGTCTCAGAAAGTGGCTGAGCCAAGTTCTAGAAGACCCTGGGCCTGTGATGGAGATGCGCTGAGATCTAATTGTGACATCTGCCCACGTGGTGCCCACATAGTGCACAGATGGTGTGTGGCAGTGAATTCTGTGACGGATGTCCTCGTGGTGCAGATGACATGTGGGAATGGATTTGAAAAGTCTCAGATGAGGGCAGAGATTGTGCTCCCAGCACTTATGGGGTAACCTGTGGATAGATTATGAGATCAGCTTCATAGGCTGTAACTTCATCAATAAGCATCAAACAACAGGGGAGTGGGCCTTGCCAAGGGTTTGCTTCACTGGGATGTGAGAAATGGGGCTCTGAGTGTGTTTCTGGGCTCCGTGTCTGTTTGAATGTGCACAATGGACTCAATATGAACTGTGATTTGAATTGTTTTCCTTATTATGATGCAGACACAGAATCTAGAGACAGGATTTCTTTCTTTGCAGAAGCTTCCATAAAAGAGGAAATCTAATCTTCCTCACTATGTGTGAGTCCAGATCTTTGGGATTATTTATTTTCTCTTTATGTATGAAGATTAGTGGGTCTGTCACTGACTTGGCTGTATTTTCAGAGCTTCAGCGGAAGCTGCTGATATTGAGGGTTTTCTTTTATTGTTTTTACTTGCATCTCTCTTATTATTAGCTGTTTTAATGCAATATCATGTGAGGTCTTTGAGTTATGTTTACTTCCTAGACACAGAGGACGGTGTATTAAGAAATCATAATGCGCTTCTGTAAAGTCACACAAGTATCTATGCAAATATATTACAGACATAGCTAAGGGTAGAGAAAGAGATGCAGGTCTCGGGGTCACCCAGGGCTCTAGGATGCTGATCTTCAATAATCCTGTAGAGACTCAACCTTCACTATGAATAACTCAGGTTCCTGAGTGGCATCCTCAGCTGCTTCCACACAAAGCCCACCAGCTTTCAGCATGTTCTGCTGCAAAGATAACCAGTAGAGTCCACATAAATGGATGCCACATGCAGGGGTAGCAATGGGATCTGAGATTATCTGAAATGAACTCCTAGTTAGAGGGAAAGACCACAGTATATCAGGGTGAGTAGTTACAAAGCAGAGCAAAGACAACCAGGTTAATAGACATAACAACTACAGTCAAGAAGGACCAGAGAACCAGGCGGGTGGAACTGCTATCCATATGCAGCTATTTTAGCCTCTTTCTGTTGCTGTGACAAAACACCTGAACAAAAACAGCCTAGGGAGGGCGGGTTTATTCTGTTTATAGCTCCAGAGTGAAGATGGTCCCTCATGGCTGCAGGAGCCTATGGCTTCCCTGGCAGTCAGAAAGCAGAAAGAAGGAAACAGGAAGAAGGGCCACGCTCAAAGCCTACCCCAGTGCACTTCCTCCAGTAAGGCTTCACCTCCTGAGGCCTCCATCATCTTCCCAAACAGCACCACCACTGGAGACATGTTCCAGTGTGTGAGTCTATGGGAACAGTTCACATGCAGTTGTGCTGCAAGAACTGTGCTATCTCCACAACACCACTGTAGCCTCCTCAATCCCACAGACTCATTCAGAGGAAGTCTCAAGGGCCCAGCCTCCACCAATGTTCACCCAGCCCCTTCCAGGAAGCTGCACCATGTGATCTCTCTCCTCCACTTGATGTCCTTCTTTGTAAATATCCACCACTCAGAGCCTTTGGGAGGTAACTGCATTAACCAGAAGTCAGTATATCTACATATACACATATACTGCTGAATCTACTGACTTTACATTTAAATGCAGCAATGCAAGTATTCTTTTTTTCATTATGTTTTTTATTTATTTATTCACTTTATATCCCAGTATCAGCCCCACTTCCAGTCCTCTCCTCACACAACTCCCCCATCCCCTTATATTCTGAAAAGGAGCCCCCCCCATCCCTCCACATGAAGTGGGGGGCACATGAAGATCAAGCTGCATTCAAGAGCACATCTGTTACATATGTGTGTGTGGTGGTGGTGGTAGGTGCTAGATCCAGCCATTGCTTGATCTTTGGTTGTGGTTCGGTCTCTAGGAGTGGATATTAGTCATAAAGTATAAGACAAACACTCTACAATCCACAGACCCAAAGAAGCCAAATAATAAGGAGGGCCCCTGGGAAGATGCTTGAATCTTTCAAATAGATATCAGAAGTGGATGGATGGAGGACACTGGATTGAAGAGAGGATGGAGCAGGGTGGGGGGATCAGGTGCAGGGAGAGCAGGGGCGAGAGCGCAAAATTCAGCAGTGGTCAGGGGTGAGGGTGTCTAGGACATGCCACAGACCTGGGATGAAGGGAGGTCTGCAAGTCTATGGGTGACTCTGGCTGAGACCTGTAGCAGTGTAGGTGGTAATGGAGCCTGAAGTGGCCACCTCCTGTGGCCAGGCAGTACTCCCAGTGGAGGGATAAGGACACCAACCCACCTACAAAATCTTCCACCCAAAATGTGTCCTTCCTGCAAAATTGGCAGGACAAATTTGGGAGAGAGATGGAGAAGATAGCCAACCAATGACTGCCCCAAATTGAGACCCATCCTGTGGGCAAGAACCAATCTCTGACACTATCATATGTTATGCTGTTATTATACTGTTATGCTGGCAGACAGGATCTAGCAAAACTTTCCTCTGAGAGGCTCTACCCAGCAGTCAAAGGAAACAGATGCAGAGATCCACAGCTAAACATTGGATTGAGCTCAGGAAGTCTTGTGGAAGAGTTAGAGGGAAGGATTGAGGGACCTGAAGAAGACAAGGACTCCATAGTAAGATCAACAGAGCAAATACTCTTTAAGCACAGTTTGCTTTAGACATACAGAGAGCTATTTAGACAACCAAAAGGAAGTAAGGGTGTAGATGGAGTTAAGGGATTGCAGGTAATCTTGAATGCAGTTCAAGAATGGCCTAGAGTTAGGAAGCTTTGCGTCAATGTCTCTTCCAACAGCAGGTGAAGTTATACCTTCTTAGCTGGTAAAGGCAGTGACAAGTGGCTGCCAAGAAAGAAAGACACAATCCAAAAGGATGGGGGGATTAGAAAATATCCCGTTGTATGCTTGCTGTCCCAGAAGGCCAGGCCAGCGAGTAAGAAAAGCGTGGGGAGGTCTGTGGTTGGGGACGTTGGAAGGGGCATCTGTGCCATGATAAGTTGAGGGGGGGGTCCCGGAAGCCCCAGGGTTAGGAGGCAGGGTGACAGTAGGTAGGTGGGGGCAGCTATTTTCTGGTCGTTAGATGGGAGATAAAAACTGGTGAAATTGGGTGGAAAACAGGTGATGTAGATACAGAGCCAACAAGGGGTAAAGGGGCAGAGATCAGGGATCTGGGGGTTGGAGGGTCAGGGGCCATATGGCCCACCCTGGATGACAGAGGCAGAGGATGGAGAAAGCCCAAGTAGGTGCACTGCTTTGGCTGAGTTTTCCTGTAAAGGATCAGGTTAATTCCCAGATGGTCCTTTAGGGGGAGCCCTGGGACCTTTCCCTGTCCTCCGCCCACCTTTGAGCCTGTCTCCCATGGTTAGTACTTTATCTTTAGGGGGAAAAAAAAATCATGAACTCAGGGCATTCTAAGGGCTTTCCTCCACGGATTAGTCAGACCATGATCGGTAAGAGCGCTTTATGGGTCTAAGCAGAATGCGCCCAGTCCCATCTAAACTGCCACCCAAGGAGGGGAAAGCGCACAAAGGGTATGTTAGTTTGCTCTGCAGAAAGCCGACTCTAGTAGTTTTGGTTTCATTCTCCATATTTTTCTTCCCCTATTTTTGCCCTTAGCAAGTTTATATATCAGGGTTTTTGTTTGTTTGTTTGTTTGTTTGGTTGGTTGGTTGGTTGGTTGGTTGGTTTTTTGTACACCAGCAGGACACACTCATTCTGTACCAGTTTTCATTAGCAAGTCTCATGATAATTACGAGACTTGCAGCAAAACTAGCCAGTGCCCGTCACACACCCTCGGAGCAGAACATGGTAAAGTTGTTCACTCCTTTGACGCAATCCAACATGTGTTTAATAAAGGTAGAATTTCCCTACAGAAAATATGAGTGAAAGTCCCCAGTGTTCTGAGATAATTTACCCTCTTCTTGAGATTGAGTGCTAAAGCATTCCCTCAGATGTACATCCTACCTTAATATCCCTGAAAATTATTCTCCTGTCATGTTGCAAAAGTTCAGCTTGTCACTTAAGAATAAAATGAAGCCATTTTAAATGCCCCACACGGAGACCATCTTTCTGACATTAAATTTTAATTAGGGGATATCTTTTTTAAATAACCAATATTTTATCCTGAGAAATATGAGGACCACACATAGGGAAGGTAACATTTTTTTTAAGTGGGCACCATTTAAAAAATAATCTGAGTACATGTGTATGCATCTTTGTGTGCATCAATGCTAAACTTCCTGCTATTGATGGCTCAGGATTGATAGGACCCTGATATACTTACTAAACACTTTGGCCTATCTTTCAGACATTGAATCTCACACACAGTAGGCAGGAGCCGACAACTGTACCCCAGCCAACTCCTCAAATCATTTAACCTTATAGACCTAGCTGGCAAGGATCTCAACACATAAACTACAATTTCGGGTTTTTCTGATATAGATTAATTAAGGGGAATTAAACCACACACCACATTCTTGTTCTGAAGAGATGAGATGTGTTGCAGCCACTGGATGGACGGGAGCTCCCTCAGAACCTTCTCTTGAAGGCACAGGTCACCACTGCTGCCTACACTGCTGTTCAGTGACCTCCCTACAGATCATCACACCCATCAGAGGAGGGGAACCTTGAGAGCTCAGGTCTGGGAGAATGCAGGGGTGAGAAGAGAGAAATGCAGGTGAAAACAGCAAATGAGAACCTTATATCCTAGGAGGACAATTCTGCTCATTCTCTCAGGCAGCTTAATCAGATACCATTGGGAACGAACCTTTGTCACCTGCCTATCACTGATGCTATCTCCTCTCCTTTTCAAGGTCTCTTGGAAAGGTGCTATGTTTTTGCTTAGGAGAAAGAAACTGATGGAGCCTCAGTTGATATTTGTCTTTCCAGTTTCCTCTCTTGTCTGTGCCCAGTCTCATTCACACCAGAACTCAGTTTCTGTGCCAGTGAACAAGTAGATCTCAGAATTCAACTGAAATTTCTGTCATTTGTCTTAGCTGCACAGAGTGAAAGTTCTGGAGTCTATCAATCATCACCAGACAGCGATGACTTTAGACAGAGCTGTAATAGCCAGGCAAGAGACAAGAGTCTCTGCTTTGCTACTGACAGGTGTGAAGGAAATTTGCATGACCCACGGGGAGAGGCCGGACTGACTCTGAAGAGCTGCTGCTTGCTGTGACAGCCCCTTGCTTGCATGCCACTGGCTTCACGGTTCTCTATGGTGTCTGTGTAACTTTCCCCATATTGTGGCAGCAACAATCTGCAGAGGAGATGGTTGAAAACAGATATGCAGGTATACATATTCCTGGAGGGGAGAAGTTGTGAGATCAAGCCAGCCACACGGCTGTGTTTCTGCCAAAGCCTTCAGAGACTGACTGATCCTTTCCAGAATAGTTCAGCTTTTCGTTGCCTGTTTTATGGCAGTGTGATGACACCTTTATTGGGCTTTGTTCCTCTGCATCTGTGTCCAACTTCCTCTCACACAAGTACAGGATCCACACTGGATTAGTGGTCTTCTGTACCACTCCACTTATCCATATTGGATAAATAATATCTGCAAAAATGACCCAGTTTCAAGTCACGCCATGTTCTAAGGTCTGGGGATGCTAGTGCTTCAGGGAATCATTAGACACATGGCTTGTGGCATCTGGACCACAGATAAAAAGTTTAAAATAGGAGCAGAGAAGATGGTCCATTGTGAGGCAGAGGCAGGAGGGAGCTCGAGTGTGGGCAGAACAGTGAGTTTGAAGAGGCTAGCCTGGGCTAGATAAAATAAAGTGCATGAGAAACTATACTCATAGTGTTGCCCCCCTCAAAGGTGAAAAGTGGAATTTCTCCAAGGAAATATTTTATTTTAGAAAAATGCTAAGGAATATAATGCTATTGTATGGGGTGCAGAAATCACCTCAGCCCTGAATTGCACGGAGTCCTAGCCCCTCCACAGATGCTGCTATAGCAACGGTTGCTAAGCACATGCATCCGCTGCTGCCTTGTCCTGGCTATGGGGATGGGCAGAGGACAGGGCACTCTTCCTCAGATAAGCTCTGAAGAAGCCAGTTCTGCATTTCAAAACCTGCACACATAAAATCGAAGCAAACATCTGGAGGCAGGGGAATATCATAGCTCACTTCCTCCTCTGCCTGATTGCCGTAAGAACACGGTGTGTTAGTCACTTTTCCATCACTGTGTGACAAATGTCTGGGCAAGACAACTTGAAGGGATGAAGCAGACTTGTTTCATGGATTCAGGCCATTGTGGTGGGGTGGGTGGGGTGGGCAGCTCACAACATGGTGGACAGGAAACACACGGAGACAATGCTGTGCTGTCTCAATTTCTGCTTTTATTCTCTCTCCCTCCATCTGAGCACTGGAGAGGTGGCTCAGGAGGGAAGGCACAGGGCATGCAAAGCCCCAGGTTTCTTCCTTTAAATGATAAGGGAACAAAACCATTCTTACTCTATGCGGGATCTATGTAAGACCCTAGCCTATGAGACAAGATGGTACCACCCACATCCAAGGCAGGTCCTGGCCACCATTCTAGAAGCGTACTTCACAGGCAGCCTGGCAGTGTGTTTCACTGGTTTATGTGCTTCAAAGTTGATACCCAAGATTAACAACCACATAACTCTCAACACAAGTGACAAGCAGAGCAAGGAGATGGCTCAGCCGGTGAAATCATTCGCTGTGTAAGCCTGGTGACCCGGGTTCATGGTGAAAGAGGAGAATTGGCTTTTGAAGGTTGTCCTCTGACCCCTACACATGAACCATGGTGCTCATGAATACACAATCACACACATGTGCACATACCCGGGCACAAACACACACATGCATGCACGCACATGTGTACATGCACACACACACATGCACATGAACACACACACATACACACACACACAGTTATGCACACACATGTGCGAACGCACCCACATGCAGGATCTTGACACGGTGTAGTGACTCATCAAGTAGATTATATGTACATAGGATATTTGCCTATATTTCTGATTATCTCCTCAGTATGCTTCTATGAGAATTCTGGGGGTCCAGTCTTCATTTCTTTGAAAGAAAGATATTAAATTGGTGGATTGATGGTGTGGATTCCAGTCGTTGAGTGTTTTAAATGATCTGTGATGGTGATTGGCTTAGGGTCTAAACACATGTGTACACATACATGTATATTATATATATATAATATTGTCTATATAATATATATAATATTGTCTATATGATATATATGTAATATTGTCTGTATAATATATATATAATATTATCTACATAATATATATATTCACATTGCCTACCTCACCCAGAGCATTTATGAGCACAGGGAGGGAGCTGTGATCTCTGGCGATTGCCATGCACCAAGGATTCATAACATGTTTTTTAGTGCCCTAATTTTGTGATTTGGGCAGGATATCTGAAGTTTTAGATACAATCATTTGGGGACTGAGGTTACACAATCTAGATTTCCTTGATTCTCGGAGACACTATTTACTGCATCAGACTGGATGACTCATATGGTCCAGGTGACAAACTGGGGCATTCAGCTCTTTTTAGTCAGGCCCTCCCTGTTCACAGACCCACAGGGGATACCAAACCCTGAAGATGAATTGGGCCTTATACATACCAGCTAACTGGGGAGCAGTGGGGCTGAGATAAATGATAGGTAGATTTAGGAGGAGGGGGCTTAAAACTTGGTGGCTTTGGGGCTGCGTTAATTATACAGGTATATATATATAAACTATGGCTAGGCTAATTTTCCATGAAGTTTCCTAGACTTGTGAGGAATAACCTAGATCCAGTAACAAAGGTCACAACATTAAGTTCTAGCTTCCTCCTCCCTCCCCTTCTCTTCTCTTCCCTGGATAGTTCCAAATAAATGATTTCACGTGGGAGCAGATTTTGAACCTCAGAGGCTATTCTGGGACATTCTTTTGTTATTTTTATTTTAATGAAAGTCAAACTTGAAGACCAAAATTTTTTCCTCTTCAAAGGTCAGGCCTATTTTTACTTCCCTTCTGGATATGTTTTTAATCAAAACTTCCATCCTCATCGGGACCCAGCCTTGTTACAAAGCAATTTGTCCACCTGCAGAGTTTAACATTTTCTCTATTTTAAGCTGATAGCTGAAAGAAGTTTGTAAATGCATGAATTTTCTTAGTCCTCTGTAGAATTTAGAGGTTGTACCTGGATTCCATAATCCTCCAGGAATTTTGTTTCTTTTTTTTCTTTATCTTTAATCATAATATTTAAAAAAAAATAAAGTCCTGAGATATTTTTCTCTGTATTCATGAACTTTTAAAAACAGGTCCATTGAAGCAACTTTGCAAGGATCTGCTTCTGTGAACAGAGACTCAGGGCCAAACATTGGGGCTGGCCTCGATCTTGGTAATTTTGACTTATTCTTCACTCTGGGGCCCTCATGTGGAGTGAAGGAATGGGGATATTAGCATTTGCCATGTGACTCTTTGGTCTCATCATTTGTTTTGTGAACAGCTCTTGAACCAGGCAGGCAAGATGACTCAGAGGACAAGGAAGAATGCCAGCAGGCCTGACACAAAATTCCAGAAAACTACATGGTGGATGGGAAGAGCCTATTTTGGCAATTTTCCTGACTTCCACACACTCACCTTAGCATGCTAAGAGGGCACACAGATACTTACACTTCAACTCATACACACTCTTGTTACTAGCTTCAGGGTGTGGGCAGGAAGGGGGCTCTGTGCTAGGACTTGAGTTCCTTGTAGCTCATAAACAGGCCCAGGGCTCTTTGGGGATCCAACCTTCTTAACCTGGAGTGTGAATTTATCAGTATCTATGGCTGCTAATGGCTTTACAAGACTCCATTTTTATTTAAGACTTGAGATGTTGACAGAGAGAATTCAGCTGCATTTAGGCGGTTGAGGGCTCCTCCCTGAATCTGCCTGGCCGGTCGCCTTTCTGAATCTCTGAGATCAGGATCATATCAATCCAGTCATTTCTTTAGATCCACCCCCTTCATTGCTCAGAAGGCGATTTACTCAGACCTCACATTCAATTAACAGAAGGCAAAACACCCTGTCACCCACCATCATCATGATTGTGGTAAAGATCTGATACACAGGTGGGGCAGGGTGAGGAGGGGAGACTGTGCTCTGGATTCCTCTACTCCAGAAAACATATTTCTGGATTTTGCATTCATGAGGAATGTATTCTTCCAACAGGATTTCTCAGGCTTCATGTCTCCAGTTTAAACAAAAAGCATAGGGAACAGTTCTATTTTTAGATATTGACCTCAGAAAATTCTACCATCGTGTAAAATCCGTTCAATAAGTGTGGCCCATTACTAGCTCCATGCCAGGCCAAGAACAGCACTCTCTCTGTCTCTCTCTGTCTCCTTCTGTCTGTCTGTCTCTGTCTCTGTCTGTCTGTCTGTCTCTCTCTTTCACACGCACATGCACATGCACCCGCGCGCGCGCACAAACACACACACACACCCCGTACAGAGAATATGAGAATATGTTTGCATTCCCTCCTATGTTCACTGCAGAACTGCCCATAACAGCAAGGTATTGACCTAACAGTGACCACAGCACGGAAGAATGGATAAATAAACTGCATAGGCACACGGAAGAATACTACTCAGCCCTTACTAAGAAAGAAGTCCTACAACAGGTGACACACGATGAATCTGGAGGACCTTATGTTAGTGAAATAAATACAAGAGTCTCAGAAGGAAACAATGTCCTCATGTAAGATTGTAGAAGTGAGGAAGGAGTAACTTGTCTTCCCTGGGACACAGCCTGAGACTTGGAGCATTTCAGATCAAAGGACACAGCTTTTAGCAATATGGGAGCAATAAGTTAAATCAATTATCACCTGGTATACTGATTATAGGTTAAAAAAAAAAGAATGTATTGTAGCTTGCCAAGGAGCAGATTTTGTCTGGGATGAATTCATATTTTAATTAGCTTGACATGGCAATTCCACAGTATATACATATTTCAAAAATTCATTTTGTGGAAGTATATATATGCACATGCGTATACATATGTGTATTCAGACTAGATCTGGATTAAAGGTGTGTTTTCCTATCTTAAATATCCAGATTAGAAACAGATCTTCCCACTTCAAATTAAGCAGAAATCTCACAGATGTGCCCTCTATTTTTAGGCTCTAGTTAATTCCAGATGTAGCCATGTTGACAACCAAGAATAGCCACCACAGGCTCAACAATGGCACTTACCCCTGTTGGAAAGTTCTAATAAGGAGAACACAGGTGGCAGCAACTTCCCCAGTCAGCTACATCACTATTTTGGTGAAAGTGTGAGCCAGTTAAAAAAAAAATCTATGATAAAATCGTGACTCCATCATTCAGTTATAATCACAAGTTCAGGCTGGAAAAGTCAGTCTCCTTTTGACAATAATATTTACCTTTGATCTAAATAAATAAGCCTTATTGAGTGCCAATCACGTGTAAACATGTCCAAAAATGGTGCCTTGCTCCTGTCTCTTGGTTGTTCCTGTCCTTGCTTCCACTAAATCACATAGTTTCTATAGCCTTGCCCTGGAAGAAGGTCAAGGTAGACACCCCAGCCCCTGCAGTTGTCACTGTGGGTAGACTTGATTGAAGGTTGGAACATTGTACCTCATACTCAGGAATGAAGCCAGACAAGCTAACGTTTCCTTCCCTTGTGCCACAACTGGAAAAAATCTCTTTAGCTTTGAGCCTGGTGATTTACCCAAGTGCTTTGTCAGGGAATTTTGTAGTAGTCAGATTCTTGCTAGCAGGTGAATGACCTCTTCAAGACCTCTGCACTTTGATAATCAGAGCTTGCAATTTCCAAGACATGCCCACCCGTGTAGTACTCCGAATCTGTGTCCTTTAAGCTGCAAGTTGCTGCCTATTGTCAGGTGATGAAACAAATACGTTGATTTCAAGTCTGGCGATCCAGAAGCAGACGCAGCAGAGGAACAGCATGATCCAGCCATCAGACCGCATGGCTTAGTAAGGAGGACTTTTGTGTGCTTGCAAGGAAAGGATGAAAGATGTGATGTTCTCCCTCTCTCATGGACACATTAGAGCTGCAGTTCATCTCAGAGGGGAGTGGGTGTATCTGCAAGGATTGGGTTTACAGGAGGAAGCAAGGGGTGAATATTCAGACTGATCTCAACAGCAAGAGTAGGTAGACTTTTAATAGCCTGAGAGGTGGTGGCTCAGGGCCTGGCTGCAGGGACAACCAGAGCATTCAATATGAGATCTGAAGTAGGCTTTGTAGCTAGGAAAGGAGGTTTTAACAGGGGGAGAATGGGGGACAGTTATCTGTTTTATTTTATTTTATTTTATTTAAAGAAAGCTGTTTGTTTGTTTTTTTTGTGTGGGGTTCTGTCTTTGTTTTGATTTTGGTTTTGTTTTGCTGTTAGAATGCATGGGCAAGGATAGCACTGTTACCGGCTTTCATAACCACTGGTATCTAGGGCCGAGGCCAGCTGCTTTTGTTTCTTATTTTGTTTTCCTATCTCTGGGAACGATACCGATAGCTGGGTTTCTGGAACTCTGAGGTTACTTTTGGGTCTTGTTTTTTGGGAAAGGGGATTTTTTTTCCTTTAGTGTCTAACTGTAATTTTATTATTCATTTTTTTTGATAGAGACGCTAGCATTTTAAACATGTTCATGGCCATTCTTATATTTTCTTTGAAGTGCCTCTTCAACTATTATGAATGCTTTGAACTGGGGCATTTGTCTTGCCGCTGACTCCTCAACATTCTTTCTGTGCTTGGAAAGTGCATCCTTTGAAGCTGGGCTTGGCCTTGTCCGTTTCTTAATGGTGCTTTTGAAAAAGCAAAGGGTTTTGTTACTGTCTTCATCCTTAAATTTACTTTATAGACATTTTCCTCTTGCAGTTTGTCTTCTTCTGTGTCCCCAGAAAAACATTGCCTACTCTAAGAGTCGTTCAATTTTTTTTTCATACGCTCTTTGAGAAATGGAAAATTTAGTCCTTTTTTAAAAACAGATTTATTTATTTCATTTATATGAATACACTGTAGTTGTCTTCAGACACACCAGAAGAGGGCATCGGATCCCATTACAGATGGTTGTGAGCCACCATGTGGTTGATGGGAATTGAACTCAGGACCTCTGGAAGAGCAAGCAGCTGATTCTCTTAACTGCTGAGCCATCTCTCCAACCCAAAAACTTAGTTCTTATGGTGAGGTCAGTGTCTACCCCACTTTCCCATGGTGTAGCAGTAACGGAAAAGCCCTTTTGCACAAGGATGCTTGAATGTCTTTCATACAGATATCCAAATCTTAAAATACTGATTAGTACACATTTTTTCTTTACTTCGCTGAAATGCTGGGTCTTGCCAATCTTTGAGCCTGCTAGTAGGGTTGGAGAATGGGGAGGGAGAAACTTTGGTGTTTCCATGATTTTGAGGCACTGGAGCCTTTGATGTGTTTCTGTTCAAGTTAACAATATACATTCACTCAGCACTTTCTCTGGTCTCCACAAAAAAAAATAATAGTAAAATAAAATAAACAAACAAAAGCCACATGTTTTGATATTTTACAGTGTCACAGAATCAATGTACAATGTAAATTAAAGTAGATTTTCAGGCTAGGGAAATGGCTCAGTGGGTAAGTATGTTTATTTCACAAGCACGAGAACCCGAGTTCAAATCTCCAATGACTGTGACTATTTTAAAATGGACAAAAATAGCTATATACATGCTTGTTGTGTGAGCCACAGTATGAGGATGGTTTGGACTTTCTGTCCTCAAGCCTAACTCAAGGTTCAATAGGAAATTCTGTCTCAGGGAAATAAAGCAGGCAGAGAGAGAAGAGGACACTAGTGCCTAACACTCTCCTCTGACTTCCACACATGCACAGGCATACATGCTTGCACACACACACACATACACACACACACACACACACACACACACATTTCTGTACATTATCAACAAATAAATAAGAAGTCAAATAAATAAGACCACGTATAAGACATCAATTGCCATAACAACAAATTTCAAAGCACCAAACTATAGGATAAAATATTAATGAGAGAAATGAAAGATGCCTTAATTCAGACAAGAAGAAATGGTTAGATAAGCAAGGGGACGACCCTTCCCAAGCCCATCCTTTGATGACCATGCTCCAATCCCAGCAGGCAACAGACAACAGTGGTTTTAGTCTACAAAGAAATGTTGAGTATAGAGAAGTTCTAGACTGCACTGAACAAGAACAAATTGAAGGTTTGACTCTGGGCTTCAAGGCTCATCCAGGGCAATGTGACTAAGGCAGCGTGTTGTGGCAGAAAAATAATAGTAAAAAATGATAGGAATGATTCTGAGTCCAGAAATAGACCATACATGTCTATATAACATGCGAAAATGATTGCTTTACTTTTAATAATGATCCCATCCACTCAGCCTTTTGCTGGGATGTGTCTGAGGAGTGTGGCTTTACACAGTCTGCAGAGCTGCAGCTGGTACCACTTGGCCATCACGGCTTCTCTTCTCAGGATAGAACACTTGGATTTGTTGTATTACCTGTCAAGTTTCACTGGATTCAATTTACTAGCATTTTGCTGAGAATTCTCTTCCTGCAATGTCTTCAGTTCTGGAATAGGGTGAATATTGGTCTCATAAAGCAAGACCAGTAGTGTTTCCTTCCTTCTGTTTGCTAGAAGGCAGGCCATGCTAGCCTGATATTTCCAGTTTAAAATTTGAAAGAAGTCATTCCTGAAACTGCCTGGACATTTTGATGACGACACTGTCAAATTATAAATTCAATAGTTACACAGTATTTTTTTTAGCCTCATTTCTCTTGGTCACAAAGTAACTTAGTGGAGAAAGGGCTTATTTTAGCTCACAATTCCATGTCACAGTTCACCAAAGCAGGGAACTCAAGGCAAAAACTGGAGACAGCTGGTCACATCCACAGTCAGAAGCAGAGACGGATGTGTACCTGCTTGCTCACTTGCTTGTGCTCAGCTTGATTTTCTACTGTTATACTATTCCTGACCCCCTGCCTAGGGAATGCTGCCACCTACAATGGGCTGGGTCTCCCTAAAGCAGCTACACTGAAGACAATCTCCCACAGGTCAACCTGATCTAGACAGTTCTTCATTGATACTCCCTTTCCAAGTGTCTACAGGTTGTGCCAAGTTGGCTAATCTCGACTGCTGAGACTGTCTTTCCTTAGGGGTGAGGGTTGGTAGTTTGTGCTATTATGAGAGACTGGTCCTTCTCACATAAAGTGTAGGATAAACAGGTCCTTCTCATTGTTCAGCTGGAAGAGTGGCTCTCACAACTTGGATCTTCTGATACCCGGGGGTCTGAATGGTATGATACCCTTGATGTTGGAGATGTTGTCAGATCTTTGCATCTTTCCTGTTCTTCATCTTGATAGTCCTGCTGTAACTTCATCCACTCCCTCTGCTGTCTGTTCTATATAGATGGTCTTAACTATTTTGCAGTTGTGTCGAAAGTTTTTGTTTTCTCTTCTCCACACTGTCTGAAGACCTCTGCCCCTGGGATTGGGTGAAGAAAGCATAAAGCACAGGCCATTTGTTTTCCTTTGATCAGGCTCAGTCATGTGCTGCCTGGTCTCCAAAGCAAGTGTTCATTGAAATATGTGCCTTCCCCAAGTTGGTTAATATGAGAGATTAAGTATACAGATGGGGCTACCAATTGTGGACCAAGTATTCATGGAGGACATTTCATATTCAACCTACAGAGGAAGTCTAGAATTCTATCCTCAGAACCCGAAACAAACAAATAAATAAAAAAAAATACTGGGCCGTAACATTGTTACTCAAAGAAATAGTTGATTATTCTATGAATCACCAACACGTCTATAGGGGCAAGGCAGTGATTTTCAAATATCCCTCAAGGTTCTCTGGAATTTCTATATGATGGAGGAAATGTACCTCATTATCAGGAACATGGGATCCCAAGAACAATAGTTGTCTACAGTTATGGCTATACTCATCACTTTCAAAATCACTGTAACCAAATAACCTGCAAAAGCTACTCAAGAAAAGCCAGATTTATTTTGGCTAACAGTGTTGGAAAATCAAATCGATCATGATAATAATGTGGAATAATGGGACCATGAGGCAGCAGTTACATGATATCCACAGTCAGGAAGCAGAGAGAGAAGAAAACTCGTGTGTACTGCCTTCATCCTTTCCCCCTGGTCCATGGACTGGCGCTGACCACACCCAAGACTCTTCTTCCCCATTCATTTAAACCTCTCTGGAAACAGTTCACAGACACAGGAGAGTTTTGTCTCCAAGGTAACAAATCCATTCAAGCTGACAGTGGTCCTCACAGGCTGACATCACAGGACTCTTGGTGACTGGCTCTACACACATGCCTGGTACCTCTGTCCACACCACTCTGCTTGTTCAGTAGGAGAGAACTCTGTACCATTGCACACCACTAGTAAACAGTCAGGGAAGGAAAATGAGAGTAAGCTAGTGTGGCAAAATGTACCCATTGAACCCCACAGAAGATGGACAGGACTCTCAGGACAAAAGAATCCTCTTGTAAGAAATATCAATTAAGACTGATGATGTTCACTGATATGTCAGGAGCTGTTCTGCATTAAAGTTGTTGGTACCCCTACCTCTAGTGTGTGCCTGAGGCTGAGCACACTTTCTGGCTATGTGTGCCTGAGGCTGAGTACACTGTCTGGCTATGGTCTTCTAGCATCACCCCAGAGCTGCAGAGTAAACCCACCAAGTGTTGTGTAAATGGGATCTCCACTCATGCTCCTGTAAGTAGCTCATCAACCCAGAACCCCTCAGGCTCCCTGGACACAGTGCATCCTGTTGCTTTCTTTACAGGGAGCCATGCTCTTCCATTTGTTCTCTGCTTGTCCTTTCAGAGCTTCAGTTTAAGCCACCAGGTAAAATCCTCATCACACAGACATCTCACGAGAATTGTCTTAGCACTCAGTCTGGATTTAACAGCCCCCTTTATCTCTTCTCTTCTCTTCTCTTCTCTTCTCTTCTCTTCTCTTCTCTTCTCTTCTCTTCTCTTCTCTTCTCCCCTCTCCCCCTCTCCCCCTCTCCCCCTCTCCCCCTCTCCGCCCCTCTCCGCCCCTCTCCGCCCCTCTCCGCCCCTCCCCCGCCCCGCCCCCGCCCCTCCCCTCCCCTCCCCTCCCCTCCCCTCCCCTCCTCTTCTTCTCTTCTCTTCTCTTCTCTTCTCTTCTCTTCTCTTCTCTTCTCTTCTCTTCTCTTCTCTTCTCTTCTCTTCTCTTCTCTTCTCTTCTCTTCTCTCCTCTCCTCTCCTCTCCTCTCCCCTCCCCTCCCCTCCCCTCCCCTCCCCTCCCCTCCCCTCCCCTCCCCTCCCCTCTCTCTCTCTCTCTCTCTCTCTCTCTCTCCACACACACACACACACACACACACACACACACACACACACACACACACACGTCTTCCAACTCTCATATATACTTGTCCTGTCCTCATGTTTGGCACCGAGGTAGCCCAGGCTTTTATTATTCTTTGTCTGTTCCTGGAACCTTTGATGGACTCCAGAACAATACAGTTTCACGGATTATTTTAGAAAAATCTGATTCATATTAGAAACAGGTGAGTTTATTAACAGATGTATGAAGTCACTCTAAGATGTGGTCATTATATAACACATTCTCTGGGCAGGAAACTAAGGGCTCTGAGGGGGAGCTAGCATTTTCTGTGGGGCCTTATCCTGTACTGGGGATGGAGCTCCGAAGTGTCTGATTGCACTCTGCTGCCCAGGACCCTAGATGAGACTTTCCAAAGGGCTAGAGTTAAATAAAATAATAAAGACGTTATATGGAAAACTTTACCTATTCCAGAGTTGGTGATGTGGTACTAGACTACTCTCTAGTGGCTGGTCACAGAGCAAGAATTTCAAAAATAAATCCCAGATTTCACAGAAATGGAAAATAGGAATGGTAAAAAACCATTTAAGGATGGGGAAGTTCTTTGCTGAAGATTTTGTGAAAGATACAGTGGAGAAATTTAAAATTTAAGGATTTGCATAACTAGTCACTCTTCAGGAAGCCAAAAGATGAGGGAAGATGTAATTTCCATGCCGATTTGTCAGTGGAAGAATGACGCCACCCTCTGACTGTTAGGTGCTTCAGTTATGAAGCACTCAATTATGTCTACAAATTGTGATATCCTGTGTCAGTTCCAAACCTACTGGCAAATGTTCCCAAACTGTCCCCTGAATAGAACTGTAAAGTTTTAAAGGTTGAGTAAATATCTTTAATATTATTTTTTTGCTCCTGATTTCCTTTGTTGACATATGATATTTTATACATAAGTTTTTAAGATCTCATTCCTTTTCGTTTGAAATCACTTTCAAAACTCTATGAGCTGGGAGAAAGAAGGTGGAGAAACTTTGCAAAGAAATCATTAATTTCCAAATGCAAGTGAAAACTCACTAGACTGCATGTCAGAAACCTAACTGCAGACTGAGTGTTGAGTTTAACATCACAGACTAATCATTAAACATTGGTATTTGATTAAAACAAGAAAAATAAGAGACACAGAGCTGGGTCTACTTTACATGGGAGGTCACTCAACTTCTGTGATGCTGTTTTAGCATTAATTTAATCTGTGGTAATCATCTGGCTATTTCTATTACAGTTCCAGGGGAATAAAACATTTTCAAATCACTTCATCTCAACAAATAATAGTGTGCTTTAATTATCATTAATCAAAAGAAAGATGGGTTTCTGAAAGTAAGCTCTCTGCTAGATAAACCGGTCACTGGAAACAAAGACCATGGCTTACTGCCGTCATATAAATCTTTGGTCACAGACATGATCTCATTCACTCCTAAGGGCAGCAGCTCTGTGTTCTCATGACTGCCATGTATGAATACACAAAATGGGGTTTTATTCGATCCAGTCTGCTCTCTGGAACTCTTCAGTGAGGTAATGGCTCATGGAGACATGAAACTAGGACTCTTGAATGAGCACACCTTTCTTTCTTCCACACTGAGGATCAGCTGGTCGTACTTTCATGGGGATGAGCAGGACTAAGGAGAGTGCCTCCATCTTCGTGAAGTGACCAGATAGGTCCTAATGAGCTTAATTTTCAACTTGACACAATCTAGAGTGACCTAAGAGGGATTACCCAGGTCAAACTGTCCTGTAGACTTGTCTGTGGGAAGACTGTCTTGATTGTTAATGATGTAGGAGGCTTAGCATAGGATAGGCAGCACCATCCCTAGGCAGTGGTCTTGGGACATCTATGAATGCTGGCAAAGGGGCTGGAGAGACTGCTCAGTGGTTTTGAAGAAGACCTGGGTCTGGCTCTCAGTATCTACACAGTGGCTGCCAACTACTTGTAACTCTAGTTCCAGGGTTTCTAGCGTTTACTTCTGGCTTCTGTGGACATAAGGCAGGAACAAGACACACAGACATGCATGCAGAACAAAAGCCATATATACAGAATAAAAATAAATGATTCTCTGAACTTTTACATGGAATACTGGCCACAGGATAAACTCAGGAGTAGCCTTCTCAGGCACCACCTGGTTGCTTCATGGACATGAGGCTCTCTCTTCCCTCAGAGCTTCTATAGTATTTCAGTGATTACTCTCAAAGAAATCCACCAATGTGCATGTGGGACAAAGAAGGGCAGAGAAAAACTGATTGGGCAGCGATAAGAAACATGGTAACTGAGTTAAAAATCGAAAGTAGGAGAAAGGGTATTGAGCAGGACGGACAGAGCATTATAGCTTTTGATATTCAGAGTGACAATGTGAGATGAAGCATGTAAAATGATACAAAAGAAAATTTAAAGTTGTCATCCTGTTTAGTTTTGCCAAAAGTTATAATGTCTGAGAAGCAAAATGAAACGTAGGAAAAAGTATATTTCAAGGTAGAAAAAGAGCTCAGGTATTGTCAGGCAGTTTATCTGAAAACAGAATTTTAGATGACATATTAAAGACATTTTAAAAGAGAAGGCAGAAGCATTATCTAGTTTTCAGACTAATGAAACAGATTTTATATAAACAAACAATATTGGCTTCTGCATCAAAGGAGAACCCACCATCTTCTGAGAAACATCTATGCTCAGCCCCCTTATATTTTGTATGTGAAAGATAAGAAATTTACCAACATCAAGGGCTGGCCATTTACATCATCCATGTAAGCAGAAAAAAATGTTACTCTCATATATTTGGCACTCTAAAGAAAGATGAAATAGAGTTACTAAGAATATACAACAATATTGAAAAATAACTCGGGCTGGTGAGATGGCTCAGTGGGTAAGAGCACCCGACTGTTCTTCCGAAGGTCCAGAGTTCAAATCCCAGCAACCACATGGTGGCTCACAACCATCCGCAATGAGATCTGGCGCCCTCTTCTGGAGTGTCTGAAGACAGCTACAGTGTACTTACATATAATAAATAAATCTTAAAAAAAAAATAACTCAACTCAATGTAATTGTCAAAATAGGTGCTATGATAAACTAATAAAGCTTAATAAAGCCAGTCCTGCCATTACCATCTCCCTCGTTATCACTATCAGCAAGAGCAGCTACAAAATTACCATCACCCTTATTGTCATCATTGCCACCACAACCACCCAGAACAGCATCATCTCACAGCCAACGACATTATAGCTATTATCATCATCACCAAAATCACCATCATCCTAACTACTGCCATTGTTGTCACCATCAAGACCATTATCACCATCAGCTGCCACTGCAGCACCATAAGGACCATTCACATGTAAAGATCTACACCACTGCTATTGAAACAATGAACTTCCTGGAAGAATATAAGAAGCAAAATCATGAGGAATTTCTCTACTGACCTCAATGCAAATGGACATGCTTCTGTACTCCTGGTTATGAGGTAAGCAAAGAGCCCGTGCACCTAATGTTTGATCCAAAGTGGACACCTCAAATCCCTAAAATGGGAGTTCCAGTGATATCATGGGTTATACTCTGGGTTCTGCTCAGGCTGGACTCTCAGGAGGTAAATACCAGGATTGCTTCTTAAAATTAGCATCCAAGAACCCTTGTAAGGAGGGTTTCTGCTTGTCAAGAAAAAGCTATTGTTAACCTTATTCACCCTCTACAGCTAACTACCTCTAGGAGAAGCACCCAAATCCCTATTAACTCAAACAAACTAGGTCTAGCAGACCAAGCCCTAGTTCCCAGGCAGTTCCTGCTAACTTGCCTTCTGCCTTCTGCAACATAACCCCCTGTAACTGGCAAGACTCTTAGCATTTTGCTGTTTTTCTGTCTCCCCAGAGGCAGCCATGCAGCTTTGAATCCCCCAAGGTGAACCTTTTTTTCCCATCCACAGAGTAGTCTGGCTTGGTGGCCTCACTGTGCCTTCACTGGCACCTATGAGCTTTGAGTAGTTATTTCTGAAGATTTAATACCTACCCTGCAAATCTTTTCAGACAAAAAAATATTGTGGGAAGTGCAGTCACATAGAAAAAGCTTCTGTGAAGGCTATATTAAAGAAATAGGAAGAGAATGAAATAAAGCCATTATGCTTAAAACAAAATAACAAGAAGTCTACTGTGATGACTTCATATCTCAGCACAACTTATTTTCAGTAGTGTTGAGCAATTTGATGAGATGATTATAACATTATAGTTGGTAGAAATTATCTTGGTCATAAATCACACCTGAAATTTCATTTTCCAATACATCTATAGTCATCATAAAGATGGAAAAATGGTTAGATATGAACATAGAAGCCTGATTGTGACTGTAGCTGTGGTTTGCTGGAGATAGAGAGCATCATAGCCATAGGCAACCATGAGAGACCCTGAAGGGAAAAATAGTAATGTCTAGATCCCCCAGTTCTATTCAAATTCTAACAACAAAGCCAGTTTAGGGGGATGGGCAAGCCTCATACCATGTAACCTAACCTTGCCTAACCTGCATACCAAGAGTCAAGAAGGCAGATAAAGTCCACCTATAAAGCTGTCTCATGGCTGTAAAGAAGATGAGGGATACAGGAGAGATACTGCAACAATATGGCCTGATATCTGGGAGAGAGAACAGCAGCTAGGTTGTAAAATAATAAGAATAAAGAAAAATACATGGTTTATACAAACACAGGCGTTGCTCGGGATTAAATTGTGTCCTTCCCAAATTTATATACCCATGTCCTAACTCAGGATGTGATCTTATTTGGGAAGACTACCCCTGTAGATGCAATAATATACACTGATTAGGATGAATCCTTATATAAGGAGAAGGTTGGATACTGAAATGAAGATGGAGATAGGATTCCTTGATTGCTCGAAACCCCAAGAGCTGGAAGTGAGGCCCTGGCCAGATTTCCTGTATTATTTTTCTGGTCCTATGACAAAATACCACGATGAAATGCAAGTGTAAGAACAAAGAGCTTGTTTGGTTCTCTGTTCTATAATGCTGGGAGGCCTGGCAGCAGGCAGCTGGAGCAGGAAGCTGAGAGGGTGTATCCTCAACAGCAAAGCCCAAGCAAAAGAGAACTGAAAGTGGGGCGAGGCTACAAAATATCAACACATTTCAAGTACCTTGTATCTTTCAGCAAGACCACATTCTCCTAAAGGTTCTATAACCTCCCCAAATACCACCATCAGCTGGATATTAGGTGTTCAGATACCTGCCCCTATGGCGACATTTCTCATTCAAATCACCACCCTCTTAGAATCTCAGGAACAACCAATGCAGCTAACACCTTAATTTCAAACTCTAGCATCTAGAATCACGTGAAAATGTATTTCTGTCAACTAAGCTTATTGGCTTGTGATATCTTGTTGTAATGGCCTCAGCAAACTAATGGAGCTGTGTCATAAAGAGCGAGCCTTGGGACAGCTATTCCTTTGGGCACCACCTTTGAAAGTGCGGTGCCCTCAGTAATTTTCTGCACCACATGTTAACCTGATAAGCACTTCAGCAATGGAGATATATAAAGGGAGATGCACATGTTCCAGATGCTGAGAACCAGGGGTAGTGGCTAGCACCACCACTACCTACCACACAGACACACTCACTCCCCTACTTTTGAATGGCTTTACCTAGGCTCTGACATTAGAAGCTGAGCCACCCTTGACACATGGGCATTAGGGCAGAGAAGCTAGATACATGTCCTTTCTAATCAAAGGTTGTCTTTCCTGTGCTTATCAGTACTGGAGAGGGAAAGTTCAGCTTACTCAGATGGAGTATAGCTTCCTTCTGCAAGCTTTAGAACTGCCCAAGCTTGCCCCCTTTATGCAAAATTGTGTGTGTGTGTGTGTGTGTGTGTGTGTGTGCGCGTAGCTCTGCTATGTACCTATTACAGTATTCCTCCTGGCTAGAAAAGCATGCATTTCCAGCCCTCTCACAAAGCTTCCATGGATAAAT
Source organism: Mus caroli (assembly GCF_978045245.1). Lineage (NCBI taxonomy): Eukaryota > Metazoa > Chordata > Mammalia > Rodentia > Muridae > Mus > Mus caroli. The sequence continues at coordinate 93,921,613 of NW_028227272.1, forward strand.
AAGGCACTATGAAAAATAACACTGATCTAGCAGCTCTTCCCACTGTAGACCACAGTGTTGGAATTTTCATGTTGAGTATCACATGTGCAGATGCAAGAGAAGCCTGTCAGCTTGTTCTGTAACCAATCACCGCTTTAATGCAGTTAACTGTGTGGAAAAGACACAAACATGGGGAAGAAAATGGCTAGAGTGGGGATGGAAAGGCAAAGATTGCTACAATTCCTCTGGTCACTACATGAAACTTACAACTCTGTGAGAGGGAGTGCTTTTATTTTCCTGCGTTCCTTGCAGAGAGGTAGAATGGCCACAGGTTAAAGAGCTGCCTCTTTCAGAAACTTGGCTGTGATTTCTGTGCCAACAAACTGAACAGCTATGTCTGTGCACGCACAAGGAGGGTAGGGGGATTTTAACACATAGTACATACCCTACCTGCATCCTTCCATACTCTTTTACCCATGGATTTAGACCAAGAGTAATTGCCATGGTATGAGCACCATCATGTGACCTGCTCACACCCAGGACAGCCATGGATAAGAAGTCCCTATAATTCTTTTGGTGGGCTCAGATAAGACCTGCAATGGTTTGGATATAGCTTAGATGTATCTCCCAGGGTTTTCACCTGCTGGCAATTTGATCCCCAAAGTGGCCACATGAGACATGATGGGATGAATTTTTAAGAGATGGGATCCACTGCTGGGGTGGGGGTGGGTGGGGGATGGAGGTGGAGGTGGTGGGTAACTAGGTCCCTGTAGGCATGTCAACCTTGAAAGGGATTAATGTGAGTCTTGGACTTTCAGACTCCACAGCTATAGGGTGAGTCTCATTTTATAATATGCTTATCCTCAAGTGGATTGCTTTAGCAAAAGAAAACAGACTCATTCAAGAACCAGAGGATATTTCAGCTTTGTAGTCCAGTGAAGTGGATCTAACATTTAAAACACAATTCATTTCTAGTCTTTAACAGCAGATATCCAAAAGGTAAAAAATGTGTGTTGACATATTTACATATTTTAACCTTGTGTATTTGAAAGCCTTATTTGAAAATTAGTATATGAAGTCTAACTTTAAAACATCTTGTACACTGTTATTTTAACGATTTTTAGATAACAACTTGCTAAAACCACATTGTTGATTTTTTTTATTCTCTCCAAATGTGACAGCCTCCAGCTAAATTCTCAATGTTGCAGGTTTTAAAGTCTTGCAGAGAAATCACACTTTCAAATATGCCATCAACATAACTGGTAATAAACCGCACACACATGTGTGTCTGTAGACATAGAACGGCGTGGCCTAATCAGGTCCTTTGCTAAGTAATTATCGTGACACGATTTTAGCGGCAAAGGTTAAGCATCTTCATCTGAGTGGAATCTGAAGAAATGAGTCTTGATGTGGTAACTGCCATTTGTCAGCATTCGCGCAGAGGCTGTTGACAGGCTCCGGTCTCCCTGGCAACACCACAGCTCCTTTTCTTTTGCAGTAACCTTAGACACTAACGAGACACGCAAGTCCAGAGGGCATAAAAGGTATTTCTAATCTCTTTCTCCATTTTTGACTTGACTGGGCAGATGCACATAAAGATTAGCTGGAAGCATTTGAAGCAAAGGGGCACTTGCTCCCCAATTCTGACTCTGTTCATGAACATATTAAGCATATGTGTATTTATATATACATGTACATGTGTATGCATATAAAATGAAATGTATGCACATATAAACATATACATATATATGCACATATGTATGTATATATACATATATATGTGCACATATATCTTCATTAATAAAACACACTATTAATTTTATCCTTATTATCTGAGAGAGAGATTTAAATCATAAATAGTGCTAAAGTAAATAAGTAAATTAGATGGAGGCCAGGCATAAAATATTCCTAAGTAAAAATGAACAAGTAAAGGGACCTGTGTGGGGTTTCAGCATCAGCCAAATGTACCTCAAGCATATGACACTGATGTGCTACTGAAGTTAAACAACAACAAAAAAAATAGCAACTAACCAACCAACCAACCACCCCCCAAACAAAAACTTGAAACCATCAAGAGAATAAAACACAAACATAACTTAAGTTCATCTGAGCAAAAGCCTTCAGTGAGCTCCAACCCCCAGGGCACAGGCCTGGGCGTGGACGAGGCAGCTGAAGGATATGTTGGCTTTGACCCTAGAAAGGCCCAGGCCATGTTCCCTCCACCAAAGTGGGGCCCGCATCTCTTTTGGAGCAGTCTAATTCACAAAACACTGTATGGCTTTTAACTCTTTGAAGATTTTAATTGTGTCTCTGTTTATACTGTTAAAATTGAATATATAAATTTCTCCACCCAAGACCCTCTTCAGATACATTCACATTTCAAATGAGGCCTTTGCAGAGCCAAGCACCCCTTTAAAAATCATGTGAAACCTTCACCTTCAGTGTCTCAGTCAAGGGCTCTATTTGGAACCAAGGAGTAAAAGACTTTAAAACACTGAGGAACAAAAGTGAATAAAATACTGGAAGATAGAGCGGCCTTCAAGCCTGGTAAGGTAGTCAAATCTTAGCAAGACTATGGGGTGCATTCGAATCCAGTGACACTGGTGTCCTTAGAAAGGCTTAGTAGAAAAACAGATGCATGTAGAGGGGAAGACAACTGAGAACACAGGAAGATGGCAGGAGGCTGGAGAGATATACCCACAAGCCTAGTGGGGCTTCCAGGGTCACAGGAACTGGCAGGGGCCACAAAGTGGAGGAGAAGAGCCCCTTCCAGAACCAGTGGACTGGAATATTTATTTTGAAGACATAGCCATGAAAGTTTTAAATAAATGTTTGCCATCTTAAGTCACCCACTCTGAGGTCTAGTGAGTCTTTTATACCCCCAGGTCCCATGTCTATAAATTCATCTAATCATGGATCATAAATCATTTTTAGACTCCTAGCTTATACAGGCATCATTGTAGGAGGAATTCCCTAAGGGAGGGGGGCTAGGAGGGCATATGTGATATGTACATAAAATGGAGGTACCAGAAGAGGAAGGTTGAAGCAGGAGCAAGATCTGAGGAAAAGATGGAAAGGGGAGAGAGGGTGAATCAAAACAAAATAAGGAGGAACAAGCCATAGGGAAACCTACTGTTTTCTTTTTTTTTTTTTTTTTTTTTTTTTTGGTTTTTCGAGACAGGGTTTCTCTGTGTAGCCCTGGCTGTCCTGGCACTCACTTTGTAGACCAGGCTGGCCTCGAACTCAGAAATCCGCCTGCCTCTGCCTCCCGAGTGCTGGGATTAAAGGCGTGCGCCACCACGCCCGGCACCTACTGTTTTCTAAGCCAATTAAAGATATAGGTTAAGCTGAACAGTGATGTGGCAGGCACATCACGGTGAGATCGAGGTCAGCCTGGTCTGCAAAGTGAGTTCCAGGACAGCCAGGGCTACACAGTAAAACCCTGTCTTATAAAAAGTAAAAATATGTAAATATATAAACCAACAACAAACAAATATAGATGCATATTTACACACATACATACATATATAATTTCATATATATGTATATACATAAACCACATGTATATATTTGTATATACAAATGTGTGTGTGTGCATGTGCATGTGCATGTATGTGTATGTGTAACAAATAGATAGAAAAGGCGCATCCAACATGGCTGGGTAATCTTGCTCTCAGAAGCTACAGTTTATTAAACAAAAATCCTAGGCACCGCCCATCCCCCCACCCCCCAATGAGCTGTCAGTCAAGAAGGACCCAGAGGCTCCTTCTGCTGTTTTCCCTCTTCTTGGTTGTTCACTGGAATGGATGGCAAGCCCTCAGTGCTGAGGGACCATACACCTTGGTTGGAAGATGCAGATAAAGCAATCTGAAACTGAGCTGGATGCCTGCACCTGTTGGCCGATTTTCATAGTGCCAGAGAAGAAAGCTTGTGCCCACCAGTGCAGTAGTGGAGTAACTGTTATGGTGTAACCACCTGCGCTTAGCTTGTGTTTTCAGGCTCACTCCCTATGAGGGAGAACACACCTGGTACTATAAACACCCATGGCTGGACAGGTCATATCTCCTTGAGGGACCTAACTACTCCACAGCATCAAAACGCCTTCTATTTATTTTCTACCGGAGATAAAACTGTTCTCAGCACTAGCCAGAGAGGCGTCTTTCTGCAGTATACTCATGGCTGCTCAGAGTGCTGGGAATGAGTGAAGTGTACGCAGCCTTAAAGAGGACATTCATGCTATCTGCTCTACAGCTCGGGAACAGCATGGAAGAAAGCCTGAGAAGGAAGGATCGGCTCAAAGATGGAGCAGAGGGCTGCAGAATTCCATCTTCGTGGCATTACAAGCCCATTGCAAATGTGATCTCACAGTAGCTCCACTGGCCTGCACTGGGGCCACAAAAGACTGGATTTGTAAACAGTAAATCATGGGTAGAGGAGGGGCTCACAGGGTTTTACTCTGGAAACTATTAGCTATCAGTGGATTCTGAGGAAGGAATGGTCATCAGTCATCGTCTTTGGTTATATAGCAATGGTGCAAACACTTGAAAACCTTCACTTCATCATGAAAACTTTTCCCTCTGATGCTATATGACATGGCTAAGGCTGTGATGTGACTTCAAGTTCCTTGACACCCGAGATGTTCTTAAGACCAGTTCCACTTCCCAGCCCTGCTGAGACATTCTCTCGGCCCGAGGTTCTTGATCATTTCATAAACTGAAGATAAAATTACAACATTTTTCTGCCTTAATAAATTCTAAAGCATAAATTATATTGAAATCTCATAGTTCCTAGTCTGCCTGTAGCATAGATGCACATGGGGGGGAGGGGCACACATGCATGAGCACATATGCCTGTGTGCCCACTCTCTCTCTTACACACAGAGACTCATACATGTATGTAGACAAATACACACATATGTATTGATAAACACGTGTGTCTCTTTAAAATCTGTGTGCACATGCAAGGACACACACATATATCTGGGGTACAAGAGGGAAGACAAGGAAAGTTTTCAGTACATCTCTTTTACATCTGTCTTTGCATCCCGTCTCCCCGCTGTCCTCCTGGCTTCTCTCCTAGAAGAACATTTTGTATGAAGTACCTCATGTTCTGTACTTGGGCTTACTCTCATAGAGGGGGACAACCTCCCACCTCAATATCTCTAATGGAATCACATCTGCCAGCCCCTTCTTACCACCTAAAGGAGCATTTACTTCCAGAACTTAATATGTAGTCAGCTTTGATGGCCGAGGAACCCTCATTGTTCCTGTGAGGCAATTTGAGTCATTCTACCCTAAGGTAGAAGGTTTACCATAAATACATTAATGTATTTAATAAGGCCTATATAATCCTATGGGCTAGGTATCATCATCTGTTACCTAGGTGGGGACACTGAGGCTCAGAGTATTTCTGGCCTGCTTAATTCTTGTCTCCTAGAACTGGGCCTAAAGCCCCACTCCCTTAACCAAGATAGCATGTCTTCCTTCTTGTTTATTCTTTCCTGTCTATGAAAAGAAGTGTTTGCCTTTAGCTATCAGCATTTTCCCAGTAAATCAAAACTCAACCACATTCCTCTTCCATTAATGTGTACCTCAAAAATAAAATGAGATCATCAGAAATGAAATTAATAGGCTCTGACAACAGGCACTGGCTACCCATAACGCTGTGAGAGGACACAGGGAAGCTGGTGTCTGTACACTGGGCCTTCCTGCATAAAAATCTGCTTCTGAGAAGGGGGAAGAAAATACTCAAAGGAGGTAGAGGGTGGGAGGGACTTGGGAGGAAGAAAGGAGGGGGAGGGGAAAGGGGCAGGATTAAGTATGGGAGGAAACAGGGATGATACACAGAGGGTCAGGAAATTGAGCAGAGGTATATAGCAATGGGGGATGGGGAACTGGGGTAGCCACCAGGAAGTCCCAGATGCCAGAAAAGCAAAATTTTAACCCAGAATTGCTCTGTATTGCCTAAAGAAAATACAGGGACAAAGTGTGGAGCAGAGACTGAAGGGAAGCAGAGACTGCCCCACGTGGGGATCCATTCCATATACAGATACCAAGCCCAGACACTATGGCTGATACCAAGAAGTTCTTGCTGACAGGAGCCTGATATAGCTGTCTCCTGAGAGGTTCTGCTAGAGCTTGACAAAGACAGAGGTGGATGCTTGCAGCCAACCGTCAGACTGAGTACAGGGTCCCCAGTGAAGGAGGCAGGGAAAGGATTGAGGAGCTGAATGGATTTGCAACAATATCAACCAATCAGACCCCCCAGAGCTCCCAGGGACTAAACCACTAACAAAGAGTATACATGGAGGGATCCATGGCTCCAGCCACAAATATAGCAGAGGATGACCTTCTCTGCTATCAATAGGAGGAAAAGCCCTTGGTCCTGTGAAGGCTCAATGCTCCAGTGTAGGGGAATGCCAGGGCAGTGAGGTGGGAGTGGGTGGGTGAGTGGGAGAGCCCCCTCAAAGAAGCAGAGGGAGGGAGGATGGGATAGGGGTTTTGTGGAGGGGAAACAGGGAAAGGGGATAACATTTGAAATGTAAACAAAATATCCAATTAAAAAAAAACAAATTTTCTTTCCTTGGAAAACCATTTTTCTGCAGTCTAGGCAAGCACAAAGAAAGGCAGGAGCTGGGGGAGAGCTGCTTCCCCATCTGTCTGCTGTCCTAGGCATGGGCTATCTTTAGTCTTCCTCCTCTTTCCTCTGGTGAGGAGAAAAGTGAGTTTAGAACTGGACAATGTCACCCAAGAAAGATGACATCACCTGAGATGGACTCCATCACATGATGCCAACATTATCACCCTCAGTAGTTGGCACCCTCTAAGGAGGACATTTTCTAAGGTAAATGATGTCACCTGAAGTAGATGACACCATGTGGGGTAGAAAATACTACCTATAAGAGCTATCACTGGAAATGGTCAATGCCACCTGAGGTAGGTGATGTCACCTCAGATGGATCTTGTCATCTGAGGCACACATTTCACCTGAAATGATGTTGTCCGGAGGAGAGTGACACCATCTGAAGTAGACATTACTGTCTGACATTGACAGTAATACATGAGGGGTTTTAATCACTTGAGATGGACTTATCACTTGACCCAACACAAGACAAAGCTACATGAGTCCACTCAAGAGAAGCAATCACTTTCAGGGAATGCTGGGGACTCTTTTAGTTCCAAACAGAGCCTTCAGATTGCCTGCCTCAAGGCTAAACCACTACCCCGGGCGATTCCAGTTGAAGTAACCACCCTAGGCAATAGATTTCTCATCAATCACACTACCACTCTCTCTTCTTCCACAGGAGTGTAGTATTGGGACACACATGGTTACACATAAGTGCTACACAGCCAGTAGATCACACCATAATCATTATCTTGATGAAAATAAGTGAGGAGAAGCCAGGTTCTGGTATCTTCAGAACCCAGGATAGATGAAATTCCCAGACAGACAAAAGACACAGTGTTACCACACCACCCTAACCCTGGGAAGCTGAAGACACAGCCATGAACAATGAAAAGAGCCTATCAAATAGCTCGGGTCTTAGAGTTAAAAAAACAAACAAACCTGTTCTATATTTTTAAAAATGATATTTTGATTTATGTTTGAAATCAGCTGGCTGGACTGTTTAGCAAAGCCACCCCCTGGGTGTTAGCTTAGCTCCATGGTGGAGATCCATGGTAGAGATACAAACTCTGCTGTAATTGTTCCCCGTAATGGAACATTATACAGGAAAAACAACACAAGCAATTTTCCCTAATCAGGCTGTCGAGTGAAAATAATTAAGCAAAATAATGCACGCTAATTACGAAACCTGATACTGATGTGCCCGTGTTTGAGGAAGTAGGGGTATGCTTTTATTTGGACAATTACTGATTATTATAAATTCATATTGACTATCAGCAATATTCTGTTATAACACCTGACTCTACAGCAGATATATACGGACACATGGAGAGTGCCCTCTCTCCACATCTCTAGGACCTCCCTCAGCTCTCAAAGGCTGAATGACTTCCCATAAACCTGAGAGCAGTTATGTTGTACTAATTGCAGAGAGAAGCTAGGAGGAAATAAGTGGTGAGGGACTGCCCTAGGACACCAGCCTTTGAAGCTCCCCAGTTACCTCATGAGATGCTAGAAAGTTTCCAAATGATGAAATGGGTCAACAATGGACAAGTGTGAAGGGCACAGGTGAGACCTTTCACAAGGCCCACAAGTAGGTCAGACAGATCACCATGTTCTGGTATGTAGGTTACAGCTCCCAAGCAGAATCAGCATAGCTTAAAGGAACCTCCTAGGAACCGGTCTGTTCCTGTTCCTAATTAGCCCCATTCCTACCCCAGTCACTATGACTTCTGTGTAATTTAGAGTCCTTTCTGGTTTTCAAATTCTGTAATTTTATTTATTTAGTATTACCCACTAAAAAACCCAGTATGCTTTATATTTTTATATGTTAGACTTGAGTCTATAATGTTAGACTTAAGTCTATAATTTCTGTATTGATATAAGATAGATGGCCTAGGTGAAGGCTTTTGCTTCATCTCCTTACACTAAGATGGCTGCTACATCTACGCCATTTTTGGAAGCCAATGTCTTTGCTTTGTCAAATCTATTTCACACCTCTGTCAGCAATGGCAGGGGAACTATTGTGCGGGGCTTTCTCTGGGGTTATCTGCTTCGTGTATATCCCTCAACCTATTGTGGAGACTTCTAATGTGATGTGTCAATACAAAATGTTTCCACATCCCTGGCAATAGTGCATCTCTCCATCTAGAGGTAGACTTACCACCCAGGGACCTACAGGGACTTGGAGATTTGTCCCTGAAATTTTCAGCTTACAGTAGAGCCAGTCATCTCTTGATGTCTGCAAACCTGCTTTCAGAACTCTCTGAAGCTAGAAGATCATGGATGTTCAGGACCCTTGTCTAAAAATGCATATAACCTACATAACACCAATTTTGTAGACTTAGTTGTCTCTAGGCAAATAAAACCAAATTCAATGAAGATGCTAAATAAAATAGCATTGTATCATATCATTTAGGAATGGTAAGAAAAATGTTTGTATATTTTCAATGTAGTCATATCCCCCTGCCAAATATTTTGACCTGAAGTTTGTGGGTTCTCCTCTCCTGACACCTAGAATTAACTGGTAACTTGTATTTTTCTCGTTGCTGTAGACTATTAGATTCTTAGGCTTAGATGTTGGAACTCTGGTCCTCTAAGCAGGGCAACTGGCTGCCTTGAGGCTGGCATGCAGGAGTATATGCATACATAGGATTCTACCTCTCATTGTATTTTCCTTCTGTGGAATGGGTGGTTAGGAGGAGACCTGGAGCATGTGTCATAGCCATGTTGGGCACATCAGCTAAGCTGTAAATGAGAAGTGACATCAAGGCCAGTTTATGAGCCTAGAGGATTCAGATAAAAGCAAGACTGCAGCCTCCATGGGTGAAATTAATTAGCCATAGGATGTCATACCCAGTATTAGCTTCATAGGAGAGCAAGGCCCTGTGTGATGGTCCAGATTTTACATCTGTGAGGCTGAGCTGAATGTTTCTGTCGTTCTTGCCACAGTGGGCTGTAGAATTCACCTTTCATTATGGTAGACTTAAGTTATAGCACATTTGATGTTTCAAGAAAGGACTATTGTCAGATGGAGTTGTCTGTGCGTGTATACATATGTATGTACATACATGCATATGTGCACTAACCATATAGAAAAAATGGTTCATTGTACTCAATGCAGAGATTTCTGAACCTATATTAAGATACAATAGACACAGAAAATGGATTCTACTTAAGTAAAAGAATGAATATTTATTTTTCAAATTCCTTTAAAGCGTCAATGCCAAGAATGTGGGAAATAGGTTTTTAAAATGGGCATATATCCAGAAGATGTTCCAACCGGTAAGAAGGACACATGCTCCACTATGTTCATAGCAGCCTTATTTATAATAGCCAGAAGCTGGAAAGAACCCAGATGCCCCTCAACAGAGGAATGGATACCGAAAATGTGGTACTTTTACACAATGGAGTACTACTCAGCTATTAAAAAGAATGAATTTATGAAATTCCTAGGCAATATTTACACCTGGGCTAAGAAGTGGGAGTGGGTGGGTGGGGGAGTGGGTTAGGGAGCGTGTGGGGGACTTTTAGGATAGCATTGGAAATGTAAATGAAATAAATCCCTAATAAAAAATTCTAAAAAATATTAAATACCAGTAGTAGAGCATGTCTGTAAATGAGCCATGAAGACTCTGGAATGTAGCAACCCTCTAAGGTAAGGTCTTTGAGCAGACCCATTAGCAAGTGAAGAACAGAGGCACCAACAGCTTAAGCAAGTCCCCAAGTTTGAATACCTAAGGGAAGAGTCAGACTGAGTGGCAGCCTGGCCTGAGTCTCAAATCCTCAACTTAATCTGCAGGGCCATTCAGGGCTTAGCTAATGCCAAGCCCAGCTCAACACTGAGATAGTGTTACCATCCTGCTCTGTCCTCTCTGGATGGATACTAAATCCTGGCCGGAATGACATATCTTGGATGAAGAAGATGGGGATATAGGATGTGATCTACTGTCTGCATAGACTGACCATGATTGAGGAACACTTGTTACTGCAGTTGGGTCTGAAATGTAAAATAGTACTCCAGATCATTTTCAACCCTAAATTCCTATAATCTTACTTAATTAACAAACACAATGTAAAGTATAGCTTGTGATTCTATCTAAGCAAAATATCTCAGAATACAAGGTGAAGATTTGTTGAAAGTAAAGATTGTGCCTGGTACCTCACATGCGTCTTGGAAGCAATGGACCACAGAGACTAAGTACTGCCCACTCTCATAACTCTCATGAACTGTAAAGTCACACTGACTCTAGTAATTTGTTATGGTCTTGAACAACTTCAATGACAAAGGTCTCGCCACCATTACTGACTTACCATTTCAGACAACAACATTCTACAGGGTTCCTGGGTGAATGGACAGTTACAGATCAGTCTGAGGAAAAACTTTACTTTGCTGTTGTTTGGTGTCAGCAACTTAAGGAGGAGGGCTGGCTGAGTTGAGTGGCGTACTTGTTCCTAGAAGCTATCAAAATAAATGGACCTTGATTCTCCCAATTCCTAGAGGGGCTGAGGTTAGAGAATGGCCCTGGACAAGCTACGTGATTTGAGACTTCATTATATTATAAAATGAAGAAGGCAGGCAACATCTTGTCTCGTTTGTTTTAGGAACAAAAACAACAGATGATCAATGTCCCACAATATAGGCTCAATATGTAAGGGTGGATATATCACTGTACAATGAAGGACTGTTCCCCTCACACCTCAGTCCCCCCAGCTTCTTTCTGCCAAGGTTACCCAGGAGCTTCTTGTTCTAAGAGCTCACGACCTGCCTCTTGCCCAAAAGATAGTAAATGAGTTTCAGCATAAACTGAATTTGCTGTCCTCCTATGAAGCCTCCTCACAGCTTCTGTCTTTATATTCCCATACAGTTCCCTATTTCCCTCTGGCTACCAGGCTTATCTGTACATATCTTCTCTCCCTTACCACTGGTGCCTCTCTTGCTTAGGGCTGTGCTTATATGGGTCACTCTGCCTGAATTATTTTCCAACTCTTTGATTGATGCCTGTTTCTCCCTTATTCCCTAGCATACCATCCCCCTGCATCCTTGTACTTCGTGTATTCAAATTTTGTAGCATTTCTTATGGAATGTCACCATGTAGCCTGTTTGTTTGCCTAATGTTTGTCTCCTCTTAACCACAGGACCAGGGCATAGAGATCATGAGCAAATGCATATTTTCACACATGTATGACACGCGTGTGAGCACATGCACAGGCACATACATGCTTAATTTTTACCTCCAAAGGAGTAAGAGCAAGGGGTACATTCATGCAGAATTTGTCGATACAAAGAGTGACTCACAGTACGCAGATGAGGAAACGCATGTTAGGAAATGTCAGGTCATATGTGCTCATGTTGAAAACATAGCACCAAGAGTCCATATATAAGACCTACATATGACCCTCTACAAGAATATGTGCAGAACCAGCATGCAAAGATGGAGACAGCCTTGGAATCTGTCTCAAGTAGTGATGTAAGAATTTATTTGTTATGTTAGTTAATCTGCATGTGCATGTATGTGCTTGTGTATGCGCTCATGCATCTACTTACACATGTGTGAATATATACATTTCTGTGCTCCAGCATGTTTGTGTGTGTGTGTGTATGTGTGTGTGTGTGTGTGTGAGTATGTGTATCAGTATGTGTGTACTTGGCATGCGTCCTCATGTGTGTATATATGCATGCATATGTTCAAATATGTGAGTGCATATATGTAAGCATGTGTATGTGTGTATGAACAAAGCACAAGGCCAGTAGATGCAACATGAGATGTTTCCTTTTGTCAGAACCATGTGGTTGGTGATGAAACAATGAACGTTGGAAGCAACGTGGCTGACTTCTCATCACATCTGTGTGGACCATGTCATGGGGGTAAGATTAGGGGTTGCAAAGGTTGAGAATCCGCTGATTTATGCATGACACTTAACTACTTGTTTTACCAGCAACGATGCTCACTCCTTTCAAAACAAGAGTTCCAAGCAAAATTTTAATTAACTTTATACCACTGTGAGCATAAACACACATAATGTTCCCGGGTTGGATTTATGCTACATTAGAGTGTCCATGAAGCCATTGAGAAGCCTTTCTTTCTCTCGGCGATAGTCAGTGTCTGGCAAACTGTAACATCTCCTAATTAAGAAGACTGCTGCATATGGCTTCACTGGAAGTTAGAAGGTTTGGGACTCCAGCTGCATTCTGGGATGCCAGTCGGGTGGTCTGTGCACCCATCTGTGTTCCTGCTGGGGAAGCCAGATCCCTGTGGCACTGTGTTTCATGATTAGGGTCCTTTGTCATTGAGATAAAAGTCAGGTTTATGTGATCAGCCATTAGATCAAAACAGAGTTCATCAGTAGTGTGTGTGTGTGTGTGTGTGTGTGTGTGTGTGTGTGTGCTGGTATGTGAATGAGTGTGCACCTTTGAAGAATATATGCAAATATATGCACAGGTGGTCAGAGGTCATTCACATGCAGGAGTCTTACACTTCAATATTTCTAGGATTTATTTTTTATATTAAAATTATGTGTATGCATATGTGTTAGTGTGCATAAGGTTCGGAGTATATGACCATGAATGTTAAAGTCAGGGCATCAGAATCCTCCAGAGCTGGAGTTACAGGCATTTGTGAGGTAGCCAACATGGTTGATATAAGGGAACCCTAGTCTTCTGCCAGAGCAATGCACATGCCCAATGGTCCCCACCTCAGCTTTTGAGACAAAGATCTCTCACTGGCTTGGAGATCAGCAAGTAAGGGAGATTGGCTTGCCAGTGAGCCCAGGGTCCTGCCTGTCTCCATAGTCCCAGGCTGGGATTCTGTCATTTGCCACCCTGACTGACTCTTTGCATACAGGTTGCATATGACCTCAGGTCCTCATACCTGGGCAGCAAGAGCTCTACTGACCGAGCTATGCCACCACTAAATTTAAAGAGTAAAACTCATAATACTGGAGCTGGAGAGATGGCTAAGTGGTTAAATGCACTGGCTTCTCTCCCATAGAATCTTGGTTCAGTTTACAGCATCCACACGGCAGTTCACAACAGCCTGTAACTTCAGTTCCAGGGACTCTGACTCTGTTATGGCCTCTGAGGGCACTGCATGTGTGTGATGCGTATATGTACATGAATGCAAGCACTCATAATGAAAAGTAAATAAATCTTGTTTTAAAAACATAAAACATCACACTAAAAATCTATGGCATACTGGGTCAGGGACATTCCACTGGTGAAACAAATGAAACACCGGCATCCCCACCACAAACACCAGCAGAGGTGACCTATTTACTGTCTCAGCCGAACCCCATTAACAATGGAAATACAGCTTAAATAGGAGCATCAGTGCATTTCAAATTCCATTTGAGGCCTGAATATCCAACAGTCACAGAGAAGTGATACCAAGATTCCCTGATTTCTCCTGGGCCCCACCTGTTCCTGGAGGATTGTGGGGCTCCCAGAAGCCAACAGTGCCTGTGTGGATTCAGATGGATCCCATCTGGAACCATGAGCCAAAATAAATTCTCTCTCCCTTAAGTTGTCTTCCTCATGGTTCAACAGGAAAGCAACTATCATGGAAGTGAAGCGGAGTCTGGGAAGATGTCTGGGGACTACATCAGTCCAACGTGTGACATAAATAAATGTTCAGCTCTCAGAGTGAATTCCTGAGGAATCGTTGCCTTTCATAAGCCTCACTGAGAAAAATACATGTAAGAATAGGAAACGGTTTAAGCAATTCGTTGAAGTAGAATTTTAAATACTTGTAACACCACATTCAGCTCTTATTTCACGTTGTAAATTTTTTTGTATTAAAAATATAGGGACTGAGGAGATGGACCAGTTCATGAGATGCCTACTCTGCAAGCATGGAGACCTGAATTCTGGTTCCCAGCAGCCATTAAAAATCTGGGTAAGTCAAGATATAAGATACAATTTGTTAAACGCATGAAACTCAAGAAGAACGAAGACCAAAGTGTGGACACTGTGCCCCTTCTTAGAATTGGGAACAAAACACCCATGGAAAGAGTTACAGAGATAAAGTTTGGAGCTGTGACGAAAGGATGAACCATCTAAAGACTGCCATATCCAGGGATCCATCCCATAATCAGCTTCCAAACGCTGACACCATTGCATACACTAGCAAGATTTTGCTGAAAGGACCCAGATATAGCTGTCTCTTGTGAGACAAGGCCGGGGCCTAGCAAACACAGAAGTGGATGCTCACAGTCAGCTATTGGATGGATCACAGGGCCCCCAGTAGAGGAGCTAGAGAAAGTACCCAAGGAGATAAAGGGATCTGCAACCCTATAGGTGGAACAACATTATGAACTAACCAGTACCCCAGAGCTCTTGACTCTAGCTGCATATGTATCAAAAGATGGCCTAGTCGGCCATCACTGGAAAAAGAGGCCCATTGGACTTGCAAACTTTATATGCCCCAGTACAGGGGAATGCCAGGGCCAAAAAGTGGGAGTGGGTGGGTAGGGGAGTGGGGTGGGGAGTGTATTGGGGACTTTTTGGATAGTATTGGAAATGTAAATGAGGAAAATACCTAATAAAAAAAATCTGGGTAAGTGTGTGACTGTACTTTAGCTCTTGGGGCAAACACAGTGGATCTCTGTAGTTCTCTGACCAGCCAGACTGGCTGAATCAGTGAGCTCCCCATTCAGTGAGAGACTCTGTCTCACAAACTCACATGGAGAGAAACAGATGCCTGAAGTCAATCTCAGCCACCACACTCATGCACATGTTCCACCCACATATGCATACACATGTGATCTTATGTACACACACGTAACATGCAATGAATAAAATAATTATACTTATCTCAATGAGCTTAATTGTATGCAAAGCATGAAATACACTACGTGACTGCCAATAGAATGTTCCAGGTTTTATTCCCATATACTGTATGGTGTTCTGTTCCAACAGTCAATCTGGGTCACTCTGCCCAAGGCCTTGGTCTGTGGGAACCTCCGCTAGTGGGAGTGAAGTGAAGCAACACCAGGATTGTCTTGACTTTTGTTCTCTTTCCTTTGGATTCACAAGGCAAACAGCTTCCTGTCAGAGCTGGCACTGAGTAACCCAGCTGCAGAGAATGTCTGAGCTAGGATCTGTGCCAAATGTTATACTAGATGCAAGAGAAATGACAGAAATCTGCAAAATCCTGGCTTGGGCTGAAATTAGTAGCTTGTGTTTCAGTTGAATTAGATATAATCAGATAATTCCATATTAAACTCAGAGTGAGATTGGAAATAAATTTGTGATATTTGTGATATTTTCTGTGTTAGAGAGAAACATGGCTTTTCTACTAGCTTTTGAATACTAAGAGCTTTGTGGTGTGCATGTGTGTGTATATGTGCATGTGTGTGTGCACGTGTGCAAATGTGTGGGTGGGTTCATGTGCATACTACCAAACATATTGTTGTCATGTAGGATGAAGCTCAGCATGTCAGTTGTATATCTAGTTTTTAAGTTCAGGGACTCACAGATGATAAACAGCCTCCCTCTCCTTCAGGAGGCATGATTTCCTGAGGAGAGAGAGGACATCCACTGAGAAGCAACCCTCACAGTCCTGTCATGCTGTCTCAGTGTGACAAAAACTCCCCTGCTGTGTTACTCTAGAACAGGCCACTCTGACAAGCTAAAGTGTGCAATGCTGGCAGATTTTGCATATCCATTGATAACGACTTCATTTTTCCCACGTACAAAGTTCCAACAACAATGAAAAGGAAGGGGTGATACATTTTCAAAACCATACCAGAAAGTTTAGATTACCTTCAGTCATTTGCTGCTGTGCTAGCTGTTCTAGTCTCATTCTGTGGCTGTGAAAAAAAAACACTCTTACCAAAAATATCCTGGATGGGGAGGGTCTTTCACTTTACATTTACAGGTCACAATTCATCACTGTGAGAAATTAGGGCTGGAGCTCGTGTCAGGAACTGGAGCAGAGGTCACAAAGAAATGTTTTTTTATTGGCTCGCTCCAATGGCTTACTCAGCCTGCTTTCTTATACAACTCAGGACCACATGTCCAAGGGTGACACTACTTATGGTTACTGGTTCCTCTTCCTCGATCAACTATAAGACAATTCCACACACACATGGCCACAAGCCAATCTGATCTGGGCAATCCCTCAATTGAGAATCTCTTTTCTCAGGTGCCTGGCCCAACCCTTTATGAGGAGAACTTGGCAGTCCACTGGAGCTTTGGTTGATGCCAAGGCCAGTGACACACAGCTGAAAATGATAGACACAATCTAAAATCATAATTCAAAAGTACAATAGCTGGTTCTTCAAGACCATATCACATTCCAAGAAGATGCATTTAAGGACAGATAACCTTCAGTTGAGAACCACTTAACACCTGAAAGTACTCATTACATAGAGAAAAAAACATGCTTGTCCTCCTGAGAAATGATCACACTTGAGAAGATCAGACAAACTGGTTGCTCACTAACAGGGCAGAAAAACAAGTAAAGTTGGTCTTCAGATTACCCAAGATTCCCCATGCTCCCATATATTAATATAGTAAAGGAAGCAAGGAAAGGTCTTGACTGGAACTATTCACATCTCTACTCCCCACAGGCTTCCAGTGCAAGATCAATGTCCATAAATGTTCATCAAGTACCAACCCAGTATGGAGTAAGGACTTCATGTAGCAAGTTGTAGACCAAAGCAGAAAGACATTCACGAGGCATTTAGACAGCCTCACACCATGGCAAATCCAACTCATGGTACATAAAGGTGATTTCCTATTTTCTCTGATCCACCCCAGAGGTCCAAGTGCATACTATCTTCATGACAGAAGAACAGAGATGTGAACAGTATGCCAGCAATGGAGCTGATGTACTGTGAACCACAGGGCATGTGCATGACCTTAAAGGGAGCAGTGCAATGGAGCTGGCAATGTGCATATACCTGTGATCCCAGCATCCAGGATCCTGAGCAGACGGACTGCTGAAAGCCAAGGCCAGCTTGGGCTGCATAGTGAGCTTAAGGCTAGCTTGTGCTATGTTATAAAACTGACAAATGCATAATTAAAGAAATAGTGAAGCACCAGGAAAGGGAATAGCATTTGAAATGTAAATAAAGAATATATCAACAAAAAAGAAAAAGAAAAAAGAAAGAAAAGAAATAGTGAGCAAGGTTGAAGAGAAAGATGGGAAGCAGGCCAAAGCACAAGGAAGAGGAACTAAAGGAAATGACTGTGCTGAGTCATCATAGTGACAGAAGACAGACTTTGAGACAGAAAGGATTGGAGTAGAAAGTTAACAACAATGGCAAAATCAGAAAGATGAGTGATAAATTGATAGATAACAGGCAGATGATACAGATACAATAGATAATAGCTAGATGGCAGATAAGTAGATGATAAAGATGATGATAGATAATAGATGACATAGATGATAGATAGATAGATAGATAGATAGAGGATGATAGATGATAAATAATAGATGATAGATACATGACAGATGATGATAGGTGGATGGTATATAGAAGATAGGTAGATAGATGATAGATAGATGGTAGATAGGAGATAGATAGATAGATAGATAGATAGATAGATCGATAGATAGATAGATGATAGATAGATTATAGATATATGGTAAATAGATGATAGGTAGATAGATGATACATAAATAGATGATAGATGGATGGATTGATAAATAAGTGAAAAATAAATAGATAGTATCTTAGTTAGGTTTTTACTGCTATGAACAGACACCATACTATTGGTTAGACAACTATTATAAGGACAACATTTAATTGGGGCTAGCTTATATGTTTAGAGGTTCAGTCCATTACCACCAAGGCAGGAGCATGGCAGTATCCAAGTAGAGGTGCAAGAAGAGCTGAGAGTTCTACATCTTCATTTGATGGCTATTAGGAGTAGACTGGCTTCCAGGGAGCTAGGATGAGGATCTTAAAGCCCACACCCACAATGAGACACTTCCTCCAACAAGGCCATGCTTACTAATAGTGCCACTCCCTGGACCAAGCATATCTAGATAGATAGATAGATAGATAGATAGATAGATAGATAGATAGATAGATGATGGATAATAGATAAAATATTGGTACATGGATAGAAAGATAGATGATGGGTGGATAAGAAACGGAGAGAGAAAAAGACAAAAAGAAATCCCACATCTTCCTAACTTGAAAGCCTGGAAAACAGAAGCCTGCAAAGGAACTATAAAGTAGTACAATGGTATTTTACTAGCAATATACACACACTGATGCTCAAGTACAAAAGGATATGAACATGCAGATTAAATGGTTCCAATAGCCAAAATTTACATGGAAGCAAAAGCTGTTTATTATTGTGGGGATGGATACGTGTCACATGGAGGTCAGAGGACAGTGTGTAGGGTTGATTCTGCCTACACACCTTCTTGTAGATCCCAGGGTTTAAAATGAGGCCAACAGGTTTACTTGGCGATGACACTGCCTGTTGAGACAGCTGGCCTGCCCATAAGCAAAAATTATTATCTATATAATTAAATTTATTTTTCTTGGACTTTGGAAGATTTAAAAATTTTTTATGTTCAAAAGAACTAAGGAAATGCAGAAAAGAAAATCAATCAAAATTACACAGGTCTCAAAATTACATAGATCTCATATTTTCAACAATAACCTTCAACTTGTGAAGACAGTACAAGATCTATAAAATATCCCCAGAAATGTTTTAGCCTGCCTAACTCTCACTCAGTTATGACTACAGACTATACGTTCAAATGGAAAACATCAATGTTCACTGCAAGTCTAGCTGAAAATTTTGGGGGAAATTAATGGGAAAATTAGAAACATACATAATATTTTATGTGTATGGGTGTTTTGCCTGCATGTATGTAGATGTATCACATTCATATCTGATGTCCATGGAGTCCAGAAGATGGAGATAGATTAGGATCTATAGGGAGTTGTGAGATGTCACATGTTTGCTAGGAATCAAACCAGGGCACTCTGCAAGAGCAGCCGGTGTGCTTAACTGCTGAGCCATTTTTCCAGCCCTGACAACTAGTATGAAACTCTAGCCCAATTTCTCAGGATAAAGCCTGGAGATATCTGCAAATTATTTCAAAATGTATCAAGACATAAGATAAATGAGTAGAGGATCGATAAATGAATATCTGATAGATAAAGCAAATAGCAAATAGTGACTACAGAAGGTAAGCAACAGTTAATGGCTATATATTTGCTTATTTTCATTTTTATGTCTTTTAAATATTCATAATAAAAATGAATTATAGAACTCAATAAAATAACTGGTTATCTCCTGGTAGGTTACCTGGTAGCTCTAAGCACATGTGCATATGAGTAACTCTAAATGGGCTCAGTAGGTATTAACTGTTGCACAAATATATATGGATGATGTATATATATACATATAGCATATAACATATATTATATAATATGCAATATACCACATACAATACGCACATATATACATATACATATATGATCTAGGATGTATGGTTATTATATATGATATATGATATATATGTGTGTGTGCATCTGTGTGTACTAAGAGCTGACCATGGGATTGGATATAAACATAAATATGTAATCACAATAATTAAAGAAAAACAAGTCTTAAGTTTGAAAAGGAATGGTGAGGGACATGGGAGGAGTTGGAGAAGTAGGAGAAGGAGGGGTTGGAATGATGTAAATATAGTACTCATGGATGAAATTCTCAAAAAATTTAAAATTTAAATGAAAAAAATCAATAGAGTAGGAAAATAAGAGATGGGCCATAGAGGGATGTTTGTAACAAGGTATCATATGTCCTTAGATCCTTTACTGAACTAAAATCATCAAACTGCAGATATAAGTGGAATGGGGACAAGTAAAACTACCATCAAGTAAAGCCGGGCAGGGCCCGCATCCACCATCACCGTACATGGCTGATATCGTAGAGATGAAGGGCAAGTGCAGCCTATCACTTTGTAGTTAGAGCTAGCTGTTATGACCATTAAATCACCCTCCATGGTCCGTACTCTTAAGAGGGCACGCACATGGCAGTACAAAACAAAAGAGAAACAGCAAGCAGGAAGTCTGAGGCAGAATTGGGTGTGGTATACTACAAGTCCAAAAAATCTACTCCTGACTTGGTCACCAGATTTGACATTGTTTTGTTGTGTTAAACTGCTTAAGCATTCCATCATTCTGCAGTATATATATTTAGGTAGCTATAGCCATGGCCTGCATAGTGGACAAGCTCAAAATAGGGTCAAGAGCATCCATGGGACTGAGGACAACATGGTGGAATCTGCCAGACAGACAGAGGAGTTGTGGCCATCCCTCCTGCCTCTCAGGAAAACCAAGGTAAATAAAGCAAAATGTAAGAGAGAAAGGAAGACCAGAGGTCTGATGGCAGGAAAGAACAGGCTGAGCATACAGTAGCACAGACAACAGAGGCTTAGCCAGCACAGCGAACAGACCTGCTTGTAACTTAACTAATTCCGTAACCTGAAGACAGATCTCTCCCTTTCCTTTCAGTACCTAAGAAAAAAATTGTCAATCCTGAAGACTTTATGTCAGAAAGAGCTCATTAAACTTTTGCAAGCAGAAGCAGTGGAAAGCAGAACACACTCTGGACTTGCTGTGATGAAACTAACTTCATGGGATTTTCCCCACCTGGAGTCTCAAAGGAAGCCAAGGTAGAGACTTGAGAACATCTGGAAAATTGTTCACAAGCACGACTCACATCGGAACCCATGTGATGCGGCAAACACAGTGCTCAGAAGAAATCCTGCCGCCCTGTATGTTGTACAGATAACGTGAATGAAAAGAAATGGTGAACGCAACAGACTGAAAAATGGAAAACGATCCACACCACAAAGCAAGAAGAGTAATGAGCAGAAAATACACTGGAGACTCAATGCCCTTATAGGCACTTAGAGACATCAAAGACACTGGAAGCCAAAGGACAGCAGTCAAAACACAAGTCCCAGAGGTCATGTGAAATGGGATGAATGGATGTGAGAACCTATAAACAAATCTCAAGTTTTAAGACAATTAACAAAATATATGCATTCCCGGTTAACCATAGAAAGAAGATCAACGCACGAGACAAGAGAGGAGGAAGGGAAGGAGTAGATAGCGAGGGGATGGGATGTTTCATCGTTCAGCATGATAAGAGAGAATTAGAAGCGGGCATACTTAAAAAGAGGAGGGTAATTATCATTATTTGCATACAACAAAATTGCATATGAAAAATGCATGAGCACCAACTGGAAAGCTGTCACAGATAGATAATCCTGTGAAGTGACTAAAACGGTCCAAGGTAGAACTGGGCCGTCCACCTGTATAGACAAACTCCACTCTGGAATCTGGAGTTTGGATTTCATCTGAGTAGGAAACAAAGGAACGCACATGAGGAACTTGTAAGAGCCACAGGAGCACCGGACACACACCTTTGTTAACAAGATGCTGGCTAGAACCCCAATATTCTAGAGCCCTAGAAGTCCCAAAAAGGTTCACGTACCTGTATGTTCAGCCCAGCTGCAGTCACTGTCTGAGGAAGCCTATGGAGCCTTTATCAGGGGAGGCCTAACTGAAAGAATGGATCACTGGGAGTCAGGCTTGGAGGACTACCGTCTATAAGTCTGTTCACTGCTCCACCGAGGTGTAAGCAAGCAGTCTCCTGCTCCTGTTGCCCTATCTGAAAAATTAAGTTCCAGGCTCATGTCTTTGGGCTTGCTGCACTTCCAACAACCCCTGCTTCTGATTTCTTTGCTGTAATTCCCTTCCCCCGCAGACTGAGCCACCTTCCAGGGACACCCATGACATCACTCAGAAGTGATCAATTTCTACAACTTCATCATGGGGACATGAGTATGTAGATGACTCCAACTTCCTCCCTCCAATCCCACCTGTTGCCTGAAGCATCACTATCGAGATCTCTGTAAGATGACTCTGAGGTTACAGGGAATCCCTGTCCACAGGGAGAGCAGGGTCTGGATAAGTGGATTCTTGTAAGTGCTCTGTCTGAGTCTAGTCTTGGTCCATGAGTCCCTCACCTACCCATCTACCATACTGCCTCTCGATTTGACCTGCAAGTGCTATCCCAGTGGATCCCTAAGTACTGCATCTCTTCTCTGCTTTGCTCAGACTCTCTCCCGCTTGCTCTCCACCCTCACAGGTAGCTCAACTCCAAGTACAACTAGACTCTCTCTTCTCTCCATTCTTATGTGTTCATTATCACACCCCGTAACCAATAACCAGAAGCAACTTCTAAACACATAAGATTATGTTTTATTATCTCCTGGTTAAAACGGTTATGGCTCCCCTCGGTGGCACCTAAAATAAAACTCAAAGTCCTTGAAAAGCAGGAGCAAGACTCTCGGAACCTTTAGATATCAGTCTACACATCCCATAATAGGCTTCTGGGGTGCTGCTGTTCCTCACTGCTATGAAGAATTAGATTCTTTTCCTGGATAAAAGCAACCTGCAACAGGGAGACTTACTCTGGCTCTCAGTTCAAGGGTGTAGACAGGCTCACATGCAGGTAGGCTCACATGCAGACGGGTTCACATACAGGCATGTTCACATGCAGGCAGGCTCACATGCAGACGGGTTCACATACAGGCATGTTCACATGCAGGCAGGCTCACATGCAGACAAGGTTATATGCAACAGGGTCACATAAAGGCAGGGTCACATGCAGACAGGTCACAGGGCCAGCAATACAAAGGCAACACCAGACTCCCATAGGCCTATGTGAAACTCCAACCAACTCAGTGGCTGAGCAGAAGTAAGTCTAGCTTTTGTGCTCTCAGAAGTGACTCAGGTAAGGTGCATCCTGGATCCAACTGACTCCCTGCAGCTGGAGGCAAACTGACTCAAGTCCAGACCTGAATCCCCTTGTGCCCCTTTCACTTTCCTTGAAACATTTGGACTTAATGAGGTTCCAACACCATCAGATCCCATATAACTGATGGTCACAGCCTCCTCAGCCCCAGGTGGGAGGAATGGAAGGGTCCCTGCCATCTTGATATACTTGGAGTGGGAATCCCACCCTAAGTGCTCTGAATAATGGGACCTGTCCTCTGGTTCACCATTCAGTGATGGGAAATCACTATCATTAAGCAGCCTGTCTCTGAGTTTGGAATGTTTTTTTATGCTAATTCCTTCTTTCCATAGACATAAAAGCTTTCCATGTCTTCTCTTCCTGCCTTCCCTGCTGATGAAAGGAGTATAATCCTTACAAAGGTGGTTTTATGACCCTGCAGGTAGCACACCACCCTGCATATCACTCTACTCAGGGACTTTCAGAGATACAACGAGGTTGTCCTTGGTCCTCCAAGAATGTCATGCTGCTCTCTGACCCGTGGCTGTTACCTGATGGTCACTTGATACACTTGCAAAGGCTTGGCTGTGCTGACCAAGATCACTGACATTCCCCATGTAGCTGCATTGTAAAGTCCTAGGGCTTAGCTGGCTCTGGCCATTCCTTTCCCTGTCTTTTGTTCTTGTAGTGTTGGGGCCAGACGCCCCTCCCTCATGCTCCTGTATGGCAGGCAAGCTCCCTACCCTATATCACAACTCAAACGATCTCCGTTGTTGTTTTAAGAATATATTTTCAATAACTTTAAAATAACTGGCTCTTGAGAAACAAGAAGTTAAGCCAGCGAGGAAATATCTAGTCAGCAACTAAAGCTGTTTACTTTGGCCACCAGAGGGCTCCCACATTTATCCTTAACTGCTAATCTGTATTGAGACAGCGAAGAAATGACACTATGAGTTTAGCAAGCTCAATTAGAATGTGAGATGCTTCCCACCCTAGGACACATAGTTTTTATAAAGCCATTTGATTTGTCTCTCTTCGTCCAATGCAAAGCTTCTTTACAATGTCCAGCACATTCACACGCCGAAGCACTTAATCCCTGAAATGACGACTGCAGTTTAATTATCTTCATTCATGCTCAGATTGAAACCTTTACTACTCACTCTTGGCTGCTGCTTTGTGCGTAGGCCATCAAACAACTACGTGAAGGAGCAGGTGCTTTATTTTCAGAATTATGTGCTTTGCCAAGAGTGGGCACTTGGAAGCCCGAATGAAAGCATGGAATTAATTTTCTTATCAAATTGGAAATGAGTTTTTAAAGAGATAATGATTCATGTAGGGGGATGAAGCAAAGAGTCAATACTTTTGTACATACTGGATATGAAATCTGATGGTCTTATGTGTTTGGAAGAGTGGTTTGTTAACTTTGCAGTAGTGTAAAATTAGTTTTTAACAAGCAGTGGCCTGTTGAGGAGCTGAATAAAGAGAAAGGCTAGACTTATCATGATTGTTCAAAACAGTGAGAAGGGGGGAGGGGACTCACAGCTAGGCAATTACAAACTAGTTCTCCAAGGAATTGAAATAAAAGGGCTATACCACTGAGAGAATCAATGATTTTGAGTTACCATGAAATAGCCATAAACACAAACCCCCTTCTCTGATACCAGGAACTGGAAGGGTGACTATGGAGACCTATTTTGGTTTGGCCCAGAGAACCGGAGCAAGGTACCCGACATGTATAAATTTCACAGTGAGATAGGAACTGAAACCCAGGTCCTCACTTCCTATGTCTTATGGCATTCCTCCCTCAGCATCCTAGGAATCAAGCCATTTATTTGGAAGCTGAGAGATGTCACAGGAATAAGATGCTTGCCACACAAAGCATAAGAATTGGAGTTCAGATCCTCTGGTTCTAAGAAAAAGCTACATGTATATGGCAGCTTGACTATAATCCTAGCTCACAGATGGTAGAGAAGGGCAATCCCACACCAGGATCCTTGACAGGCTAGCCAGAATGTGAGCTTATATTCATTCTTAATACAGAAGAGGGAGAACAGTTGAGGGGAACACCCAACATCATAAGCATAAGCACATAGGGTCCTGTACACCTGCCCACATGAATGCAAGCACATGTGTGCACATACAAGAAAAGGAAAAGAAAGGCTTAATTTGGCTGACAGAAGGCTCAAGCCGATAAAGTGTTTGCCACATAAACATTAGGTCCTGCATGAGCATCAGTCCCCAGAATCAACACATAGGTGGCAGAAGGCTGTGCTCTAGGAATATGGGGACAGCAGTATGTATCTGTGACCCCAGTACTGAAGAGGTAGAAACAAGAAGGTCAGCTGTTCAAGGCTATCCTCCATCACATCATGAGTTCAAGGTCAGCCTGGGCAACATGATGTCCTGTCTCAAACAAACAATAAAACAAGATATAAAAACATTGGGGTTCTTTCTCCAGCTCCTCCATTGGGAGCCCTGTGATCCATCCACTAGCTGACTGTGAGCATCCACTTCTGTGTTTGCTAGGCCCCGGCATAGTCTCACAAGAAACAGCTATATCAGGGTCCTTTCAGCAAAATCTTGCTAGTGTATGCAATGGTGTCAGCGTTTGGAAGCTGATATGCCCCAGTACAGGGGAACGCCAGGGCCAAAAAAAAAAAAGGGAATGGGTGGGTAGAGAAATGGGGGAGAGGGGGGAGGGTATGGGAGACTTTTGGGATAGCATTGGAAATGTAATTGAGGAAAATACGTAATAAAATATATTAAAAAAAAAAAAAGAAAGAAAGACCTCAAAAAAAATTGAGGTTTTGTTTTTGTTTTTTTGTTTTTTTAGTTCAGAGAGGAGTTTTTTTCCCCAAAATTTATATTTAAAAATAAAAATTCTTCAAGACATGTCTTAAGCAGCCTTTCTCAGAACAACAGTGCTAAAACTGAATGCTGCTGACAGAAGCCAGCAAAGGGAAAGAGGCAGGCAGCTGTAGGAAAGCAGGACCCTCACCCAGGGGAAGGGTGGGGGAAGTTTCAAGGGTGGCAGAGGCTGGGCTGCAGGTGTGGCCTGAGAAGTGCCATGCATCCCTCCCACACTTGCTCTGGACTGCTCTTCCAGGGAAACAAATTAGAATTGGTAAATCCACCAGCAAATGACCTCATAGAACATTTTTCTGTGCTCTGGAACGTGAGTGCCTTAGATGTCCAAGAGAAGAGGAAATACAGTCACGGAGATCATGTGACTGGAATCAGGAGTATTTACATGGTTAGAATGGGCTGAAGTTTTAACACATGGGAGGAAGTGGATGTAGGCTAAGGAAACTTGATATGTGAGACTTTAAACATGACCATGTTTTAGAAAAATCAATGTAGGTGCCTGAAGAGATGATAAAAATGGATGTAGTAACTTATAGCCACATGTCCTAATAATTATTAAAAGGTGGGGTAAGTGAGGTGAGAGCCACCATTCACTCTGCCTCCTCAGCCTTCCCCCATGTGTGTCCAGCTCCTCAAGCTGCAGACACTGTGAACAATGAATGGAATTCCATCACAGGATGAGCCAGAATAAACCTTTCCTTCATTAAAAATGCCTCTCAGCTAGCTCTCCACAAAAATGAAGCATAAGGACTCCATGAGAAGATGATCTAGTGGACTCCATGGGGAAAAGTATTTTAGAAAAATATAATTCTCCACACATAGGAAAATAACTGAGCAAGTCTCTTCCAACACGTTTAAAATTCCCATTCCCTGGGTTTAGAAGTGCACCTTTTAAATACTCATTTCTATTTTCTGAATTTTATTTTATGTTTATTGGTGGCTTGCCTGAATAATGTCTGGATATCATGTGTATCCTTTGTGCCAGCAGAGGCCAGCAGGGAGTGTCAGAGCCCCAGGATTAGAGTTATATACAGTTGTGAGCTATCACATGGATGCTGGCAATCAAACTTGGGTCCTTTGAAAGAGCAGACAGGGTTCTAAACCACTGAGGCATCTCTCCAGCCCTGAATAGTTCACAGTAGATTCTCTTTCCAGCTTATTCTATTTCACCTGAAACCCCACAACAATGTAATTGCTATACATGTTCTAATTAATATAAAATAACTAAATGTTTTTTAAATTTATTTTAGGTTTAGATGGAGAAAAAAACAAAGCTTTTTCACTCAGTAAAGAAAGCTTTCCAACCAGGAGAAGGTCAGTAGCTGTAACAAGCATCAAGACTTATTGTCAGGTTCAACTTTCTCTCCTAGGAAAACACCAGGACAGAACCCGAGATCCTAGAGTCCTCACAGCACTGGAGACAACGCAGCCACACAGCATCACACTGAAATCACCTGTGCTGTTTGCTCACTGTGAGATGTTCCCAGGGAGATGAGAGAATAGACCCACTAAAAAGGGCAATTGGATATTATATGGTGGCTTTAGTTGGGTGGGAGAGTGGCAAGGTAGCATTATGGGCAAAGGAACTACTTAGTAGCCAGGGGGATCTTCACCAGATCCACAGAACTCCATGCCAGACAAAGCTGCCATCTTGGCTAAAGGAGAGGCTTCTGTACTTTCCACAGTGTGGCTCTGCAGAGAGAAGGGCAGATCTCAAACTGAGTGGTACTGATCATCTGTCTCTTTGTGGCTGTTTTTGGTTCCATTATGTCATTTGCACGTGTTGAGGGAATGAGCTTGTGTTTGTGCACATTCAGGGAATATGGACACTGTGTCCATCCATGCCCAAATTTAGAAGGCAGGATTACATCACATTTCAAAACATATGTTCCAGAGAAAATGAGCAAGAAAGTTTTTTTTCCCACATTCAATGATATTTTAAATTCACTAAGGACTATTTAAAGCAGTTCTAAAGAAAAAAAAATTCTTTAAACAAACAAAAGAAACTTTAGGGGAATTAATCATGTTTTATTTTATAATCATACAGATTCTAATTTTTTAAAAATTATTTTTGAGATGTTGTGATGAAACCAGGACCACATGAATGTGAACTAAGCACTCTGCCTGGCTACATTGCCAATGGGAGATTAAATCTGCCTAGGTTTGTTTTCTTTACCCAGAGACTCACATACTTGATTGTATTAGACACACTGTTTCTTAAAAAAAAAAAAAAAGTGGAATGTTTTAAAACAGTTTCACTTTTGATTTTTGTAGCTATATCACACTGTGGAGTCAGAGGTTTGAAAATACTCAACACATAGTTTAAAATCAGATATGCGGACCATTGATTTGTATTTGTAAGTGTGTGTATGTATGTATGTATGTATGTTTGTATGTGTGTATGTATGTATGTTTGTATGTATGTGTGTGTGTGTATGAGAAAGAATGTTGTGTGTGTGTGTGTGAGTAAGTGTTCACGTTTCTATCCAGTTATCTGAAACCTTTCATTCTCTTCAAAGATAACTGACTCACCCAACATGGATCATGGTACAGAACCTGGATGGCAGCTGATGCATGTGACCATGGGAGAGATATAAGAAGACTGTGAACAGATTCTCACACTGGAATGGGCATAGAAAGGCACTTGATGTGATTGTTGCTGAGGTCCCATGGGTCAGTCTTCTAAGCTAGTGCTGAGGCTGTTTCTACAGCTAATAAAACAGCCATGTAGAGCACTGGTTTATTTAGGAATACCCATGGTTCTAGGAAGAGAAAGACATAGCTCACCAAATCAGCAGAGACTAAAAATCAGCCATAGCAGCTTGCTTTATCTGCCAGAAAGAACATCTCAGATATGGACTTGGCAGCCAGACTAAAATACAAAAGCAGGTGATCTACATTGCATGGGAGAGTGTGCCACTCTCCTTGGACCAGATGCTAGAAACCCTAAAGAAACTTACAGAGGATAGGCAGTCATCAGGAGCAGGAGGAGGCATGGAAATCTACTTCTTACTGGAAGGGCCAGCCAAGTGGCAATCAGGCTTCCTGTCATTCTGGGGTGGGGTGGGGGTGGCCCTATGACTCCTTACCCAAAGCATCCACATTAGATTCACTGACTGCAAGTGTTGGCCACAAGGTCAGGAAAAGCATTTGTGACCTTATAGGTCTGTGTGACTGAGAATGTGTGTGTGCCCTGCTGTTTTTAAATTATGTTACATATCAAGTCATGCCCTCCAATCTTAACATACTGAAACCCCAATGCCCCACAAGGCAGCTACATTTGGAGTAGGTCCTTTCAAATGGTGATCAAGGTTGAATAAGGCCATAGAGTGAGTTCTAATCCAGTGGGCTTGGTGTCCTCATCAAAGGGACAGAGACTCAGACACTCTAGACACAATCATGTAAGGATGCAGGGAAGACATAGCCATTGCTGTGCACTGGATGTGGCTTATACTGAGGTCCCTGTCAGTCTGATGGATGATTCTGAGATCTTGTATCCTTAAGAGGGATCTATAGTGCGAAGTACTTGGTCTTTGGGCTGTGTTCTTGGTAGGAGTCCAGGTAGCTTTGGAGGAGGGTTGTACTACAGGCTGAGCCCAACCCTGCTCAATATCCTCTCTTCCTACTTCTTTTTCCTTCCTTCCTTCCTTCCTTCCTTCCTTCCTTCCTTCCTTCCTTCCTTCCTTCCTTCCTTCCTTCCTCCCTCCCTCCCTCCCTCCCTCCCTCCCTCTCTCTCTCTCTCTCTCTTTCTCTCTCTCTTTCTTTTTTTCTTTGGTTTTTCGAGACAGGGTCTCTCTGTGTAGTTCTGGCTGTCCTGGAACTCATCTGTAGACCAGGCTGGCCTCGAACTCAGAAATCCACCTGCTTCTGCCTCCCAAGTGCTGGGATTAAAGGCTTGCGCAACTACGCCCAGCTCTTCCTACTTCTTAAGGCCCCTACCACAGGAAGCATCAACACCTGACATATTCCAGAGGACCCAAGTGGAAAGTAGGAGCCAGCCTGAAGTGCCACCACTGTAAGAGAGATAGGTTGGACTCTGCTTCATTAGTAGCCTGCCCTCGGGTTTTCATTATAGTTCGGCAAAGCTGACTAAAGCAGCTATCTGCAAGTCAAAATGGAGGACCTGTGAAGGAATGAACCCCAACCCAGCTCCAACCTCCAAATCCCTGTGGGAATAAGTTCTTGTTCAGGCACACATTGCTGTTGTTATGGCAACCCCCAAATGAATGCAGATGATTCTCAGAATGGACTCACAGGTGTGCAGTGCAGCTAAGTGGCAAAATACTTGCCTTGCATGCACAAGACCCTGGGGTTCCATCCCAGCTCAAAAAACAAAAACAAAAACAACAAAATAAACAAAAACAACAAATAAACAACAACAACAACAAAAACCCAGGCAACGACTACAACAACAACAAAGCCAAGTCAAAATAAAACTCTAAAGATGCATGCATGCATGCCTAGAAAATGGTCTGGGAATCGTTTGGCACATTCCTTCTATAAGGGACACTCCACTTGAGATAAAATAATAATAATAAGATATTTCCTTTTTCTTTACAGATCACATTCACTTTTGTTATCCAGAATCTTCATAGGAGTGTAACAAACACAGAAAGCCAAGCAAGCTCAGAATGGAGAGTCTGCCATAAGAGTTCCACCCTCCTCCTGCCTGGAGTCTCCACAGCCCCTGGGGCTCCCACAGAGCAGGGTTTGAAAAATGCTGCTTCCATCCTAGTGCCTTGCAGAGATCTAACATGTCAGCAAATTACCTCCAGTTCCCACATTATCGTTAATCATGGGCCTCCTGGGATGACAGTGTTCCCCTAGACATGATAAACAACAATGACCTGGAGGCTCCTGCATGCAGATATGTGCCTGTGTGCCTGCAAAGGGGGTCAGCATCCAGGAGAGATAGAGAGAAACTTTGTTCTTAATGCCTCCTTTGGGATTTCTTGCAAGGAGGCCATTCAAGGCAGACTCCATGCAAGGCACTTAGAAAGTCCTGCCCAGAAATCTTTCCAGGGCCCTGGAGATGCTCAAGGACATTTGAAGATTCCCAGGTCCGTGGAGAAGAAATGCCCATCTCACCAAACAATGAGTCACTCTGACATCTCACCTATTCTGAGTTTTAGAGCACTGAGGCAAGGGAGGCCTTAGAAGTTCTCCAGTGAGCAATCTCTGCGCTCCCCCTCCCTCTGTGCAGTTAGCTAACAACAAGCTTTCATTGAAGATGTGCTTATTAGCACTTCAGTCAGCTCCTCAGGGTCCCTCACTCCCAGGTTGACCTTGTGGTTGATTCTGGTCTTAGCAGTCAGGCTAGTGTCCTTCAGAGGACACTGGGCACTTGCTGACACATTTCCCAAGGCTGGATGCAGCTAGTCTAACTGGGCTGTGGTGAGATATGGTCCACAGACTCCTGCCAGCTCTGGGTGGGCTGCTCCTATGACAATACTGGTCTTTCTGTCTTCTTCATTCTCTCCTGATCATGCTCCATACAGTCCTGTGAGCACTGTTGCTGTTTGTTCAGAGTTGACTGAAATAATTGTGATGTTTATCTTGAACTTACCTGTCTTAGTCTCTAGAGTTACAGGACCACAAGCATGTGCTACCATGCCTGACTCTAAGCTAAGCTTTAGGACAAAGAATCACAACTCTAAGAATGATCCTCTTCATATCATTGAGAGAACTAAAAGTAATTATGACTACAACCCAACAGATAAACTTTGCTTTGTCTGGTGGGCTAAGCTTTGTGCTACAAAAGACACTGACAACTCGAGTAACCCTGGGATCTGAAGACATTCCCTGTTGCTCTGCCCAAAGTGCAATGAAGCTAGATACATATGCTGGAAGGCATTCCAGAAAATGCCAGAACTTCACACACACACACACACACACACACACACACACACATACACACATATACACAGACATACACACACAGAGATACATACACAGACACACACATATACAGACACACACATATAGATACACATAGACACACATATAAAGGTACACACTCAGACACACATGCACACACATAGACACATGCACAAACAGATACACACATACACAGAGAGGCACCCCCCCACATACACAGACACAAACACACATACATACATAGACACACAGACATAGACACACAGGTACACACAGAAATACATACAAGCACACACATACATACACACAGAGAAATACATACACACACACCTGGTTAATAGAGATATCATGTGAAAATAACAGAAATTAATGAATGAAACAAAGCTTTCTGTCCCACATGTTCATTTAACCATGGAAAATAGAAAGCTACAGAGAAATGTTTCTCCAGTAAACCCAGGATCTGCCTCAACAGGATGTGAAGCAGCAGATATAAGCACTCCAGATCAACAGCCATTTCTCCCTGAGTCTGTCTAGGTATGGATCTCTCTCCTCTGCCATGCACATGAGCTCAGAAAGCAGCACTTCCAAGGCCTCTGTGGGATGGGGACAGTAGATTATTCTCTCATGGAATCCTTTCCTTAGAATGTAGAAGTGGGAGCCATGGAGATGGTTCAGTCGTAAGAGAACTGCCATAAAAGCATGAGGTCACCCACACCCACACAAAAAGTCAGCCATGGCCACCCACACCTCTAATCCCAGCACTGGAGGCTGGGCAGGGACTGGAAGACTGTAGGATTGCTCACCTCTGCCTGGCTCCAACACGGAACATCCTCCTTTAGCCTCTGTTCACATACACATGGATGCACAAAACCCCACACATGTACATATACATCACATATCCACACACACTTGGCCCATACCACCACACATACACAAACTCACACAAACCTCAAAATGGCATGAATAGGTCACATGTTGGAGGCTGATATACTTCTGTTTGTAGGATTACATATATTGTCCCATTTCACACATATAAATTTGAAGCTATTTTTAGATCTAGATTTTGCTTCTTAAACACCTAAGATCTAGTCAAGGGGAACCATGAGTGTTTACAGACTCTGTCTCTCTGATGTTCCTTATTATCACAAGGTGACAAAGTTCACGTGCACCTGTGATTATTTCTGATCTGATGTTACAGCTCATCACTACTATCTCTGTTAACCAGAAGCCACAGCTTTGTGAGAAGGGTGTGTGACAAGCGGCAGGTGTGGCCACAGCGAGAAAGATACCACAAACTCTCCCCAGACGTTGGATTCCTCAGACCTGGATCTTCAACATGATGTTGGTTCATGGGAAGAAACGTTGGATATTAGAATTTGCACATATTTCTCTCTGATGTAATCAAAATGTCTCAGCAGTTTACTCATATTCCTGATGAAATATGAGAGAAGCAGTGTACATATTCACGTAGAAAAGCAAACGACTTAAAATTGCTAAGCTCATTTTTTTTTTTAGGCCTCAACGGAAAGCTCCTTCTGTGGAAAGCCAGAGGTGAAGGGAGCCTTGCTGGACAGCAACACTCTGTTCTGAGGAACCCCAAACTCCTTAGCAGGAATGACCAAACCCATCTCAGCAAGGCCATGAGAGCGGGTTTTTCTTAATTTGTTTATTGACATGTACACATATGTGAGCACATGTATGGAGGTCAGAGGTCGACATCCTTTATCACTTCCACCTTACTTTTTTGAGATGGGTGGAAACTGGAGCCAGTGGTTTGGCCAGCCAGCATGCTCTAGGGATTTTTTTTTTTTTTTTTTTTTTTTTTTTTTTGTCTCCCAGCACCAGGCTTATGCACACACCAAGCAAGACTCTCCTGTGAGTGATGGAAGTTAAACTCATGCCCCAGGGATTTTGTAGCAAGCATTTCACCAACAGATACATCTCCTTGGCCTTAGAGTCTCTTTAACAGCACCAGCAAACTACCACAGTAAGCTCATGCCATAGCTCAAGTGCAGCACAATTGGGAATTAGTTTGGATACCCATCCCATACTCTACCAAGCCTCCATGGCAGGCAGAACCTGTTCTGGAGGAAGAGGCAGCACAATGAAGAAGGAATGGGCTTCAGGAAGCCACCATCAGATGGCTACTTAGCCAGAACAGCACACACACTGTATGATGTTTGATGTATGGTGGGTCCTCTCAGCCACAGCCATGGGCTGTTGATGGAATGGAAAGCCATTGATCTCACACATATACTATTGATGAGTCACTACCAAGGTAGGCACTCAGCACTAGATCTAAAACATCTCACTCTCTTGGTTTATGTTGCATGAGAGTCCTGTTGTGTTTCCCCATAGAGTTTCAACAAGACAATTTATAACTTTTAGCACTTGGCCCTGTCACTGGCAGAGGTGTGAAATGAAGGGGGCCAGGGTGAGATGGTGTGGAGGTTCCCTTCCCACAGATGCGCACTTGCAAATGAGGTAAGGAAATGGGAATGCAGTCAGGGAGGCTAATGATAGGCAGCCTGCCTAATCTCTGCCTGCCTAACTCTCCTGAAGTCAGAGCATGCACACAAAACAGATAATGGCTTTTAAGAGTTTTTTTTTTTTTCTATAGATTGTCTGTGCCAGTGAAAGATATAGCCGAGAAAATTTGACTACAAAAAAATGATAATTTTTTTTTCAAAAAGCACACATGATTATTTACACTTTTAGGAGGTTAAAAATGTATTAAAAAGCAGAGGTATGGAAGAGCTGACATACATGTATGCTCAAATAAACACTGATTCCTAATGATTTTGCCTTACCTATCAATTAGCAAATATTTATCTAAAAATTTCTGAAAGGTTTTCCTCTTCCTTTAAATTAACGTTGAATCTATTCACAGAGTAAGTAGGAAAACCAGCCCCTTTATCAGCCAACCTGTGATAGATAAATGCGGTTTGAGATGTTTAATTATTAATTGCATAAGAATCAATTTATGTATTTAATTAGGATGTTTTTATTTGGAAGGGAAAATAAAGCCAGATGGTCAATATGTTTATTTAATAGGTTAACTTTGCTCCACTATTTAATTTTAAAAGGGCCCCAACACATGAATAGTGATGCCTGCTATTTGGATATTCCAAAGGAAGGTGCCTGGAAGGACTTGTTTCAAGAGATTAGGCTGCCAGTTTTCAATATTAAGAACTAGATTGTATAGCAAGCCTGTTAAGGAAGGCCTACAGTATGGTGAGATGCTTAGAGGAGAAATGCCATCCAGAGGGACTGCCACTCAACTTATTGTTTTAATAAATAGTATTATTGACTGTCAGTTACTGTTAACGCTCTTATTGCACCTACTTTGCCAGTTAAACATTATAGGTTAGGTTATGAATATAGGAAGCTGTACAGTATACACAGGGCTTCTCTAGTTCCATAGCTCTACTAATATAGGAGGCTTCTGGAATGGAAGGGTCTTGAAAACATCCCCTGTAGCATTTCCCCAAAGAGTACAGTGGTTTTTACTGAACTTTGTAGCCAGAGAGGCAGACCTAATGGATGAAAGATGTTAGATACAGGTCTCCTTTTAAGAGGCCCCATGTCCCACCTTCTAATCTTCAGTAGTTTTCCTACTTGGAAACAAAATCTAAATCCCAACTTGTGAGTTGATGTTTTCAGGGCTAGAGGGATGGTTCTGGTTAAGAGCATTAGCTATTCTTCCAAAGAACGCATATTTGATTCTGAGCCCTACATGGTGTTACACAACTGTCTACAACTCCACCCCCAAGAGATCAGATGCCCTCTTCTGGCCTCCAGATGCATCAGATACATGTGTGGTATACAGGCATACATGTAGGCAAAACACCCATGCACATGAGACAAAATAAAACATTCCTTCCTGCTTCACCCCCAGAGAGAAAGTTTAGAGAATCTTTGATGGGCAGAGCTTGCTAGATGTGTTTCCATGGCTTGCCCATCATGACTGGGCAGAGTGTGGCTGGGTGGCTTTCATGGTTCACCCCATCCTGACTGTGTCTCCTGCTCCTGGGGCTGCAGTGAGAGATTGCACACTGGAGACTACAAACAGCTATGAGTCATATCCTTAGTGGGAGCATCTACAGTATCTTAGTGCTTGACTCCTTCATAAGTTAAGGAGTTAATATCTTTGACTAAGAATCTTTGTTCCTTTATTAATTTGGTGCAAGTCACCAAGTACCTCTTAGAGAGTCTAGACAGGCTTTCTTTGTGGCTTTCTGCTTGCTGTCATCTCTTGCAGCTGGCTCCTTCCTTGACCAACCAAGCTGGATGCCAAGCAGGAAACACACACCTCTATTCACCCCTCATAGAACTATGGACATAAGGCCTTCATGGCTGCTTGACTTTATGAGGCAGAGACAATAGGAAACCTGCTACACACAAGAATGCAGAAAACTAAAATCAAAAGGCAGCTTTCCCAGGTGTCCCCTTTTTGGGGGTCACCAGCACTGGCAGCTGTGTCTTATTCCTAGTGTCAGAACTTCTCTTTTCTGTCTTTCCACTTCGCCATGTCATTGGAATGACCTTGAAACTTCCTGCTGTATCTTTATAGACCTTCCTCAAGACCTTGTTTCTGATATAGAATTTCACAACTAAATGTTGTTCTTGGCCTCGTACCCATCCTGAGCTAATCCACAAAACTGTCCAGATGCCACATCGAAGACAAAAAAAAAAAAAAAAAAAACAAAACCCTGTATTTCCTTTCCATCCACCTTCTAAAAACAGGAACCACCATATTCATTTCTTAATTTTAATCGGCACAGAAGGAAAAAACAGAGAAAGCTAGCCTTTGTTAGCTCTTACAGAGACTTGTAATAAACAAATGAAATTAGCTGGAGAGATGGCTTGGTGGGTAAATTACTTGCTGTATAAGCAAGGGGATCCTCAGATCTTGCATAGAAGCTGGGCACAGTTCTAAGGGATTTCTAACCTCAGTATTCCAGGAAGGCAAACAGAGATTGCTAGATTCTAGGGGCTAGTGAGACCCAAGTTGAGGGAAGGACCCTACCTCAAAACTAAAACGTAAAGCAACAGAGGAAGACACCCAAAGACAGCCTTTGCTTTCCACATGCACACACCCATATACCACACATATAAAAAAAAAAAAAACCCAACTTAAAAAATTATATGTAGGCAAATTTAAAGAATTAGCTATGCTGAACAATTAGTGAAATTCAGTATAAGTTTTTTATTATTTATATTTATACATTTAATTTTAAAATGTTTTGAACATGTTTATTTAAATATAAAGTATTGAAATTTGAACAGAATTCTTGTATATTACATAATATTATGTATCTCTGTAAATATATACAAACACACACACACACACACATGTGCTCAGCTCTCATATGTATATGCAAGGAGCCTATAAAATATCTTTTGAAAATTAACATTAAATTTAATGCTACGATTATTAAATATTTTAAGGTAGAACCTTGCTAAAATCTACTGAATATTTTTATATTGCCTGTATATCAAATTATTTAAGACAACTTATAATTATGTGTCCTGTAAACTCACTGTAGTGAAAATAAAATAAGCCCTG
Organism: Mus caroli; assembly: GCF_978045245.1. Classification (NCBI taxonomy): domain Eukaryota; kingdom Metazoa; phylum Chordata; class Mammalia; order Rodentia; family Muridae; genus Mus; species Mus caroli. The sequence goes on from NW_028227272.1 coordinate 93,959,307, forward strand.
AAGTATGGTGGATGTTGACAATGCAGATCTTAAGAATACCACTCAGTCCCTAGAGGTCAGTCCTAGATGGCTGGGTAGTCATCTGAAGCCATGCCTAGCCAGTGGATCACACAAATGGAAACCATGCTTCCTCAGTGGAGCACACACCCTGAAGCCATGCCTAGTCAGTGGATCACACACCCTGAATCCAGGCTTCCTCAGTGGATCACACACACTGAAACCATGCTTAGACTGTGGACCACAACAGTGTGGGCCATCTTGGTATGTCTTAGAATGTGGGGTGCAGCCTAGGGTGAGTACATTTTCCTGACTCACACTATGCCCTGACCTCTGCTTCTGGCTGGTTCTGCAAACTCAGTGTCAGGTATAAGGAGTTTGTGGTAATGAACAATACGTGAGAAATGAAATGGCTATGGTGACATTATCTTGTTCTAACTCTGCCTTGTTTCTGCCAAGAAATGCTTCAGCCTCTCATCCCCCAACAACCATATCCACCTTGGCAACATGGGGCCGTCCCTGACCTGGCTGTTGTCCAGACATATTAACCAAACTAAGTGATGTTTGGGCAAGCTAAAACACCAAACTAAGATAATTAAGAGGAAGTGTAAATAAAAAATAATTATTTCTGTGTAGTGTTTGGAAAATACTGCTAAGCTTTGCAAGAAAACTGATGCTACTAGAATACCCCAACCCTTCCCTGATGCAGCCCCTCCCCCTCCCACCCCCTCTTGAGCACTGGTGTAATTGTGGTTTTTGTCTTTTAAAATGCTGTACCTCTGAGCTTGGGCACCAAGAATCTCTGAGGCATAAGCCTGCTCTTGGTTGTGGGCTAATAAAAGGACTCATATACGTTTAATTGGTCTAATTAATGTGGGTATCAAGAACAACCTCCTGTGGCTCACTTCAGTAAACAAAAGAAGGAGGAAGGAAAAGAAAGGAGAGAAAGAGGAAAGGGGAGATGGCTAGAAATACATGACCTTCAGCATTGGCCCTGGAGGCCTTTCCTCTCAATAGTCTCAGCTTATACTCTCAGCTTCATGCGTTAGCCTGGATGACCATCAGGTCTAGCCTTCTGACCCACAATACAGCAGTGCTTTGCATTGAAATGGCTTTTTAGGGCATGACGTAAACTAATTCTAGAAGGCACACCGAACATCCCTCCAATTTCTGAGGCGACCTGAACTGCGTTTCTGCAGTCATTCATCATCAGGCAGAGTTGAAATGAGCCTCATCGGAGTGGACGTTTGTAGGGCATCAGCACCCAAGAAGGCTCCTCTGAGCTAGAACTGATTCATGGCTCCTTGGAGGATGCCTTTCTGTTACTGTCAACCTGCCTCGGGCTTAGGAGCACTGGACTGGACATAAGCAATTGTCTCCTAGCAGGCTGGGAGCTCAGGGTAAGCAAAGAAAAACCAGCTACAAAGCTGAGAAAATTGGTAAGTTTAAATAGAAAATCTTCAAGTAGGATTTGTTCTCTCTCTCTCTCTCTCTCTCTCTCTCTCTCTCTCTCTCTCTCTCTCTCTCTCTCTCTCTCCCCTCTGTGTGTGTATGTGTCTGTGTGTGTGTGTGTCTATGTGTCTGTGTGTATCCAGGTAAAAGGGAAATGCTCCAGTCTGTGACTAGTGAAGGAAACTACTAATGGGCCTGATATTGCAAGAAGTAATATAGAGGGCTTCTTCACATGGGTAACATTTCTAAGGCATTAAATGGAGAAATGTATGCTTGGGAATGGTGGGAGCCACTCAGGCACATTCAGAAGAGGAAGCAGATTTAAACCTCAGCAAAATCAGCTTGATGGCAAGGGAGGCAATCCTCTGGGAGAGAGTCCACAAAACAGAGGTATAGGGGCTCGCTCATTCCACAGCTAGAAATCTGAGCAAGCCAACAGGAGCTGATAATGGGGAGGGTGGGAAGTCTGTGGTACTGATCAGTGGGGAGGGTGCTGTCCCTATGCTCAAAAAAATAAATTCCCAGGTACCTGGCTTCAGTCTTAACAGGTGGGTCTGGTGTTCACAGAGAGGAGATACATGGGAAATGGGACTGGGCTGTTGTGAGTGGAACATAAAGAGAGCCCAATCCATGTAGGATCTGGTCCGTATGGGTGCTAGCAGGCCAAGGTGCCTTTGATTGCCCTAAGGTCCTCTGTAAAAGCATCCTGCTTCGATAGTTCTGCAGTAGGATAATGTATCTGTTCACTTGACAGCCGCTGCCACTGCTGCTGCTGCTACTGCTGCTGCTGCTGTTGCTGCTGCTGCTGCTGCTGCTGCTGTTGCTGCTGCAGGTCTGGTCTGGTCTGAGGTTTGAATGAAGGATCTATGTTCATTGAGAGCTTTTTAATTACACTCAATAAGTTCACCATTGTCAATTCTACATTACCAGCAGCCAGCCACATTTTGGCAGAACATATGGCTGAGTATCCCAAACAAAGGCCTGCATAGGGAAGGATGCTGCACTGCAGTGCTGTCCAATGGCCTGCAAGGTCCTCATGGAGACTGTGGCTCCTCTCCTTGCAAGGGATAGAAGAGGGAACACTTTCCATCATTGGTAGCTATGTGTAAAGGCACAGTGATGCCCAAGATTCCCACTCAGCATCAGAACTCTGTGCTATGAAGTCTGACTGTGCTGCTACTAAGGGCTAGTGATCATCTCTTCCCCCTCTCTGATTCTGTGTGCATAGAACATCATACGCGTGGCCACCAAGAAGGCAAAGCCATCCACCCCAAGGAGAAGAGTCAAAATCTATTCATATAACCACCAAGGAAATGCAAATCAAAACCATAATGAGACACTGCCTGGCTATAGTAAGAATAGCTGTCTTCAAAAAGAAGATAGCAGGTGCTGGAAAGGATGTGGAGAGAAGAGAACCTTTACACACTGTCAGGAATGCAAATTGCCACAGTCTTTATGGAAAATAGCACAGGGATCCTCAGGAAGTGCAAAATGGAATTACCATATGATCCAGCGATCCTGCTACTGGGGATATATATATTCTCCGAGGGGGGAATAAAATCTGTCGATGGAGATACATCTGCAAATCCATGTCTGGTGCAGCACTATATTCTCAGCAGCCAAGAAATGGGAATAATCTGAACCCACCAGACAAACAGCAAATGAAGTGCACGTGATAGATATGCACCATGGAATATTATTTGGCCATAAAAAGAATAAAATCCTATCATTTGTATGCTATAGGTGAACCTAAAGATCATTTTATAAATTAAATAGTTCAGGTATAGCAAGGATTCCCTTGATCTCACCCCTGTGTAGCAGGTAAAAACATTGATCTCATGGAGGGTAGTGATAGGAAACTGGTAACCAGAGGCTAGGAAGAGTAAGGAGAGAGGAAGAAAAAGGGGCCAGGTACAGACTGGTCACTGCACTAAGTCACAGTGATACAGGAATAAGCTCTAGCTTGTTACTGCACAGAGAAAGGGTTTGTCTGGCTTATAGGTTAGTCTATCAACCAGGGAAACCAGGGCAGGAATGGAAGCAGATACTATGGAAGAACACTGTTTACTGACTCCCCAGGATTGCTCGGATGCCTTTCTTATATATCCCAAGTTCTCACATCAATTAATAAAAAAGCCTCCCTTTCCCCAAACATGCCCACAGCCAGTTTGATGGAGGCAATTCCTCCCTGAGGTTCCATCTTACTAAGTGACTGAAAGTTTGTATCAAGTTGACAACAGAAGCTGTAACGCCAGCAGGCCTGGGTGCTTTGAATGTTTCTCCATAGAGATACAGTAACCATTTCAGGAGACAGGTGTGTTTAGCTAGCTGTAAACATTACCTGGTGGCTGCATGCGCTGAAATATCACTTGGCACTCCTTAGCCATCTTTGTGTGCATGTTAAAATAACTGAGTCTAAAGGAAGGCATAACTTCACTCAAAGCACCTCTCTGTTGAGAGCCCCACACATTTCCATGAAACCCTCTAACCCGAGAGGGTGGTTAAAGATGGAACAGTAATGTGGGAAACCTTCATTTCAGATTGTCTGCTTTAACACTTAAACTCATGGAAAGATCACGTGCTCCATATTCCCTTGGTTTCATTTCTAGAGATATCATTGCCAGAAACAATTGAAATTCTAGTTATTTTTCCACCAAAACAGCAAAGGCACATTCAAGAGAGCTCACAGAAATTACAAAGAGAATCCACAGCAGTGTGCAGCTAGAAACAGAATTTTTCATGAGATTCATGCAAGTAATGTGTAACATGATAGCCACAGAATAACAGACACCATTTTCTAGATTCACACATCAAACATAGCAAGTTGAACAAGGTGACACATACCTATAGACCCAGTAGTTGAAAGATACAGGCTTCTTGGGCCAGCCTGGGCTGCACAGTAAAATACTAACTCAAATACAACAGAACACAACAGCAGTTAAAACATATTTGAGGTTACTTTTAAAACCACTGGTGACATATACTGGCTTCATTTTCTTTCCACATTGTTTAATCTAGATACTTATAAGATCTGAGTCTCAGCCCTTTTTATAAAGGTATTTGTAAATCTTAAAGGGCTTTATGTAATGATACATTAAAATATAATTTTAAGTTTAAAAATTATTGAATTACATAAACATCAAAAGCAATTCTCTTCTAAGATAAATGTTTTATCAGAAATCCATTTTTCTCTTGGGCTGTTAATTTCCAAATGATTGGAGAACTAGTAATAATTTTTTAACACACTCATTATGTGTAAAGATGTTGAATCAATAACAACAAGGTGTCCCATAGACACGTAACAGGTTGGAGAGCTAAAAACAAGAGAATGAGTGGGAGGCCTAAATAGGAAGGACATCTACATAAACCCAGCACTACCCAGGCTCAGAGAACATCACAGAAGAGAAGATGGAAAGAATGGGAGATCTGGGAAGTGGGAGGAGCTGTGAAGTGCTGTCCTCTAGGAAGTCCTGGCTGTTAGAGCTCACTGCAGCTATGGCTAGCTACACAAGATCAGGGCGGCTAAAATCCCGTAATAGCCAGAGTGGATAATCTTCAGGGCTCATCCTGCATTGTGGCGCTATTGGAAATAGCCAGCTACTGTGGGAGGGAGAAATATTATTATTAGAAGATATGAACACTCATAAGTTGCCCATGCTCCAGTGGACAGCCACACAACCATGTACATGTGGGCAACGTTAACTAGTCTTAGTGGGCTGTCAAAAATAAAAAATAAGAGACATAAGAGACATGAGGTTAGAACAAGGGTGTGTTGGGTGGGCATGGGAATTATAAGGGAAGCTGGAACAAAAATGATACTATCTCCTTATATACGTATAAAATTCTCACAGAGTTTTTTGAGTTTCCCAGCTAAGAGAACTCAAAATGATCAGTGTTTGAAAAGAAATGCATGAAATCTATGTAAGTTACCTCGTGAACAACATATAGCTTAGCACCCCACAAATAAACACAATTCTTAGGTTTTCATATAGTAGCTGAGATGGGGGAATTTGAAGGAAAGGGAAGGCAGATATGTACAAGATACAATGAATACAAGTATGAAAATTTCCAACAATAAATAAAAATTAAAGATTAATTTAAATGCTGTAAGGAGATAGGAGAAAGCCTAGGAATCGCTAGCTGCGGTGTTAGTTCTTCATTGATATTTGGTGAGAAACAACACAATTTTTTTTCTCAAATTCTCCCTAGAAGATGTGAAATTGATTTTCCAAGGCCAGCATTAGAAAGAATGCCACAGAAGAAAGTTGCACACAAATATGATGTGAAGAGCAGACACCGAAGGCTCCAACAGACTACCAGCAATCTGAATCCAAGAACAGCATGCCTCCACAACGAGGTGGGATCCATGTCTGGTATGGAAGGAAGATTTGACATAATGCAAATCTGTCAATGTGATACTCAGAAGTTTTAAAATGAAGGGACAAGACAGGCAACATCATACCACTGGTTTAAAAATAGACCACAAAGCAACAACTATCAGAATAACATGGCTTTTTCATAAAAACAGAAAGTTCATTGCAGTGCAGGTCCAAGAGATCATTTACATTTATGTTCAGTTGGTTTTACACAAAGATTCTGAAAACATGTGCAGAATAAAGGGTGGTCTATTCAAAGTTGCTGGTGTAGAGATATGAAAACAAACCTTTGTAATACACATTATACAAATACCACCACAGAATGGATGATATACTCAAATGTAAAACCTGAAACTAGAAAAGTCCTGGAAGGAAGTGTAGAGGGAGGGCTGAAGGGAAACTTAGTCAGCAGAGCATCTGGCATGCAAGCATGGGGACGCAAGTGTGGCTCCTGAGCATGTGGCAGCAAACATCTGTAATCAGGGCTTAACAAACAGACGCTGCACCATATGTCTGTAATACCAGGGCTGGAAAGTCAGAGATGGGCAGAACCTTTGACATTACTGAGCCAAATTGATGATGAGGTTCAGGTTCAGTGAGACTCTGTCTATCCCAAAATTAGGTAGAGAATGATTAAGATACCTGAAATCAACCTGTGACCTTTACACACATGTATATGCATGTAAACACACACACACACACACACACACACACACCGATGGCATAGAAGAAAAACTTGTTTGTATTGGCTTAAACAGTATTTTTTTCATATAATCCTAAAAGCACATAAAATGATATAAAAATGACAGGTGAGATTATATCAAAGTAAAAACATTAACTGAGTGTTTCTTGTGTGCAACAAAATAATATATTTGTAAGCCACACATGATAATAAGTTAATTTGTAAGCTAAAATAATAATAATAATTTAACATCTGAGATATATAAGAATTGAAACAATCCAATAGCAATAAAATAAATTAAACACAGGAGAAGAACTTGATTAGACATGTCTAAAAAGCGGATACACAAGTGGCCAGTAGGTATACAAAAGAATGCTCATGTCTAATTGCTGAAGACATACGAGTTAAAGCTATCAAGAGATGCCACATGTACCTGATAGGGTGGCTCTTGTCAAAGACCAAAGATAACAGAATGTGGCGAAAGGCACAGATGCAAGAGGGCCCTGGCTCACTGCCCACAAGAAGGTGAATCAGCATGTGCTGTTATTACTGCATCATTTGAAAGAAGTGGGGGGAGGAGGAGAGAAGGAGAGAGAGAGAGAGAGAGGGAGAGAGGGAGAGGGAGGAAGAGAGGGAGAGAGGGAGAGAGGGAGAGAGGGAGAGAGGGAGAGAGGGAGAGAGGGAGAGAGGGAGAGAGGGAGAGAGGGAGAGAGGGAGAGAGGGAGAGAGGGAGAGAGGGAGAGGGTTTTCTATACTCCAGGACTGCTCAAAATCATGTATGAAATGGCCTAGCATCTGCATAGAGCTTACACATCTTCTGATGGATTTCAACTATCTCCAGCTTACTTGTATAATTATTCCAAACCCAAGCTAAAGACTATACACCTAGTTATGCTATATCGTTTAAACAGTAAAGATGACAGAGATGTTTGTATATGTTCACTTCAGAGGTGATTTTTCTTGGTCTGTGATTAAGTTTGTGGTTTTAGAATATGTAATTGTAGAGAGACAACTAGTTCTGCACATTTACTCTATCCATCTATCATCTGTCTCTCTGTGTCTGTGTCTCTGTTTTTCTGTCTATCTCTATCTCTCTGTGTCTCTGTGTCTGTCTCTGTCTGTCTGTCTATCTCTCTCTACACACACACACACACACACACACACATCACTCATACTGGTATATATAGATATATGTATATTAATACAACAGAAAAAATATGCTATTTAAAAGGGAAAGCAAACTTAAAATGGACTTCATGATTTCACAGAATTTGGATTAGAACACAGGATGACTCCCCTTCATAGCCATGTGACAAAGGTCACTCTTCACCAGGTGAGTGCCACCCCACTGTACACGATGAATTGTCACCCCTTAAAAAGTTAACCAGGAAGGAAACAGATTGCTGATAAGATATTAGATGAAACGCCCTAAGCTTTTTTAGGCCAAAGACTCCACTGAGATAGACACATCCACACCTGGACTGAAGGGTATGCAGGAGAAGGCAGTTACTCTAGGTGTGTCTGTGGTTATGAAGTGTGCAGGACTGAAGCCCAGCATGCCAGACATGCAGACAGCTGGAGTGGAGTCCCTGCTCAGCAGGGCCAGTCCTCCCAGCCACAGAACTCCTTATACTTGAACAGTTCTGACAAAATCCATCCATCTCTTTAACTGGCTTCTCTCCTGCCCTTCTAACACCTTCCTCACAAACAAAATCCTGGGACTCCACCCCACCTAGGACAGAACAGCTGGGCTCCAGAGTATGGTAGTGTGCAGCTGAATGCCTGGTTTCTTAATTAAGAATCTTCCGACTGGCAAAGTGCTCATCCTGTTTAATATGGAGGTGACACCATGCTTCGATACTCCCGCTAATTCTCTGGGAAAGGTTTAGAGAGATAATGAGGAAATTTATTCCTGGTTGTTTTCCCCCCTACGCATCTCTCAGACAACTAGGTCAAGAGAGCAGAAATACAATTAAATTTAGCAAATACTTCTGGAAAGCCCAGTAAAATTGCATAGAAAATAAAAACCAGGCAGTCTCTGGGCTGGAAGTAAAGGTTTGCACAGAGAGTTCTTTCTGAAGGCAACTCAGCAGCGCTCAGAGAAGAAAACAGAGCGGAGACTGTGGGAGAGGAAGCTACAGGACAAACACAGCGGAGTTTTTAGTTCTGCTCTCTCTCTCTCTCTCTCTCTCTCTCTCTCTCTCTCTCTCTCTCTCTCTCTCTCTCTCCTCTCTCTCTTAATTTTTCTGCTGCCTTTTTTTTAATCCCTAAATATTTACTACATGCTTACTAAATATGCTGATGCCTAAATTTCCTGATTAGTTAAGGAAAATGACTCTCACGTAGACCTTTCCTGTTAAGATAGGATTTACTGTTTTATAGAAGGTCTCCCATCTTCTATAAATTACAGCACAGCTTACTCCCCAGGCTGTTTCTCTATCTCTGTTGAACTAACCAAGACTCTCTTCATTCTTCCAGGAACATGTCAGGAGCAGATGGCATCTTATCTACCAGACAAAGCAGCCATCAGGACCTCTCTGTTGGAATGCCAACTGTCTTCTTTCTGATGTGACTTTTCTTTCCATGCCTTCATGGATATAAATGTGCCCTGACCTTGGGCCTCTGTCTCCTACCATGTACAGGGGACAGACCCATCTGCAAGCACCTGACACTGGGGAAGAGTCTTATAAGGGTAGCAATTTTACAAAGCTGGTGTGGTTTTCTGGGGTCTATAAGCAATTTGAAGGTATTGCCCTCCCCCATGCCTAGAGGGGTGATAGGAAGAGACCATGGTTTGCAAACAACTTGACAAAGAAGAAGCAGATGAAATAAAATCAATGCCAGCCATCCCTGCCTCTTCTCCTCTGGCTCCTGATCATTGACTAAACCCAGTGGGAAGTCCCTGACCAGGAGCCCCTTAGGAAGCAGCTACCTGACCCAACCCCAAAGCAGAAAACACCTCAAGGATGTGCCTAGAGAGGCACATGGCACAGGCTGCTCTGTCCACTGACAAGTTCAAGGGGGAAACATCCACTGCAAACAACACTTACTTTCCAGTTCAGAGAGAATGCACTCTGTCTCAAGCAAATCAACAACAAACAAAAAGACACAGAAATCTAAAGTCCTAAATTCAGAGAACAGATACATTTTGGAGTAAGGATTATCCCACACAGTATCTGAAAAGATACTGCATATTCCTTGCTATGTATCAGGAACTCACAAGAGTGCCCTGTATCTTATCTCGTAGGCTTACCTCTCTGAAATTGCTATTCCTATCCCACATGGAGCTTCTGCCAGGCCAGCATATTCTACTCAGAGTCAGGGCTATGAGTGTCTTATTTTTGCTGTCTTTACCTTTGGCTTTCCCTCTTAAAAACTGATATTTCCACTTCTAGTCATCCTGGTCTGTAAAGACCATCTCTGCTAGCTTGGTATCTATTGAGGTCATTCACAAATTGCCTTCATTACAGTGGGCACACATTTTTATTAAAAAAAGCATGAAGTCCAGCACTCTGTAAGCTTACAGTTTTCTCACCCATCTCCTGGGCACAAATAGGACCCAGGGATTTTACAAATGAACATTCCCCTGGGAATCTTCAGTAAACTGTGGGATTCTATCCAGTGAACTGTGGGAAATTAACACAGGGGAGCAAGCAAGCCCGTGGTCCCATGGCTTCCCCAGGATCATGGCTGTTATATGAGAAAAGACAGCTTTACTGAGGGATGGTGTGGGATGTGTGAGGACTCTGCGTTCATGACCTGCTACCATTCCTTTCTTTGTTTGTAGTGGGGAACACTGGGGCTGAATAGGGGTCTTATAGCCAGAGCTGGATTGAGAAGGAAGTGTGTCAGATCCAAAGATATGCCTGTGTGTCCTGCCAATGTGCCCTCTGCTTTGTTCTCATCTCTCTTGGCTTGGTCCCTCCTCCCTCTTCTCTCATGCCTCTGTCTCACTCCCCTCCCTATGTCTCCCCTCTCTTCTCTCTCTCCACACTTACTCCCAGAGTCTACACACCTGTAATTCCTTCTCCCCATTCTCGCTCATTTGCTTGCTGTGACCTTCCCAACCATCTGTATAAAGACAGCACTCTTATTCCATGGCCTATTATCTTGGTTCATCTTTATCAGTGCCACTAAATTATTTATGCATATTAAATGAAATAAATTTAAAATTAAAGAAGAACGCCAAGTTTTGTTCCAAGCATTGTTTTTTACTAAAGATGAACCCAGCACCAAGAAGTAAAAATAATCCCCTGTCCCAAGATGAGGGAATTTGTACCGATAGATGTAGACTCAGTCACGTGGATAGGAGAGTCCTGTATATCCAAGGGAAGGCATGACTCAGACCACTGAATCACAGCACAGGGAAGCAAGAACTTATAAGGAGGTGGGGGGAAAAGAAGGGGTGAGGCCTGGCAAATTCCCCCATCTGCACTAGTATGTTAACTGGTATAGTCATTATGTAGTTCTTGTTTAGGCATAGATATAGTTGATATTACATATACAATGGAATTCTTTCCAGCCATGAATGACATTATGCTATTTGTAGGAATACGAATACAAACTGATATAATGAGATTAAGTGAAAGAAGACAGTCTCGGACCAATAACATATTTCCCCCATATAGCTACATAAAGCATGTGTGCTTTGATTTAATAAAAATAGAAATGAAATTGTCTACAGGAAAAAAACAGGTTTAATGGGAGGGAGAGGGTTGAGAAAAGGGTTGGGGCAAAGAAACTGGGCAGGGTATATACTCAATGTGCAATCTATGCCTACTGATTTAAAAGGTAGAAACTTGAGCCCCAGAGACACAGAAATACAGCAAGCTCACCATCAGCATACATGAAGTGCAGACCCACACTGATTCAGGAAGCTGAGTCCACTAACTGCTAGAAATTCACAACAGCTTTAAAGTAGCATCTCCCTTTTAATTTTGCAAAGGAAAATTGATAGTTTGAAGTCATTTACTGTTGAAGAGTATTCTTCAGTATATCTGCGTGCTCAAATTGTCTGGTGATTTTTAAGTAGTTTATTTTGTTATTTGATAAGGATGGGAAACCCTGGGGAATGTATTCATAACATTAGAAAGGAAAAGTGAAATCTGATGAGAGAAAAGTCTCGGTTCACATCTTTGCTTGGATACAATACACCCAGATTCCTGCCTCTCAGTCTCGGCTTTCAGGCATATCAGAGAACGTTTCTAGGAGGCAAATGTTGCCTTGAGTTCCCTCTGCTGGTGTTACTCTGTGCCTTTTAATGCCACATCCTGTGTAGAGGGATTCTCAGGCTATTTATTATTAAGAGAACTGACCCTTGCTAAGGTTTGGAGTTGTTTCAGGATCTCTCAGTTTTATATATATATATGTTCAGTTGCTCTCTGGGGACCTCCGCTTATCCTATGGGCTCACTTAGGGAGCTGTTTTGTAACTGTGATGCCCTCAGTGCCTCTCCACCCCACCCCCACCCATATTTCAATTCCTTATCACACTATGCTAATGTATACTCCCTGTACACAGCCACGGCAACATTATTGACTGTGAACACTGCACCTATAACTATTCATCAAAATGTTGTCTTTATGAAATGAGTACAGTAGCTGAACTTGGTGACTTCTTATTGAGTCAGATGCTCAAAATTTTACAAATGATAAGATAGGAAATAATAGCTGCAAAACAAAATTTAGAAGGAAACTTTGATCTTACTGGGCTCCCTTACTTTCTTGTCTATGTGTGTGTGGGGGGGGGCGGCAGAGGTCAACTTTAAGGGCTATTCCTCATTTGTCATGTACTATGTTTTCTTTTTGAGACAGGTTCTCTCATTGGCCTGCAGCTTGCAGGCTAGGCTGGCTGGGTAGTGAGTCCCAGGGATCCTCCTGTCTCTGACATCCCAGTACTGGGGTAACAAGCAGGTTCCACACTATAATGTCTGCCTTCTCTGGTTTTTTTATTTTTTTCACTTTTACATGGGTACTGAATAGTAAATCCCAGTTTTCACGCACGTGGGACAGGTGCTTTACAGGCTAAGCACTGCCTCAACCCCACCTTTGGAGATTGTTAGCAGTTAACTGGAGCATCCTGGTCTGGTGTCCTGTATGCTTGCAAGTCTACATGTAACCTGTTGTACCATCTCCTCTGCTGATTTCAGAGACAGAGGAGCCAGTGTCTGTTATTTACTGATCTCAGTATCCAGGCTGTGGCATGCCACAAGGATGTCAGCAGTCATTACAGTTCCACATGGTAGGTTGGAAGCAATATGAGTCGCACTGGGTTTTGAGACATGCAATAGATAGTGTGTGTCCAGGTGTTTGAATTCTCAGTTTGAAAGTTTGATGCCATTTTATGGAACCTGTTCCCATCTGGAACTTTCTTAAGAAACATGAAGAATAGCTATGTGAGCTGCTGGTCCTTGATCCAGTGGTAGTAAATCATTCAGAAAATGGTGGGAAATGAGTAGAGCCCAAGGTTGTCAGAGCCCCCTTTTTACTCTTTCTTGAGGCATGCAAAAAAAAAAAATCAAGTTGATGACACAAGGTTTCTTTTGTTTAAATAGAGTGGTAAAGGATGTTTAAAAATGGACAACCAGACCAAAGCAGCTTTTAGGAAAGGCGATCAACCTTCTCAGTAAACCCTGTGCCATATTCCATCTGCTCATCACATGGACGCTGTAGACATGGGCATAGGACATGATCCTGTGGTAATATCTACATGTTCTAAGACTGTATAAAGATTCAGTAATAGCAGTTGTGCTCCAGTGAAAAAATTCTAGAATTCCCAGGCATATCTAAGAAGATACTGACATCCATTTAAATATAAGAAAAAACTCCCTATATAGGGACCATACAGAAGGATCTGGAGAACAATTTTATGTCATTCCATATTGTCTTAGTCTAGTAAATGCTACATAAATGTATATGGTGTGCTAAGTAGCCGTGATGGTTGGCCTTAATTGTCAATTTGACTCTATCTAAAATCACTCAAGAAAAGGGAAAGTAGGTATTGATTGCCTAAATCAGGTTGTCTCTGGGCATCTTTGTGTCTGTCCTAATTAATAGACCTGGAAAGCCTCAGCCCACTATGGGCGGCATCATTCCCTAGGCAGAAGGACCTGGACTGTGTAAGAATGGAGAAATTGAACTGAACACAAGCAAACAAGTGAGCAACCTGGACTTCTCAGCTACCCTTTTCTCCCCTAAGCTAATTGTTGTCAGGGTATTGATCAGAGCAACTGAAATGGAACTAGAATGGACAAAAGCCATAGTTACACAATGGTCAATACTTGTCAATACCTCAGGTTTAGCAACAGATCTTATTACAAGTGAGTATTCTTCTCCTAGTCATCCTCTGAAGAGAACAGGCCTGACTCTAGTATGTGATGTGGACTTGGGCAGCTAACCACTGCATCCCTCAGAGGGAGAGATGTGGTCTTAGAGGAAATGCCAAACACACCTCAACTAGTGCTAGCCAGAATGGGCTGCATAAGGAATTTGTTTGTATTTTTCTCTGAAGAATTACTTCCTAATCTTTTATAATTCCCAACCTCAGGAAATTCCTTTTCCCCAGATATACTATGAATTACTATTGCTGTGAAATACAAAGAAGCATTTTTCAAGTATATCCCTTTATAAAATCAGAATCTTTCTAAACCAGTGATTTTCTGAACTGTTTCTAAAAATTTGGAAACTAGGCTGGGAACATGATTCAGGACCTGAGTTTGATCCTCAGAACCCACATAAAAATTCGAAGATAGACTGATAATGTATACTTGTAATCCAGGCCTGGGAGGTAAAGAGAAGACAGGAGATCCTTGAGGCTCTCTGGCTAGCTAGGGTAGTCTAATTGGTGAACTTGAGACCAGTGAGAGAGACCCTGTCTCAAAGAAGGTATGTGGCCTTACTTGAAGCACACATGAAAACACACACACAGGAATATATACATGCACAAAAATTAAAAATTACTAACCAAAAGCTGTACATTGCATTAAATTTTAAATCATCATTAAAAAATACAAACCAAATTTTTAGAAAAAGCACAATGACCTACAGCCCCTTAACTCTATATACTTGACAGCAACGTCGTCACATTTTCTCTAGATTCTACCTTTCTGTCTAATAGGAACAATATCTCTTGTCACTGCTGATGAGTGAGTTGAGAGGAAGCTGCATATTCATGTCTCCTTCCCTATAAATATTAGGACATTGTTGTCTAAGAACAAAGATGGCCTTTTATAGACCGTGGAGAAATCATCTGCTTTAGAAAAGCCAAATTGAACTGTGCTTTTCTTTAATTTCCAAGAACATCAGCAGATGAACATTGTGAAACACCAGTTGATAGTATCAAACTTTATCTTAATCATACATGGTCCCTTTTAGCTTCTCATTCCAAAGAATGAAACAGTAACATTTTGGAAAGTCAAAGACACATTGTAGATCCAGGCACTTAACATAACCAGGTGCCTCTTGTGCTACACCAGGAAATACATTTACTGACTTAGAAAATGATTTGATGACTGTCAGGAGTCTGCTGGGTTTGATACAGTATTTGATATGATTTTTAACTAAATTTATATCAGTGTGCTATGATCCATGTATTTGGCCTGTCGCCATATTTCTAAAGGGTTACATTTACTATTGTTTTTGCTTCCAATGATGAGATGTCTAACATTTTGGGGAGATTAGTAGAATGGCTGATGACATCATCTATGAACTAATGAAAAGAAAACCAAGACCCTCCAAACTGACTTCTATTGAAATTAATTCTTAATAACTGCTTGGTTTGTATCACTACTTCCCCAAATGCTAATTAATTCTAACTCTAAACTATGTAATTATAATACTTCTGCTGAAATACAAATTATCTGGTGCCCCGGGGTGAAGGAGTTAGAATACATTTCATGTTCCATTCAATAGAGGAAACATGCTGTTTCCTCCACCATGGAAACATGGGAGACACAGCCGCTGGCTCCCCACCCTCAAACCTCTCATTTCCCTTCCCCTCCATTTAGCAGGAAGACAGACCTAGGTTGACAGTTGGCATCCAGCAGGCTTAATGCCTCTTTTCATGGGGTGGTGAGGAGTGGTGGCCTGCCAGGTTATTTTTGGCTAGGCACTGCAGCATGGAGCCTTCAGCAACCTTCATTCAGTCAGTGGCCTTAAGTGGCAGGCCCTGTACCTGCAGAATGTGAATTTGACGTTGCCATGGAGACAGAACAACTCTTCCTGGTTCTGTCAAAATCTATCTTTCTCTGCCAGTAGGCAGGGGTCAGGAAAGAAACCCCAGTAGGTGCCTGGGAGAAGATGGGGGAAGGGGAGAACTGCATGGTGCCTTATGGAATGGGGGACACACCAGGGGCTTTATGTGCTAAAAAGGTTCATACAAATCCCTTTGCCTTTTGACTGTTAGAATCCAAATAAGCCCTTGCAGAACTAAGGAACATTTTAAGGTCTCTATGTCCTTAGCTGTCACTGATGGACCTGGGGGATCTCTCAGCACTGTGTGTGTGTGTGTGTGTGTGTGTCTGTGCACGCATGCACATGCACATTGGTAGAGACAAAGGACAACCTTGATGTCAGCAAGCCTTAGGCATCTGTCTGTCTTCACCTCCTTGGTGCTGAGATTATAAGCATATGTTACCAAATCCAACTGTTTTACATGAGTTCTGGGACCAAACTCAAATCCAGATTGCTTTCAAAAGAGCACTTTGCCCACTGGCCTAACTCCTTAGCCCCTTACCCTTTCACTTCAAATTAGAAGTAACTTTGCTTAATTAAATACAAGTCTGTATGTACCATTGCTAAAAGCTGGATTTATGACATTCATACTTATTTCCATAGTACTCCTCAATGCTAACATGCACTCGGCTAATCCACCTATAGCTTTAGCAACAGTATTGAAGTTGGGCTGTACATATAAAAAGGAAAAACACATGGGAGTCTTAGAAGCTACACTCATTCTCACCCATGTCTTCTTTGGGAGTCAGCTCTTCCATGTTTCTATGGGATGGCATGCAGGTACTTAAAACATATAGCTCCTGAATTTCAGGAAGTGAGTCAGAAGTGTGTCCATGCAGCCCAGCCAGGGGCCTGGTTTTTGGGCTCTGCTCATGAGCAATTTCTCTCTGCTCAGTATTCTGGTTTAGTTCTATGTTCAGCCTAGTAGCCTCTCTCTGGACTTCTGTTTTGGGCCCTGGACATGGCTCTAAATGTAAGCTTCAGTTTACAGTCCCATGCTCTGGTGTCTCCTATAGATTCTCAGCTTGGAGCAGTAAAGGGAGCTTATCCATTCTTCCAGGAGGCAGAGACGAAGATGGGACCTTAATGCTGGGTTCTACTAAGTGTAGGTGTATAACCAGCATTCTGAACAGGACTCTGCACAAGCATCGGGATATGGGGAGAAGCATCGTATTTGTATTCTAACCCTTTCAAGAGCCCCCGAAGACTGGGTCATTCTGCCTCAGTTTTCAATGAGATGCACACTCAGAAATTAGCTCACCTATAGTGGCCAATCTGTCAAAAGGCTGTATAGAACTCCATGCATGTTTTCAACAAGTATCTGTCCTTATCTGTGTGTAGTCACCACCCAAAACCCCCAGTGAGGTTTAACTTTACTGCATTTTATACATTGATTCCATCCACCCATTGCATGCAGTATTTTTGAATCAATAAATGAAATTCAAGTTCAAATAATTCAATACTTCAAAATCATGTCCAAGTAGCCTTCCACTTTCTTATGTCTAGACATGTTTATATACAAGATGGCAAGTTCTGTGTTGGTTGGCTAGGTGGTAGGTAGAGTCTAGGTACTTAATCAAATTCTAATATATGTATTGTCATAGTGAAGGTATTTTGTAGACACAGAAAATACTGTGATTGCATAACTTTATATAAATACAATGAGCCTGGACAAGAGAGGTTGACCTCATCTAGTCAGCCAGCTGAATGGCTCAAGAGCAACAACCCAGAGCTATGTTCTGAATGCTCATATCCCACTGAGGCACATGCTGAGACCTTCACCTCAAAGTTGTATTTTTATGAGTTCTGAGTTTTTAGAAGATGAATGGCCAATGGGAATATCCTTTTTATGTGAGACTGGAGTGAGAGCCCCATCCTTTTCAATCATCTGAGGACATTGTGAGGTGTCACATGGGAACCAGGAAGCAGGCCTCTCCAGAGACAGCATTTCAAAACCAAGACTGCCATTAACAATCAGATATAATACACACTTTTATGCTTCTACTAGTCTTCAAGGCAGAAGAAAACCAAGATGCCAATACTAAAATGGGAATGGAATAAAAGATGAGAATTGTGTACATGAAGCACAGCAAAGAGTTGTGTGTGTGTGTGTGTACAGGAGGATCAAGATGGGCAGCTGGGCTATGTGTGCACATAAGGTTCAGCATTTGAAATTGCATGTGTGTGTGTACATGAAAATCAACATGAGCAGTGTGTGTGTGTTCACATGAGGCTTAGCATGGGCAGCTGTGTGTGTGTGTGTGTGTGTGTGTGTGTGTGCACGAGGATCAATATGGGCAGCTGGGCTATATGTGCACATGAGGAACAACATGGGCATCTGGATTATCTCTCAGACAGACTAATGAACTAGGTGACTTGAAATCTCTCTCCCGGTAGATTCACACTAATAATACAAGCTTTTCCATGTGTTGCTCTGAAACAGGCCATTGTGAAACACTTGGCAATACTTGAGGACATCTTAGAAACTCACAACTACAAATAGAAGCTAGGAGGTCTTGACATCTCATTATAGAGCCAAGGGGTGCTAATACAAGTTTAAAAATTCACAGGACATCCCCACACCTCCCTCTCCTACAACAGAGAATCATCTTGCCCCAAATGTCAAGGTGTTGACTTGTACATCCTTCTCTAGAACCAAAATCTACAGGAAGTATGTGCTTCTGTGGGCATGGGGCCAAGGTAAACTGAAGAGCAAGGGATAATTCAGGGTTAAAGCAGAGGCCACTGGAAGCAGTGGCAAAGTAGGAAGCTGGTACACAGAAAGAGTCAAATGGCAGTCTGCCCTTAGGATGAGAGTTAGCAAGGAAAGGCTACCCACTCACTGTCACGTGCCAATTCCAATCAGCAAGAAGGGACCCTGCAATGCAATTTGTTCTACTTGATTATAGCTCATTTGACTCACAGTCCATGTTCATGATG
This sequence comes from Mus caroli, assembly GCF_978045245.1. Lineage (NCBI taxonomy): Eukaryota > Metazoa > Chordata > Mammalia > Rodentia > Muridae > Mus > Mus caroli. The sequence continues at coordinate 93,977,984 of NW_028227272.1, forward strand.
ATCAAGTGCAAATCCTACAAACTGTGTTTAACAAGAACGTGGTGTCCATTAATGCCTTCATTAATTTGATTTCCTCCTTTAAAACAGAAACTGTTGATAACTAAATCTAAGCCATGCCATGTCTTTGGGCTTCAGTTCTCAGTTTTAAAGGTAGAGAGGTTCAAAGAAGAGCCTGCAAATCCCTGTGGATTCTCAGTGCAAGAGAAAGCCATCTTTTCACTTCCTTCTGTTATCAGGGCCTACAAACACCTGGAAAAACCTTCTTTAGATTCAGATTTCTGGTAACATCTCAATAAGAATTTTGTTTTGTCCAAGATGAGCCACAACTCGAGGTTCTTAGGTTTGTTCATCTGTCCTTTCTTACTTCCTGTCTTTGTAATAAGGGAAAATGTCCATGGAAAAGCATCTGCCAGAGCTTGTGAATTTCATGGGGCTGGGTGGACTTGGGCATACTCCTTATAATTGTTCTGTAACCCAATAACATAAAGCAACAGACACTGATGGGCAAGTACATTGCTGGCTTCACGTAGTGTGAGAAATTCTTCGCTAGGGAAAAAGAGACTAAGACTCTTAGAAAAGATTTTGTATTATTAGCTGTATGTGTTTGAGTGTGTATATGTGCATACTTGTGTTTGTGCATGTATTTGAATGTATGGGTGGTGTGTATGTGTGTACATGTGTATATGTGTGTATGTATGTATGTGTGAGTGTGGTTGTGTATATGTGTGAGTGTGTGTATGTGTGTGAACATGTATGAGTGTGTACATGTGTATGTACACATATATGAGTGTATGTGAGAGTGTATGCCTATATATATGTGTTATGAGTATGTATGAGTGTGTGAATGAGTATGTGTATACATGTATGTGCATGTGTTAGTGTGTGCACATGTGTGAGTGTTCATGTGTATAGGTATGTGTGTGTGTGTTTATGTGTGTACATACATGCACATGCATGTGAAGGCCAGAGAATAAATTCATAAATGCCACCTACTTGATTGTTGAGACAAAACAAAGTCAAATTAAATAAAACAGAAGTACACAGTTTCTATAGACAATGGAACAGTCAGTCCCTGAGGAATTTCTTGTGTGAACACACAGGCTTATTTTACAACAAGAATTTGATTATAACAAAAGATACAAGCTCACACCATTTAAAGTAAAATGATCTCTCAGTGATATCTGGATCCTAGGAAAATTAGAAAAGATGCAATTTAAATATAAGAATGGAGTATTTATCATTAAAATTTTTAAAATTGTTATTTTTATTTGTCATAATTTGGCATATTAGGTATAGATTATACATAGATAGATAGATAGATAGATAGATAGATAGATAGATAGATAGATGGAAGATACATGATAGATAGCTGAGAGATAGATGATAGATAGATAGATGGATAGATAGATAGATAGATAGATAGATAGATAGATAGATAGATAGATAGATAGGCAGACAGACAGATATAACAATGACAAAAAGATATAAGATCCTGACCCAGCAGTTCAGGATTTGCTGCTCTGGTTCCCAGCACCCATAGAGCTGTGGCTCCCAGCTACTTGCTCACTCCAGCTCCACAAATCTGGTGCCCCCTTCTGGTTTCCATGGGTACCTACACATGCATAGATGCACATGTGCAAATTAATACAAATAAAACTAAAATTAAAAATATTTTAAGAGATGATCTAAAACTCGCTGTTAGTTTACAGGAGAATAGCACCAAATCTTCTATTTTTTCCTTTCTTGTGGTTTGATTTTTAACCTTTTCCACCAATTTTTCTGAATCTGCACAATGCTGAGAAGCATGGCTGATAAGATCTCTCCCTGAATCATTCATGTGCAGTCAGGTGACAGGAACTGGTGACTATTCTTCATCTTCATCCCTCAAACTGGTGTGGATCCATTTTGAAAGACAAAGTCAAAAGCAAAAGCAAAGCCCTCAGAAGCTTCCATGGCCACGGCCATCATATTTCTCCTGGGGTGACTTTACACATTATAATTGATTTGGCTTTATAAAGCTCTTCACAATGTTGGTGCAGCCAGAGCCAGAGTCCTGGTTAATATTTGATGGGGAAATTCAAGGATCCATTTGCTAGTATCTCAGGCTTGCCATCCAGTTGTTACTCAGGTGGTTGAGGCAGAAGGATTACAGGTTCAGGCCCAACCTTGTCTCAAAATAAAAAGTTGGGAAGAAGGGGCGGGGCTCGAGCTAACACTGAGCAGAAGAATACTCGCCTAGTGTGTGCAAGATCCTAAAACAATCCCTAGTATAGTCAATGGTAATAATAATAATAATAATATTTATATTAATTATTATATAATAATTATTAATAATTATTAATTACTATTATTGTGATAATTATTATTATCACATCAGTAAAGACTTGATGATGTACCAGAATTTTCCTCATTTGATACACTGTATTCTCCAGCACAGTGCTGACTTAAGCCATTCCTGCTCACTGTATAAAGGATGGTATTCTTCCTTGAGAGAGAAAATTGCCTTTGCTACTCTCATCAGATCAGTGCCAGTCCCTTCTCTATGTATCATGTGGCTATAAATTTTGCATGTTCACTTCTCTCTTCAAGGAAAGGGCCAGTTCTTTCAAGTTGAAATGTCCAGGAGCTGATTTCAGAATCCTTCACAAAGCTTCTCTCTTGCCTGGTATTTAGCATGCTCTTGGTCTTTGCTCCCACCTGCTGAGTTAGCTGTCTCTGCTTTCAGAATTGCAGATAAAAGAGAAGAAAGTGACCTCCATCAGCCAGAAACCAGAATGTAGTGGGCTGACCTAATGTTGCTTGTATTCTGATGCTAATTTAGGGCACCCAAGCCTGGTTACCCCAAAGAAGAGAGTCCACACAAAAAAAAACACTGTGTGACTCTGCCCCCAGTTAATTGTGATTGGTAAAGAAGGATACCAACAGCCAATAGGTGGGCAGAAGAGACACAGGTTGGATTGAGGTTTTGCTGGGTTGGGGCAGGGAGGATTCAGCACTTAGCACACAAAAAAGTTTGTGTCCTGTTTCCCGGACCAGGAGAATGAGAAGAAGAAAGAAGGAGGCGAGTCCCTTCTTTCTAACAATAGTTACAGTCATTTCTCTCATCCCAGTTCTCACTTGGACCCTGATCTGCCAGGTAAGCCATGCTCAAGCTAAATTCCCAAGCTTCAGTGAAGCCTTTCAGAATAAATATAAAAGCTGTAAGAATATTGAAGACAGGCCTTTGAGTTTGAAAGACTTCATAATCGGCTGCAGGGCCTACCCTTCATATAGCAAAGCTTTCTTTCATTATAAAACATCAGAGATACGGGATAAATCTTAGCCACCTATCCCCCCGAGACCTTCTTTCTTTCTTGCCTGTAGGAAGAAGAAATGAAGATTGTTTACCTGGAAATCATAGTCAGAAGAATAAATCAGGTCTGTGGACTTGGACTGGCTGTTTTCTCTCCCCACTGCCCCCTAGCAGCTCTTTGAGGCAACAATTTCTATGCCACTGACCAATTCTTTAACTCCAAGGGTGCTGTTAGTCCTGAGAACTGCCTTCACCTCAAGAAGAAATGAGCACCAGATATTACTTCAAACTCCCTAGTCCCACTTCTTTGCTGCTCCCTGGCTCAGCCTTAACACTGGCCTGACTACACAGAATATTCTAGAATGCTCTAGAATGTGGATAGGCTGAGATACAAATCCAGTGAAAAGAAAGAACCCAAGCCTCTCCACATAAAGTCATCCTTTTAGAACCACCGTCCTTTGGCTGTACGTGAAGCATCTTCACAGACTCAAACGCACACAGGCTCAGCAGGCTCTCCTCCATCTATATGGTACTGAGCAAAAGGGCAGGGTTAAAAATCTTTGCAAAAAAGCCATGGACAGAGTTCCTGGCCTCTTGGTTGACCAGTTATCTACAGTGGGCGATCTACTGGGAGCTAAATGAAAGGACAAAGGTGCTTCACTAATTTGAAACTACAAGTAACTTAAGATCCATTTCTTTGTCTTTGAAATTCCCTATCCAGAGACAGATTTTCCTCTACCTGGAAATCCCAGGGCCATTCAAAACCAGTCATAGCACTGAAGCCACAGGCTCTGTCACATACCATCATTCAGGAGAAGCCAGCCCTTCTTCCCTCCCTTTGTGCCCCACCTTCTCTTGGCATGCACAATGTCTTCAGATCTATGTTTCTACCACACACCTCCCACTTCTGACACTCTTCTGCCATTCCCATGCTCCTCTACCTTGAACTTCCTGGTGCTCTCTCCCTTGGACCACAACTGAAGGTTGGTCATTTCTGTTGCTTGCTAATCCTGCCACACATCTTTAAAATGACATTGTTGATTGCACTACAGATGTTATCAGTTCTCTACAGCCACCAATACCTCTGTGCATTCTCCCATGTACAAAGATGTTGTGGCTTGTTACCTGCTGAAGATCATAGTTCAGCTTTGTCCCACCCTTGCAACCACATTGTTTAACTGGACTCTACCTTTCTATCTCCTAGGATGTCTCCCACCTCAAGGGCCCCATGCTCCCCTCTGTGGAACACTGCCCCAGACTCCCTGCCTGCCCCTATTTGAAAGGTCCACCAGGCCTGAGTTTTCCTGCCCTTCCTTTAGTGATAGCATGATCATTTCTTCTGTCCTTGGCACACAAAAGCCCCTCAGTGTCTTGCCACAAGCCTGCTATCCCTGCAATTGCTTCCCTTGCCAAGCACACTGGCAAAGCCTCAGTAAACTGAGAGGAGGCCATTGAAGAACATTAAAGTCCAGGATTTCCCACTCACCCTTCATCAAGAGAGTGGTGTGAGCAAACTGGTTCACTCCTTATCTCCTAAACATTCCGGCTGTCAGAGCACAAATTCAATCATGTTATGCAAAACACAGGTGGCAGGTTAGTCACAGGCAAGTTAGATGAAGTCTGTCCAAGTATGTTAGAAGAAAGAAATCATATAATTTGCTTACTTTATAAGGTGAATGGGAAAATATCTGCTGGTAGATGATAAGAAAGAGCAGGAAAACTGAGTGAAAGGGGAATTCATTGTTTAATTGATAAACAATTATCAATTACACATTAGATAAACAGTAAATGGCACTTGCTGCCATGACTTAATAGTTATTCAAATGCTTGTGTGCAAAAGTAAGCCAAAATGATTTTCTTTATATTAGGTTACACAATGTAAATATAAGGTATTTGTTATATAGAGATATAGCATTCTGTATTTTAAATTTACTAAATATTTTATATTTCTAAATTCATTAAATGTTTTTCTTCAGTTCTATGCAAAGCATAAAGCATATCCAAATGTACTAATTTGAAAGAGGAAATTAATCTAGTCAGTTGTGTATTTCCTTACCATCCATCCATTCATCCATTCATCCACTCACCCACCCATTCACAGATCTATTCAGAGATCCATTCAGAGATCTATCCATCCATCATCTGCTCACCTACTCATCCACATATCCAGCTCTTCATCCACTCAGCCATCCATCAACACATCCATTTTATTCATCTATTCATCTGACCATCCAACTATCCATCCATCCAACCATCAATTAATTCATCCATTTGTTGACAAATTTGCCCACCCATCCATCTGTCAATCCATTAATATATCTACTAGTCTGCATCCATCTGTACATTCATCCATCCAATCTACCTGTGCAATGTGTCCATTCATCCATCCATCCATCCATCCATCCATCCATCCATCCATCCATCCATTTCTCCTTCATATTAACTAAATACGTAAATAAAGTGTTATCTTATTTAAATGATTACAGCATGTGATCACTTCTGATATCCTAATTGTTTAAAGGACAGCATCCTGAATTAACTTTTCTAAAATTAATCCCTTCAATTAGTTTTTATTGTTAAAGATTTATTTATGTATTATTTTATTTAATGTGAATGATTATTTTGCTGGCATGTGTCTATGTACACTGCATGTATGTGGTGCCCAAAATGTCCTAAAAGGGTGTAAGGTCCCCTGAAACTGAAGTTATAAATAGTTATGAGGAGCCATGTAGATGCTGGGGCTGGAATTGGTTTCTCTGCAAGCAAGTGCTCTTAACCTTTGAGCCATCTTTCCAGTCCTTAATTATTTTGATAAGTATTCAGTTACTAATACCTGACAAATCAGAAGTTATGGTCTTATTGTAGAGTATTTTGTACTATTTTAAATTTTAGTTGAGAGAATTAGCATCAATTTTGCTGCTATGGACTGTCAGAACTTTAGGAAATAAAAAGCAAAGCAAAATATCAAAGCTTTGCGTATAAAAAAGTCAATATTGAAATGGGTGACTGTATGGTTTTTATTCCTTGAAATTAGGGTATTTCCCGAGTTAGAGTGTAAATTTTTTTATGAAAATTGACTTATGACTAGAATAGAAAATTTGACCCCAGGTGGCAAAATCAATTCAAATTCCTTTTGATGCTTTCTAACCTTGGAATTTCTCCAGGAGCAAGTAGCTGTATAAAGATGATATTCTTGGATATTAATTATTTCTAGGAGTTTTCATTGGGGAAAAAAAGTCAATGTCATTTGTGACAGTGCAGAAGAAAGTCATACTTTTTCCTTCTCTCATCTATAAAAAGAGGGGAAATGGAAGATTGACTGGAAAATGCACATATCTCTGGCATAGCTGAGGGGAGCCTCATCATCAGTAGCAGACTCACAGAGAAGACAAGTGTAGACCTGCTCAGTAGGAAACTTGGGCCCTGTGGGCACCTTCCCAGCTCTCACACTCCCTCCTCAGGGCAGTGACACTCCTCATTAAGTGCTTCTGGTTATGAATATACTTTGTGCCTGCTGTCTTAGAAAATATGCTCCTTCTTTCTATCCCCACTCTCTACCTTCTGTCCCCACATTCCCCTCCTTCTTTCTTTGCCTTCCTCTTTGTTCTCTTTTTCTTCCCTTTTTTTTCTTATCCTTTTTGTTTGTTTTTATTGACAGGGTCTTGTTGGCCTGGAGCTCACTATGTAGCAAATAATCTCTTTCCTGGGCTTCCTGCATGCTGGGATTGCAGGTGAGCACAACCATGCCAAGCATGGTTTAACATTTCTTTCATCTAGAGATAATTTTACCTCGCTTACTGTCCAAGCTAGAATACATGGGGGATATGGATCTCTTTAAACTTATCTATCATGTTACTCCATACCTTAATATAAGGTAGTTAATCAGATTGTTTCCTGTATTGTGTTTTTCAGTGGTATAAGCCATCCATTATCCTCTGATGTCAAATGAATATCATGACCTCTCTTCCCAGAATTACCTGGAGAATCTTAGCATTTAATTGGGTTTAAGAGCAAACATGGAACAATCTAAAGAAGATAGGGAAAACAGAGAGCTTGGGGCCAGAGAAGAGACTTTGTGCTTGTGGCAGATTCATCATATCTGAATCATTTCTCCAAAAGGTGGTTATCTGCCTCAGCCTCCCAAATTGCTGGGATTACAAGTATAAGCCACAAACCAGGTCTCTCCATTTTTACAAGATTCAAGAATTTAGGAACATTAGATTTATGTGTTGATCCATAAAATAAGTCAGAAAACACAAAGTTAGGGCAAAGTTTATATAAGATAAAGCATGATAAATTCTTGGCAAACCTTTGCTCTACAATATTTCAGCAAATATTGGTCTCCTTCTAAGTTCTGTTTTACATTTACCAAGCACATAAGATTTATGATGTCCAGTGGGATTATTAGCATCATATTCTGAGGATTGCCTTTAACTTTCTATATGTGATGCTATACTCATCTTCTTTATTAATGCATGTTAGAAAAAGAATCTCACATACTAGCAACCTAAGAGCAAAGAATACAGGGACACATAACTGCCAGCCCTTGACTTTGAAAAGATCAAAGTCTAGTGTGAATGATTGGCAGACATGAAGACGTGATGCTAGAGAGATGCTGCAAGAATCTTCTACAAGGTGACTGAGTGGGTGTAAAAAGGGGGAAGGGCGACTTTCAAGCAAGTAAACCTACCAGCCTGGAAGTAATTTAAAGCAAGACTCTCCAACACACAATGTACATAAGCATCATAATGATTTGGAAGGAAAGCATCTACATGGTGAGAAGTGCTAGGGAGAGAAAGAGCTGAGTTATGTGGTCCACCCTACAGGAACTACACCAGCCCTTGCTCTGCTTCACAATCCTGCCCTGAGAGAAAGTACTCTATCACTTACAAGTTCAGTCTAAGGATCTCCTGTTCATCCACCTGAGTGTCAAGAAAGAATGGAAGCCAGTGTGAGCTTGCTTCAGACACAGGGAGGCAGCAGATGGGGTTCTGCAGGAAGCTGTGTCAGCACTGTGGTTTGAAATGGGTTCATCATCACATCATAAACTGTGAGTCCTGAGTCCTGCTTTCTCAGAATGGGACCTCTTTACAGTAGGATATCAGCAGAGGTTACTGTAAATCAACCAGGATTCAAAGGGCTTCCCTAAAACATGAAGATCAAAATAAAGTTTAATTCGTAGATTATAATTTTGCTCAAGGTCAGGATTAGGTTGAAGATAGGACACATCTTAGGTCCCCCCTTATTCAAGTTTTTGTTTTCTTGCAGTTTTAGGGTCTCATGATCAAGAATGGTCAGAGAAGAATACAGAATAAGTTCCAGAAACAATTTACATTCATGTAACCTTTGTTACAGCTTATTGCTACACTTGTTATATTGTATTACTGTTGGCTGTTGTGACTAGTTTATAAACAAAATGTCACATTAGGCATGCAGTCATCTATCTAGGAAAATTCATCTATACATGTTTCTATTTTCCATGTGATTATAACAGTCTGATGAGGGTCTAGCAAGAGCAAGAGAGGGAGGATTATTACACACCTGATACAGACTATGGTCTTAAGATGGGTAAAGATGAGACAGTATTTAAACATGGATCTTTTTACTTAAAAATAAAAAAAGTTAAAAGGTAAGTTAGCCCTGCCAGTTATAGAGGCAGGATGCTAAACACTGCTGCTCACCTCCTGTTCTCAGAGTGGCACTGGCTCCATGGAATCTGCTTTTGGATTTCAAAGCTCTCAGTTGATAACTAGCATTTTGTGTGAAGGCTCAGAGTATTTCTTCTGCTGTTCTGAGCATCAGTCTCCTGTATGGAGGAGACTACTGCTTGACCTGCCTCTCCAGGAGGGCACTCCCTGGCACAGTGCTACCTCAGAAGGCTCAGGTTTGAACCCTTTGAACAATCCACTCTCTAACAGCTCAAACCACCCTCTCACACTAAACACAGCTCCTTGAGAGAGTCCCTGAAATATTCTATCCTCTCAAGGCAATTTAGTTTGGAAGTGTTGAGGGAGGAAGGGGGTTGAGGGAAAGACAGAGTGAGACACAGAGAGACAGATATGGTAGCTTATGGAGCACACTGATACCTCCTGTGAAACTATCCAGAAATGGGCAGCACATCTGAGACCCAAGGGAACTCCAAGGGAACTAACAATTTTATCTGATTGTTGAGATCTATGAGGAGAGAAATTGGAAAGAATGAGCCATTTTATGAGTGAATCAGAGCTTCAGCTCCAGCTTCAGCTCCAGCTCCAGTTCCTATCCAAACAGTCCTATGCCTCCTATGCCGATGTGATGTATTTTTTCCAGGACCTTTGTTCTTACTAGGAAATAGGATTGCTGGAGATGTAATCATTGGGGGATGCTAGGAAGGGGAGAGTCTCATCCAACAAACCCCAGACCCTCACAAATAGAAGAAGCTTGCATGCAGAGATAACACTCAAGAGGAACAGCATGTTTGGATAAAGGCGGGAATCTGTGTGGGGCTTTTAGGAATTAATGGTGACCACCCTCCAGAAGCAGAGGGTGGCAGAAAGAATCTGTGCTCTGAGCCTGAGTCAGCCGGGTTGAGACTTCTTTCTCAGATTTGGCAGACTTTGAGAGCATAGCTCTCTGTTGCATGACCCAAGGCCCTTGGAATGAAGGGTCCTTATCTGCCCATGTGTCTTTTCTGGTCCTTGAGGGAAGCCCAGGTGCTGAGTGTCTGAATTTCAGAGTATTCAATTAATACTCAGTAGTGGTGAGGAAGGGGTTTCTGAAGGAGAGAAGAAAATGACTGGTGATGGGGAAGCTGAGCAGGAGACCCAACAAGAGTCTGTGAGGCAGCTGTGCAACACAGAGACAACCCTCAGTCCTCCATCCTTCCTAGAGAGCCCTTCTGCCTCTCAACCAAGGGGCCAGTGTTCCACAGACACAAGAGTTTGGTTTTCTTTCATTTCTAGGTGAGAGAGGCAAGAGGATACTCACAGAGTCCCAAGCACATCTCAAGGAGTAGTCAGTGCCTGAGTAAGGAGCTCTCCTGCAGGAGTGTGAGCTGCCTGACAGGGACACAGACACCTTTTGGATGTGTTCCTTATAATAACTTCCACAGTTCTATAAACTCACATTTAAAGCCCTTCTTGAGAAAAAGTGAATATTCGGAAAAATATACCAAAATTTCCTTTTGATTTTATATAGACTATGGCCCAAGTCTAAAAGAGAGCATATGCCAATTACAAAATCACAATTCGCTTAACATCTGGTTAACTTTCTGTTTGCTCACCTGTGAATTCTAGAGTGAGAGTTTATTTGATTTTATTTATTTTAACTTTTTATAACAACAACAACAAAAAAAATTGCAGTCCTGTAGGTGGAATCCAGGGCCTCACATGAGCTAGACAGCTGCTATTCCACTGAGATGCTCCAAGGTCTTCTTTCATTCTTTATTTTGAGACAGTCTTGTTACTTGTTACCCAGACTCCTGGTCTGCCTGGTTACATGTTGCAAAGGACTCCTGGTGTGCTTGGTTACATGTTGCAAAGGACTCCTGGTGTGCCTGGTTACATGTTGCAAAGGACTCCTGGTGTGCCTGGTTACATGTTGCAAAGGACTCCTGGTGTGCCTTACTTTCCCCCATGGATATAGTAACATGTAAGTCATTCCCATTTATTCATGTATTTTATGATTTCATTTTCCCTGTGTGGTATAGGAAATATGATAAAAGAAATATTGTCCCTTATGACAACTTCTATCAGGCTAGTACAAATAACTTTGGCCAGAGTCATCTATGAGTCCTGCTCTACCCTACAGAGGCTTCATGCTCAGTGCCATCTGTCATCATGCCCCTACCAAGTACTGAGTGATGACCAGCTGTCAGACTTTGGGGCTGTTCCTCGAACTTTTGATGTCTGCTTGTCTCCCTTTCCTGTGTGGCATCAAGGTATGCAAAGCAAGGCAATCTCATGATCTGATACTATAGGTATCACAATGGTCAGTGTAGGGTTTGGTTAATGGTCTTAAAGCATGCCTTTCCAAATGACCAGAAACTGGAATTACTGATACCTTCAAGAATGCCACCTGCATAGATGAGCCACTGGACATAAAGAGAAAGCCAAGCCAAGGCATGAAAGAAGACGGGAAAAAAGTCAACACTGCCCAATGACTTCACAGGGACACCAGGGAGACTCCTCTGCACCACACTTCTTTTACATAGAGGCCAGGTCACATTGTTCTAAAATGAACAGATCTCTGATCATTCAGAGGATGTATATTGTTTCCAGAAATAAACAATTGATCTAAAAAAATTGGAAGGCAAAGGATGTCAGCAGTCATGGTGTTAAAGGACCCACTCAGTGTAAATTAGAAGAAAGGATATTTCCAGGAGTACATTGGGGGCTCAGGGTCCTCTGTCACTCAAAAGCAATAGAGATGGAGCTGAGTGGTCAGTCGGTCAGCAGGCATGGATGCTTGCTGGAAAGCCTGATATCCTGAGTTCAATTCCCTGGCCCCACATGATGGAAGGAGAGAACTGAACCTTCTTGTATATACAAGCGACATATGCAGAGGCATAAGTAAAAATATATGACAATGACAATGGCTTTCACATTTTCCTCCTCATTCCTTAGTATGGGCTGAGTGTGTCTACTCACTTTCCAAACTCTTGTGTTGCACTTCTTACCCTTGATGTGACAGAATTGGGATCCTACAGCCTCTGGGATGTGATAGCAGAGCCCTCAAGTGGATTAGTGTTTGTATATTCAAAAGTACATATGAGCTAGCTTCCCCTCTGTCTGCCCTATGCGGTGTGAGAACACTGAAGTGGGTCCTTAGCATACACAGGAGTGAGTTATCAGCATTCTGGATTTCTAGCAGTCAATGCCTATGAAAAGTCACTGTTAATGACAAAACAGTCTGTAAGTCCAATAAGGAAAGACTCGGAGCAAGATATTTAAAAGTTTGGCTATCATATACTCTCATCATGGCTAGAATTCAAGCCTCTGGGGTCTGGGAGCCTTGTTCTGTTATATGGCTAATCTTTACCAACCAACAATCCTAAGAAAGATCACAGAAGAGATGCCACCCCCATCTGTTCACTGGTAGCCACCCTGACCTGATTATAGAGTATAGTATTTTCTTTACATGGTAAGTTCTCTAAGATATCTGTCTGACTTAATCCTAAAGATTGCAAACTGAAGTTACTAGGGGGGAAAAAAAACATAATTTAAAATGTGGCAGACCAAAGCCAAATTATCTAGGGCTGTTCTCAGTCCCATTTAAAGCCATTCACTGGCCACCATGTTCCTGATCTAATATCCTGATGACTATCAACACCTTAAAATACACTCTTAGCAGATCCTAGACCCCACCATCATAACCTACAATGTTGTCAATCAGGGTTTCATCTATAGAAAGACATTTGTACTTTACTGTAACAGCCTACCTGCGGTCCCCACTAATGCTTTTGAAAACAATTATAAAATCACTTATCTATTCCCACAAAGTAACATGGTATTTGGGGCAACCTGAATCTCTGTTGCTAGGTCATAGTCACTCACATTGAGCTCCAGAATAAACACTCTGTTGTTCCATTTGAGGTGAGAGCTGTGATTCCATAACCAGATAGACAATCAAGAAGTCAAAAGCATCTGACTCACTAAAAAAGAACACAGGAGGCATAGCTCTATCGTACAAAGTTGATGGACGAGTGAATAATATTTCATAAACTAAGAAGCTTAGACAAAATGTGTTTCCACATCCGAGAGTACTTTGATACAAACAGTAAAATATCACATATTTGCCACTGATACCTCAGTTGTCCACAGGTCTTTATTCAGAAGTCCAGCCTAAATCAATGAACCATAGAGGCAGGAACAAGGAATGGAATGGTGGTCCCTTGGAGCGTCCCTTGATGTCCAGGTGGCCTGCAGTCAGCCAGAGTTGAGCGCACACTACCTTCCAGACCCAGAACCAGAATTCTGAGAAGACCATGGCTGCCCACCAAAGGCCATCCCAGAGAACCACAGCAGAATGAGAGGACTTACCTAGGGAACTGCTTTTAGTAACTTTAACCCCAGAAGCTCTATCAGCCTCAGTCGATTTTCTGAATCTTTATCCACATTAGCTCATCATGACCAAGCTCTCTTGTAGGTCACCCTGGCAAATCTGATCTCCCAATACTCAGTTTACATGGGGATAATTGGGGCAAAGTAAAGCTGGCACTGCAAACTGTCATCCCCTTGGGAACAGCCCCTGTCACAGAACAGCAAATGAGCAAGTGACGGGAGGGGGTTTCCTTCCTAATCCACGCATGACCGATGCTTGGTGGGTATTTATATGACTGTTCATTTTAAAATTATAATTAATTTAATAAAAGACTGCAGGTGTCTTCCCCAAAGTTGATTTGTGACACTGGCCTCCCTCCAACCACATTCAGGGAACAGAGACTTACAGGGCATTCTATGGGGGTCATGAATTTTCATCTACCTCTCAGGGTTGGGTTGTGAGGTGGTGGTTTTGCTCCAGTTAAAGTTCAGTGGGGACTGAAGGATCCTTTAGAGTCTGACACCCATCATGGAAAGTGCCACAAGCCAGTATTTTTTTCTTTCAGTCTATGTCAACCTCATCAGAAGACCTCCAGTCCTCCATTGGAACAAGTGAATGAGCCCAGACTAATCCTGCAGTCCTCTCTCTGCTAAGGACCTCAGAGGGGACAGCCCAGAGACAAAAGCCACCTCCCAGTTCCTATGTCATGATGGGTAGCTGCTTCCTCAGCAGTGCTTCTTTTGCTTTGCAATTGCACACCACACCCTTCAGCTCCTTCCCCCTTGTCTGAGACCTGCCCTTGGGAAGGTCCCAGATTAGGTGACTAGAGGTTAGTGGGGGGACTGAAAGATACAAAAGAGTCTTCCTAATCACAGGGGCCCAGATGCTACCATGCTTCCCATCTCCTGCAAGCTCCTGAAAGCTAATTCTTCAAAAAATCACAGGCAGTCCACTCTTCTTCAAAGCCTTGGGAACCAGCTGTCAGAACACATGAAAGCCATTCTCCTCATGGTTAAAATTTTAATGTACCGCTTACACAGGGAAACTAAAGGGGTTTACATAATTAACTGCGCACAGAAATCCGCAAACACAAACTGCTGCCTAGAGGAGGAACCGTGAGAGACTTGAAGGAGAAAGACAGGCCCCCACTCCCACAGCTTTCCTACCTATCATCAGGGGGTGCTGCTGTGGTGCTCAGCACAGGGGACCTCACTCCACATCCTGCCCAAACTTGCTCCCTGGACCTCTGCTGCTTTGTTTCCATAGCAACACCTCCAGCATCCTTCAGAAGAGCTTCAAACTGGCAGACCAAACTCAGGACAGCTCTGCACAGTGGGTGTCCTGATTGAGAGAAGCAGGGAGTTGGGAGGCAGAAGAGGCTTTTCCTGGCAGCCCTGACTGACTCTGGGAGGAAATCCTTAGCCTGTCGTCAGCAAGGGGCACTAGCTCCTAGCCACTTGCTCAGCAGAGCAGCCTGGCATATGGTGCCTCCAATTTTTCAGTGACAAGTGGTGATGATGTTAGCATCCCTGGAGAAGGAGGGAGAGAACCAGTTGGCCAATCGCCCCCTGTTGCCTGTACCCTTGGGCAGAATGGGATTGCTTTACGCAGATGAGTTCCTAACAGTTTCTTCAATTTGGCTTTTATAGAAAAAAAGCAGCACCATCTTCTCACGCTCTGTCAACAGCCACCCGAGGGCCTAGCACTTTACAACACAACGAGTGTATTACTATTTAAAGTCAGGCTTTTAGCTGAGCACCACTGCCATCTTTGGAGCTTAATTACCACCCTCCCCACGGGGCCCAATGAGCCATCCATTCCTCCCAAAGGGCTTCTGCTGGTAGTAATCTTTAACTAAGTCAGGAAATTCAAACCCTGCTCCTCTTAAAGCACCCTTGTCTAATTCCAGCTACGCTGCAGGACTGTGGGTAAAGGTCTGTGAGGCCCAAGATGCTGAGCACCCAGCCAGGGAATCGGTTTTTTTTTTGTTTGTTTGTTTTGTTTTTTGTTTTGTTTTTGTTTTTGTTTTTTCCAACTGGAAATGAGCCAGCAGAATGTCTGCATGTAATAGACATAGCATATATAATTTAATGTGTAAGTATATTCAACTTATATTTCTTTGAGTCACCAGATGTCTTAGAGTTTTACTGCTGTGAACAGACACCATGACCAATGCAAGTCTTATAAAGGACAACATTTAATTGGGGTTGGCTTACAGGTTCAGATGTTCAATCTATTATCATCATCATCAAGGCAGGAGCATGGCAGCATCCTGGGAGGCATAGTGCAGGCAGAGCTGAGAGTTCTACATTTTCATCTGAAAGCTGCTAGCAGAATACTGACTTCCAGACAGCTAGGACAAGGGTCTTAAAGCCCACACTGTGACATACCTACTCCAACAAGGTCACACCTTCTAATAGTGCTACTCCCTGCACCAAGCATATGCAAACCATCACACCAGGAAAGGGGTCCAACAGAAGAAGCAAGCTTCTGAGTCCATGTCCAACACTATTTTAGCAGCCATTGTACTCTGACACCAAGGGGGCCCATTCATTCTTCTCTAGTATGTTTGGCCGAACAGGATGTGCTGAAAAAGCCAAGGTCACAGTTTTCCCATTTCCTAAATACTCATTAAATCAGACCTTTGTTCTAAAGTATCATTAAATAGGCATGACTATGAAACCTATAATTGTGTCTAGAAACAGATTAAGAAGTCAAAGGTCATGTTATCTGAGATGGGTCCAGAGGTTAAAAAATCTACTACATTTTCCAAAAGCCACCAGAGAACCAAACAGAGTAAGTAGATGCAGAAACTTTCATCCATTTGTTTTGAAATAGCAAAACATGTTTATTAATTAGAAGAATGTTGGTAGACTATTCTTCAGGTATGGATTGAGCTGTACCTTAGAGGATATTCTCAGATCTATACAAATACCTGGTCTGGAATCCCATTCACTACAAAGGGCTGTGTGTATCATAGCTCTAATGAACCGTTCTACACAGAAAGTGGCAGATGAAGAGTGGGCCAGAGATGTCAAAACTACTCTCTCCTAAGGGGTGCAGTGCCCAATAGGTTCTATGGCCTCTCTTCCTGTCTACTACTCCTGAGACTCCATTTGGCCTAAGGACTATCTCATGATCAAGTCAGGGCAAGGAAAACCCCAATTTTTTTTTATTATTTTAGCAGAGAGAATTTAATGAAAATGGGGTGATGGAAAATTGTTAGAAATTTTAAAATGTGGAAAGGAGACACTGGAGTTTAGCAACTGCGTAACTGAAAGCATCCCAGAGAACAAGGTTAGGGTGTCAGAATTAGAGAGAGGCATGGAAAGAGTGCCCATAGAGCTGGGCATCTGACCTTTGGGACATGCAAGACTGGTGTGTTAACCTCAGGGGATAGGAGGGAATCTTGTGTGATCAGAATTATAAGCATGGTGGGTTCAGGCCAGTACTTGCAACATTTGGGAGGTATGAGGAGGCTCAGAAATCATGACCTTGCAACCAGAAGCCAGATGGGGTAGAGAAAAGCAGTGAGGTGAGCAGGCAATCTTTCAAATGTTCTGTAAGAGTGGCAGCAGGAGGGGATCACACTTCTCCTTCCTTTAACCACCTAGCCATTCTTAGATCCCTTCTTATTGTGTGTAGTTTTTGCTATCCCACTTTAAGCTCTAGGTGGACCTGCTACCAGCCCCACCCAGGTTCCCTCACATACATAGATGAAACACACACACACACACACAGTTGAGTTCAGATCTCCAGTGTGTATGTGTGTGTGTGTGTGTGACAAGCACTTTCCTGACAGACTTACCTCCCAGCACAAATGGGATAGATTAACATAACATCAGGCTCCAGAAGAGGAAGAGAGAAGCAACAGCTTAACTGAAAGTGGCCTAAAAGTCACCAGCAGTTCCTGGCCATTTCCCACATAGTCCAGTGGATGAGACAGACCTCAGATCATGAGGTATATCAGCACACCACATCCCACAATTCTGACTCTGCCTCCTAGGCAGGGACGCCTCTCTCTAGAGTCACCCATCTCTGAGGAAACTCTGCAGGACCATCTACTGCCTAGTGTTGGTCCCATGAGACTCTTCCATGTCCTGCAAATTATTGTTAGCTACATTTTTTTTTCAGAAACCTAATAGTCTACATCAGCACTGCCAGCTTCAGGAAGCTATCAAGGGTTAAATGACTGTGCCCACCTGAATCAGATCTCAAACCACATTTACATTTACCATGCTCGACCAATCCATAGGAATCTTCCTTCAGTTTTTGCCATACTGAAATTGGCACTTAGGCAAAATTCGCCTTTTGGCCCACCTTTGTGAACTAATTTCACCATAATGCATGCTGCATAAATTGTTTTGAGATGACTGTTATGTGAGGAACTTAAAAGCTCTCTCTCCCCACCACATAATCACAGGCATCAATCCCTCCACTCCAGGACTGAGGCGTAGCTGAGACTGTAGTTAAAGAACAGGAGGGAACATCTGGAGAGGGCTTCCTAATGCTTTTAGACCAAGATTAGGATGTAAATCCAACCCGGAAATTGAACCCTCACTAAGCATCTTTGTTTATCTGATTACCACTCAAAACCATCTGCACTTAATTGTAAGACGACAAATTATTTCACAATCAGCCAGGATTAAAGGACCTAGCTTCTTATGGATGTTTTCCTATGGGTAGCACCAAAACTAAAAGAAACAGTGTGTGACATTCTTTTCTAAAGTTTAGAAATCCACCAAGTATTTTGTTTGCATGTCTGAGTTGAGAAAGAACTGGTCCCATGGCTCTCTGGTCTAACAAAGGGCATGTATACTGAGTGGAGACCTACCCCTCCCTTCTGAGAATTTGTCCTAAGAGAGAATCACAGAGGTGATTCAATAATGTACTTGCAAAAAGGAGAAAGCCACCCTACCCAACACTGTGGGAGTCTGTAGGTATGCTATGACAAGGGCACATCCCAATGCCATACAATACTTTTTTTTTTCTTAACTCTTGGCAAATAAATAAGACTTGTACACATCTATGTCACTAACCAAGCCCATGTTTATCTCTTTCTTAAATAATCCTTCAACCAGGAATGGAGGCAAAACATCTAAATGGTTCTCATTGTTAACTCTCAAATATACTAGTTTGGACCCCAACACTTTCACCACCAGCACTTGCTTCAGTTCTCACAGCCATTTCTACCTGTAATTATTTGTATTATTTCTTCTGACACTCTAAGACAGGATCATTGGCATCACTCAAACAAGGCTTAAAAATAGCAGGATATAGCAGGGCCAGTTGCACATGTAAATTCACAGAGACGGTGACAACATGCACAAGATCAAGCTAGACAAAACACCAACATGATGCCAAGGGTGAGGTAAGGTCTTCAGAAAGACTTGCCCCTAGCTGAGGAGCTGCTGGCAACCCATGGCTGCTAAGAGAGTAAGTACCAGGATGGGGCCCCATGCACCAGAGGATGTCCCCACACCCATTTGCAGCCTAGCAGTGCTAAGCAGACTCCTTAAGTTTAAAAAAACTAACAAAGAGAACACAGGACATTAAGAGGTAATAGTGGTGTTTAGGACAGAGGAAGGATTTGAAGGAAGGGTATAGAGGAAGGCTTGCTCAATATCACTACATGTCTGAGATAACCAATAAAAAATAAATATGAAAAAATAGAAAATTCCTGAGAAGCTACTCAGCAGAATTTCTTCATTTAACTTATGCCACAGCTGAGGCCCAGAAGATGACCTGACCTGGGCAGAACAGGTTACCAGGCTCTTCCCACCATAGCAAATGTCAGAGCCACTCCTGGAGACAGGACCAGAGAGGGAGAGGAAAATCCAGGGCCTCACAAGCCAGAGGAAGGTGCTCTCTATTGTTGTTCCAGCTGAGGTGTTTGTTTGTTTGTTTGTCTGTTTGTTTGGTTTTGGGTTTTTTTTGCCATTGTTTTCTATTTGTAATTATTTTAAAATACAATAATGTAGTTTGATACATTGAACTGGTCAAATGGCTTTCACAATTTAACTGCAGTAGGAATGAAAATATCCTGTTTTCTGGAGAAGTTTCAAATTCCAGGTCTAGCATGGTATGAGCACCATTCTCGTGAAAATGAAGGTAGTCTCATTACAGAAGAATCAGACTGTGGCTGTGCTTCTGTGAACCCTGTTCCTGGGACCCCTGGTGTTTTATCTACAGGTGATGGGAAGAGGCCAATCTTGAAAGCCATTTAGTCAAGGGCAACACTCCTATATGGGGTACTGAAGAGGGAGTATGGGGGGTAATCCATACTCAAGAAATGGCACATTATAGAGAGAACTGCATGTGATCTCCTGGCTATACACCACTGAGCCCCTTTCTCTTTGCAGGTTTTCTTAGGAGTTGGCAAATCTAACTATGTAAATGCATTTGGTGGCCTTCAGTAGGAGTGAATACTCTCTGCTCCCGTGATCTCTCATAATTAGAACCTGACACATCCTTTTGAACTATGTATCTCCTTGTCAACTTTCCCCATTATTCTGTGAGCTGCTTATGAAGGAGACTATGCCTCCTTCATTTTTTTTTCAGTGTCTAGCCTCAAGCTCAAACAGAAAAAGCATTTGTAAATGATTGACAAATGAACACAAGACCAAATGCAAGAATGAGGGAGTGAATGAGGAGACACATATCTTACATTCCAGAGTCCTAAAAGGTTTATTCTCAGTCCCATGGATACTTTTGAAGCCACTAACGAGTCCTTGCTATTTTTCTCTTATCCTGTGAGCTTGATGAGACTAAGTAAGCAGCTCAGGTTGGTAAGCATTCTAGAAAAAGTTCAAATCCAGAATCCAAGCAGGCACTATTCCATATGCACCCAACAGAAGGGAAAAGTGTACATGGACCTAACTGCTTCACATGCATGGCCTGTTCCTCAGGGAAGCACTTTACAGATGTGCATAAACTCCTTTATAGGTAAAAATCCAAAGAGTAATGGTCATTTCTCACTGCCAGAATTGATGATGGATACATTGATGACAGAGTTCCTGAGGACCCATTTAATTGGCTTTTGAAATCTGCTCAGAATCAAGGTTCACTTGAGGTAGCACCTCTCAGCGATGCCAAAAGAAATATAAATCAAAATGAAATTGTGATCACAGAGCCACAGAATACTCTACTTCATTACAGAAGATGACACATTAATTTAACTCTCACATATAAAATGATTGCTTTTTAAGTGAGCTCAGGACACTCACTGATTAATTTTAAGCCAACTTCTGTTCCAACAGTAGCAGATTTATCAGTCGGGTGAGAGAGACACCAACTGAAAAATACCATAGCATTAATATTTAAAAGCATTTCTATGAGAAAAACAGGATTGTAGAAAGAAGAGAAATTCATTTTAAGTTTGCTCCAAATCCAGGTTATTCTAGAATCACTCCCTTGAGGTAAAGGCATGGGTTTGATGACAAGGTTGATGTAATGCCTAGTAAAACATAGGTATATTCATGTACACCAATTGTAAACTTAATCTGGTATCTCACTAGAACATGCTAGAGAGATGCAATACTCAGCATTAGATTTTTACTGCCAGTATTAGGAGTTTATGTTTTCTGGTCCTAATATGTTGTGATTTGTAGACTTATTTAGCTTCACACACTTCGGAATATACCTTGGGCCAGTGTTTCTTGGAGGCCTTTGTGCCTGCACCATTGATATTAGTATAGCTGAGTAGCCAGCATCTAAATAATTTTTAATTAGTTTTTAATTTTTTAAATGTGTGTTTGTGTATGCATGCACATGAGTATAGTTTGCTGTAGAGACAAAAAGAGGTCATTTGTTTTCTCTAAAGGTGGAATTGTAGGTGGTTGTGAGTGTTCTGACTTGGACGCTGGGAAATGAACCGGAGTCCTCTGCAAGAATAGTCCGCGCTGTTAACCACTGATCCATCACCAAGCCCCTGAGGAACTAGGGTCTAAAGAGCATTCATAAACCACTGGGTAACTCTTCCTTTCCTTTCAGGGACTTTGCATCATGGTATAGACAACACTGTAGGACATTTACCCCTAAAACAACCTGTGTTGGTTTTACCTATAGGTACAGACTCTTGTCCTGCGTGTCAGTTTGTAGTGACTCTGCTTGTGCACTGACAGCTGCATGCCTTGGAGTCTTCTCCTCAGGACATGGGTCAGTCATAACAAGATGGAGACACTGATGGCTCCCACCGTAGCCTCACAAGACCCAGCATGACACTGCTTCTTTCCGTCTACTTTGCTGGAAATGCCCACCATTTTCTGACAGGCAGAAAGTAATTACAAAGAGTGTTAGTAAACTGTGTTCATGTCTGTGTCTGAGAACTCTCAGTCCACAATGATAGCCTACTGCCTACACCTGCCCCTGGAGACGTTTTCTTTCTCACTGCCCATCAGTTTTTGCTCAATGAAATGATGCTTGTATTTCTCTAGCTACTCTCTAAATGATCTGACCTTAATAACATGTGGGTTAGGATGTTATATGACCTCTCATGGTCTCTCTTTTCCCTTCAGTTGAAGTCCTAGGTTGCTCAATGACTGGCTTTCATGAATCTTTATGATGACAGGGTGGAGGACAAAGCCAGCTGTTATTTAGGAGATGCAAAGGCAGTGCAGGGAATCAACGGAGTGCTTAAGGAAAGGAAGATCAAAGTCACATAGGAGTTTGATGTGGGAGCCGTCCATGTATATCCTAATCTCATGTAACATCTGGGCATGCTGCACCCTTTAAACTCTTCAAAGCACATAGTTTTTTATTACTGAATGTGATTTGTGGGCACAGTAACTAAGGCAGAGACAGGAGATTCCCAGGACAAGCTGAATACGCTAGAGTAGAAATATCGGTAAGCTCTGGGTTTGATTGAGAAAACCTGCCCTAATGAATAAAATGGAAGTGCAATCAAGGATGACTCCTAATAGTCACCTTAGGGCTTCCACATCCATGCTCATGCACATGCATGTGCAGCCACACACATGCACATGAAGATGGAAAATACATACGGCATTAATGATATCTTCAAGGACAGAAGGAACTTGGCCCTCTGTTCATTTTCCTGACTGACTTCCCCATGGCGGCTCTTCTGGGTGCTCTGCTCACCTCACATTCCTCTTTCCTGTCTGCTCAACCTCATATCTGTAGCCCTCACTCCACACAGCTTTCATGTGGAGAAGGTTGGCCTGGGCTGCTGGCTGCTTCAGCATCTCCCCTCTGCCAGCCACTCAGTTGTTTATCTCCCTACATCATCATCTCTCCCTGAACTGCTTTTCCTCACACCTCTGAAAATAACAGCTCATTAGAAAGTGATCAGAGACTGAGTGAGCAATTGAATGTAATTACACAAAATTACACAGATCTTAACCCAGGCACCCTACTGTGTCTCAGCCTGAAAAAGCTGAAGGCCTGTGTTTACTGGCCAGGCCTGTGGGGGTCACCTCAGTAGTCCCCAAAGAGAGGTAGGGATGACTCCTGGGTGCAGTGTAGGAACCTAAGGGTTTCCTACTCTAGGGAAAGGAGCAGAGGAGAGAGAGGGGTGCCTGGAGGTGTGCACAGAAAGCCTGCACACACAAACAAGATTCAAAAAAATTCTTACAGCAAGGTGGCCTGGGATGCAGCAGGAAGTACCACAGAGGCCACTGATTTCAACCCAGGAAAACTTTCATAGAATGGGTAGAGCAGTCAACCCCCCCCCACACACACACACACAGAAACGCTACAAATCAAAGTGACAGTACCAAAGTGCTCTTAAATCCTGAACACACCCTACCCCACCCCAACTCTCCCAGTTTGCCCAGGGCGGTCAGCATTTGTCTCACCATCCAGAGCCAGGCAACCTGGCTAGCTGCTGGGTCCCTGTTGAGCCAGGAGGCCCTGTCACCTGCTCAAAGCCACCTGAGTTCATACAAGCCATTTCCACTTGGAATGCAAACCAGGTGATGGAAAAGCCATTCTTAAGTTTATGAAATTTTACCAAAATGTGGATTTTACAAGGAAGTACCCTGACTCATAATGCTGAGTACAAGAGGTATTTGACAGTATGGTGTCTTCAGATTTGAGAATATGTGCACATACATATCTTCTGGCTGAACCCCAAGTTTAAACATAACATTATTTTGTGTTTCAAATATACCTTAGGCCCAGAAAGTAACTTCACACAGTATTTTTAATAATTTTGTGCATGGAAGGAAACCTCACAGTTTAGGCTTTCCTATTTGAAGGGCAATGATGGTGCTCAGAGATTTTTGGATTTTGGAGAACTTCAGATTTAAATTGATGAATTGGGGTTGCTTAACTTGTGTTACCTAGCATTTGGAATTTTATATATGCATATGTATTTATGGATATACACACAATCATATATGTACATATACATATAAATATTATATATACTCTACATATATAGCATATAGTATATATTTTATTTACATGTTATATATTAATTTACTATCCAGGCTTGTGGAGTCGCTTCAGTAGCCCCAAATTGAAATGGGATGAGCCATACATAATTTGTTTTTTGTGATGCTTCGGATCAATCCTAGTACTTAGCACAGTCTAGGCAAGCACTCTACTACTGCGCTATCTTAGCTCTAAGTTATTACTAAATATTTTGTTGCATTTATTTATTTATACATGTGTGTGTGTGCGCCCATGTGTGACACACACTTATACATATGCCACATCATAAATATGGAGGCCAGAGGACAACTATGAAGCCCATTCTCACCTTCCACTGTGTAGATCCTGGGGTCTGAACTCCGATTGCCAGTTTTGGCTGCAATCCCCTTTAATCTGCTGAGCCATCTCATTGCTACCTAGAGTCTTTGAGTGAAGGAAGCCTTGTAACTGATTTGGAATTGGGTGGTGTTAATTTTCATAGTCAGAAAAGAAGCCAGGAAAGCAGGAATTTCAAAGTAAAAGGCCTCTGTATCAGAATGCATTTCAGGGCAGACTGATAGGAAGAGAGAAAGGCTGAAGCCTTGAGTTCAAGACCAGGTCATTAAAGAAGTGTGTGTGTGTGTGTGTGTGTGTGTTTTAGAGAAGCAACCATTCTAGAAATGTATGTTGATTTGATGATCAGGGCAAAAGCCTTGGCATACTCACCTCCTCTAAGTTCTTTGTGGATGCAGATAATTGGTTGTCACAGCAAACATGGGCAAACTGGCCTGATTTTGCCCAGGGACAAGGGAGTGCAAGAGGAAGGGTTGTCCTCATGCTCAGCCTGCCCACCTTCACTCCCTCCTGTTTCTACCTCAGTCTGAATCAACACTATTCATTATTTTTGCTTTGGAGCTTGTACCTAGGATACAGATAGAGATGAATATCTCACTTGTGTAATCCCAGTCCCACCTCTTACATGAGATTGCTTTGAGCAGCTCTGCTTTCTGAGTCTCCCTTTGCTTTGGGAAATATGTTCAAGATTCATAGGAGAGGCTGGAGATGTGGCTCAATTATGAGAATGCTAGCCTAGCATGCAGGAAGCCCTAGCTTTGATCCTCAGTACTGTATGAACCAGGCCTGGAGATGCACACCAGCCATCATAGGCACTTAAGAGAATCAGAAATCCAAGGTTATTCTTGGCTACATAGTGAGTTCTAGGCCAGCCTGGTCTGCATGAGACCCTGTTTCAAAAGCAAAAAGAGTAACAGCAGAAAACCAAAATATGAGTGTGATATCTGACAAGGGATAAACAGTTAAATCAGTGCCTGCTTGTGTGTCTCCTACCTGTGAGATGGTACTATCCTGAGGCATGTGCACCAGGAAAACATGAAGGCTTGGTATTTTCATTCCAATGGGACCACAGGGAAGAGTTCAAGGAATCAGGGGTTGAAGGTAAATCACCCTACACAGTTTCATAACATTTAACTTCCTGTGGATGTTCAGGTGGCTGAGAACACTGTTCATCTGTATTAAGACCCCCAAGACACTGTCTCACAAACACAGGAGTTTTGTGTTGCCTTTCTACTTAAGCTGAATTTGCCATGAGTTCAGGTCCTGGGTAAGCTGTGTATTTTAACACTGAGTTAGAGGAAGAAGTCACTTCCTTCTCAGGCTCCTGGGTGGTTACCTAGGTGCTGGAGATCAGGAGTGGGAATACTATGGATACATTTCAGGACTGAGAATACTATGGATACATTTCAGGAGTGGGAATACTATGGATACATTTCAGGACTGAGAATACTATGGATACATTTCAGGAGTGGGAATACTATGGATACATTTCAGGACTGAGAATACTATGGATACATTTCAGGAGTGGGAATACTATGTATACATTTCAGGACTGAGAATACTATGGATACATTTCAGGAGTGGGAATACTATGTATACTATAAAAAAGGGTAACTTCAAAATATTGGTTAACGAAAGTTGAATTCCAGAATGCTGTGGATAGAGATATGACTGCTACTATATCATAAGATCACCACAGGCAGTCTCTCTTCCCTTCCCTCCCTCTCTCCTCTTTCCTTCTCTCCCTGCCTCCTTCCTGTTGTGTGTATGGGATGTGTGTGTGCATGACCACTAGTATTCTTGCCCATGACATTGTGTCACTTTGGAACATGGAGAAGCAAGGCCCAAGTTCTCACCTTGATGCACGGTAGTTGGGAATCCATGGCCAGTTCATCTGCTCCTGATGCGTCTCAGCTCACTAACAGAGAAGCATCACTGAGCTCTTACGGATCCTAAAGCATGAAGCGATCTCCTGGTTTTCACATTACATAAAAACATTTGGCTCTTAGAGCTTATCTAGAGGGACATATACAAATCCCTGGGTTGGGATGCAAGAGGAAGGGTAATGGGAAAAAACTTCACAGAATAGAAAAACAAACAAACAAACAAACAAACAAAGGGCCTTGGGAATAGAAAGCCTTGCCAAGTAGAATTACAAATTAGAATGACTAGGCTACTCCTTGGAGTCCATATCTCCTTACTCCCATCAAGATGCCTTCCCTCCAGAATTTCCTTCTGAATGGCCATGCACTAAACTTGGCTGTTGCTATTTGATCAGAGATGGGCCAGTTGGGGCTTGAGGGAGGTCCTGTCCTGAATGCTGAGCAGTATACCTGTGCTGAATGGGTGACGGAGTCTACTCAGATATAAGCAAACTGAAGCTTGATGCAGAGAGAAAGGAAGAGGGGTTTTGCTGGCAGAGAGAGGTAGAGAGTAGCAAAGAATCGCTGGGGCACCCTGAGGGCCTGGGTGTCCTGTCATGCTGAGATGGTTATGGAACCTGGCAAGGACAAAGACTCTGATGTCCTAACCACAGGGACTGGATTCCTGGTTGTTTTATATCTTGCCTTTAAAATGAATGAAATTACATTCAATCTGTAACATGCAATATATGCAAGTTTATTCAAATACATGATTAGGGTAAGAGATGGTTTGGTACTAACAGAAGGTGACAGGACACAGTGATGCTCCATGTGGATCCAGATAGCTAGTATTCAAGGGACAGCCCTGGGAGCTGGAGGTAAAAGAGGCAGGGGTGAGTGGCAGGGGTTCTGCTCCCTACCCTGACACTGTAACCTGTACCTTCAGAATGGCTTCTTTAGGTAAGATGACAATGTGAGGACACAGGCAGGGACCATGTACATAGCCTTCCACACATGTGTTATAGTATATGGTATGCAGTTGAACATGCTCTGGTGGTGGTCCATGGTGCTGGGCATGTAGGACTGGGTGACTGAGTGGGTACTGAGATATACATCTGAACAGTTTAGCAGCCACTGGGGACAACTGTACAGGAGATACCAGGGCTCAGAAAAGACAGAAAAAACTCATCCATTGTTAGTCTCACCACACCAAAGAGTCCCCACAGAAATGTAGTAAGTAAGCTCTTTGTCCCATCCTAATTATTATCATATATAAGCTATATACTAAGTCCTATACACTATATACTATAAACTATGTAATTTGCAATATATACTATATACTATACACAGTATACTATGTAGCATATACCTATTATACCCTATACAATATATTATCCCTATATACCATACTACATACTATATATTATACACTGTGCTACATATTATATACTATATGCTCCATACCATATACTATATACTATGCACTATACATCAAATATTACACACTATACATATAGTCTGTATACGGTATCACTATACACTAAGCTTTACCCTGTTATATCTTATTCTGTATTTATTATTTTTACTTAATTGTGTGGTGTGTGTGTGTGTGTGTTTTGAGGTAGTGTCAGTGGATGTGTTGGTACATGGATAAATGTGTGTTTGTGTGTGTGTGTGTGTGTGTAAGCATCTGTGTGTCTCTGTTTCTGTGTCTCTATGTGGTGTGGGGTCAGTGGCTGTGTGGGTGCATGGATGAATGTGTACTTGCATGTGTATCTGTATGTCTCTGTGTATATGCCTTTGTGTGGTGGTGGGGTCTGTTGGTATGTGGGTGCATGGACGAATGTGTGTGTGTGTGTGTGTGTGTGTGTGTGTGTGTGTGTGTGTGCATGTGTTTGTGTGGTGGTGGGTGTGGGGGTGCACAGGTGAATATGTGGGTGTGGTAGGATCAGCTGCCTTCATCCATCACCCTCTATCACCCTCTTCCTTCATCACTCTCTAAAGGAGCCTTGCAACCACAAGTGGCATTTTTATGTGGTACTGCAGATCTGAACTTAGATCCTCAGGCTGTGCAGCAGGCACTTTGATCACTGAGCCATCTCCCCAGACATCTATCCCCTTTACTACATTCTCTAAGCAGCTTGTTCATCGAGCCCCTCTTCTATGTCCCTTATGGAACTCAAGTTCCCATAGTGCCAGCACCTGTGGGTCTGGGGTGAGGAGGCAGGAGCATTTTTAGGACAAGAGAGAGATCAAGGATGAGAGAGGTGCCAAAGAATCAATGGGGGTGGCCTTAGCTGTGACTCACTACACTGGAGAAGCCCACCTCCTGCAGCCATACAGGAACCCCAGTGGAGCAATAGAGACACCAACCCACCCACAAAACTTTCAACCCAAAATTTATCCTGTCTACAAGTAATGCAGGCATGGTGGAGCAAAAACTGAGAAAATGGCTAACCAATAACCTGCCCAACTTGAGACGCATCCCATGGGCAAGAACCAATCCCTAACACTATTAATGATATTCTGTTATTCTTGCAGACAGAAGCAAGTTGTCCTCTGAGAGGCTCCACACAGCAGCTGACTCAGACAGATACAAACACCTACAAGCCAAACAGTGGATGGAGCTTGGGGACTCTTATGGATGAACAGGAGGAAGGACTGCAGGCCTGAAGGGAGTAGGAACTCCACAGGAAGAACAACAGAGTTAACTAATCTGAATCCTTAGGGCTCTCAGAGTCTGAACCACCACCCAAAGAACATACACAGGCTGGGCCCAGGCCTTCCCGTACATGTGTACCAGATGTGCAGCTTGGCATTCATGTGGGTCTGGAAAAACTGGAGCAGGGACTATCCCCAAAACTGTTGCCTGTCTGTGAGATGTGTTTTTCTAGCTGGACTGCCTTGTCTGGCCTCAGTGGGAGAGGAAGCACCTATCCTCACAGAGACTTGAAGTGCCAGGGTGAGGGAGGG
Source organism: Mus caroli (assembly GCF_978045245.1). Classification (NCBI taxonomy): domain Eukaryota; kingdom Metazoa; phylum Chordata; class Mammalia; order Rodentia; family Muridae; genus Mus; species Mus caroli. The sequence goes on from NW_028227272.1 coordinate 94,006,859, forward strand.
ATACCCAGGAGGCCCCACGCACTCAAAGGAGAAGGAGAGGGGGATGGGGGAAAGATTGTGGGAGGTGGTGACAGGAAAGGGGGCAGTGAGTAGGATGTAATGTGAATATGCAAAAAAATAAAATTAAATTAAATAATAAAAAAAAAAGAATGAATCATCCCAAACTTGGGTTAATTCTTGGCATGCCATAACCATTCAAGGAATACTACTCAATAAATTAAACAGATTTAAAAAATCTCCACAAAGGCTCATTCAGCCTTTTAGATATTTGTTCTTTTCTGTGAATTCAGAGCTCACAGATCCAACTAGTCCAACTATTCAGCTTGCCTAGGAATCCCCCATCTTCTTCAGCATGGAGGTCACCTGCAAACCACATGTCCATCACACATTTACATGAGTGGTAGGGATCTGAACTCTGTTCTTTGTGCTTGCAAGACAGTTGCTTTACCAATTGAGCTCTCTCTCCAGTCTACAGTTGTGAAGTTTTGAGTATTCCATATTTTAGATTTGGGGATTGTGGATAATCTACTTACATTCCTATCTTAAAAATTCAAGATTATAGAAGATTAGAAAAATAAAAATGAATTCTAATCCACTAGAAATAGTATCTTGTGTCATCTGATGTCTCAATCTCTGCCATTGGCAGTGACCTGAGCATAGTTCAGGATTCTGCTCAGAGAACCTGAACAAAGACCCCTTTAGAAGAAGCAGCACCTCTGAAACCAGGAAGGCTGCCCCTCAATGTGGTTGCCTCCATCCACAGAGGCAGTGATAGCTGATTAACACAAACACCAGCAACAGCTGATGCCCAGCCTTAGAGAAATGCTCTCTCTCTACTTTGAAGAAGCCTGAGTTCAGGGCAGTGGAAAGAGCCTTCATGTGCATGAAGTTGGTTCAGGGTCCAGAATGCCTAACTGACCCAGCAAGTCTGTGTGAAAAAAATCAAGAATCTTTCTATTTCCTTGTCTACATTTTTAAAGCATTTTCAAACATTTTAAAAACATTTTCAAAGCAATTTCAATTTTCAGATTGACTTATTTGGTCTTTCTTAAATCACTATAGTTTATAATGAAGAAAATTCCTTAAAATTGTAAAGGGAAGGGCTGAGTTCAATTCTCAGCAACCACACAGTAGCTCACAACCATCTGTAATGGGATCTGGTGCCACCTTCTGATGCATAGGCATACATGCAGGGAGAACACTGCATACATACTTTAAAGAGGGAGGGAGGGAGGGAGGAAGGGAGGGGGAGGGAGGGGGAGGGAGGGAGAGAGAAAGAGAGAGAGAGAGAGAGAGAGAGAGAGAGAGAGAGAGAGAGAGAATTGTAAAGGGAATAAAGGGGGAATGGGACAGGCAAATCTTGGCAAGAACATGGTTGTAGTGATTCCTTTCTCCTTTAAACATATGCCTGGGCTTCTCAGTTCTTTGTAGACACTGTGGCTTGTCTTGATTTTACACTGAACACCATTTTAGGATTCAAGGAGGTGCTTACCTTTTGAGGTGGGCATACCCCTTCCCTGATGACAGAGGGCTGGCAGTTCAACATGTCCTCATGTCTGTCTTTGGGCTGCACAGAAGCTCCTGAAGAGCTCAGACCTTTAGCTAGATTCAGTAGGCCACTGGTCTTAGTCACACTTAGTCACACTTAGTGAGGATGGAGTCAGAACTCTGCCTTCAGAGGCCTCAGGATCTGAAGCCCAGCCAGACTCTGGGAATCTCTTTGTGCTTCCTGTGCCATCCACCAGCTTTGTGAACCATGGGAGAGATCTTTCCACTGTGCAGCCTGCAGGCAGCCCTTTGACTCTCTAGGCCTGTTCTTGGATCTCTGTGCCTGGATGGGGTTAGGATAGGAGTGGAATCCTTTTGGTCTCAGTTCACTGCCTCTTCCTCACCCTTAGCCTGTAGGGCAAGTGTGGTGTACCCGGTGGGTTCAACTCAGCTTTACTATGCAACCCTCAGGTATTGGGGATATGGGGAGAGAATACACACATACACACACACACACACACACACACACACACACACACACACACGTGTGTGTGTGTGTGTGTATGTCTGTATGCATATGCATGTGCATATGTATGTGTACCTAAACTCAGGTTCACATAAGCAACATTAAAGGGACTCATCAGATTGTGGTGTGGGTGTGTATGTGTATGCATATGTATGTGTGTGTGCTTAAACTCAGGTACACAAAAGCAATATTGAGGGGACTCATCAGATTGTGCTTGTGTGTGTGTGTGAATGGGTATGTATATGTGTATGTGTTTCAATAATTTTTAAAAAGGTCACATACACTATGGTGGTTATAATTAAAATTACTGTCAGTGCTAAAAGTTGGAAAGAATATGGATCATTGCAAAACATTCATGCATTTCTGGCAAGAGTTTAAATTGTACATTTTGATTTTTCCTATGAAGTTAAACACGCAATTTCAGTCTAGTATTTACCCAAGAGAAATGCTAACATATGTTCACAAAAAGACTTCTATAATAATATTCCTGCTAACCTTTCTCATATTAATCAAATACTGGAAAGAGCTCAAATGTCTGGGAACTGAAGGATGGGGTGTGTGTAAAATAAAGGAGCATTTCTTTCTGAAACCAACAACAAATGTGTGATTTTCAGAGGTATTAACTTGAGGACAAGAAGCCAAAAAAACATACACACAACTTTATTCTCTTTAATGTGGCAGACGGACCAAAGTAATTGTGTACCACATGTGCTGGTGGTGAGAGAAATCCCACTGGTAGGAGGAGAAAAAGAAACACTTCTTATTGAAACAGTGTTTCAAGTGTCAAATAACAAAACTCAATTTATCTGAAAATTATAAGTCGAAATTCACTTAAAAACTAGATGGTGGCACGTGCTTATAGTCAGAGCACCTAGGGAGTTGAGGCAGGAGGATCTCCCTAGGTTTGAGTCCAGCTTGGACTGTCTAGTGAGATCATGGCTAACTTGTTTAGTCAATAAGGCCCTGAGCAAAGTTCACATATAGGAGAAGATATTGTAATGCCTGGAATGGTCAAAATGCAATATTTAGAATATATAGCAGCCTCCTAAAAAATGAAAAGAAACAGTTTCCATCTATAATCCAGACACAGGCCAGGCAATTAAAAACAACAACAACAACAACAAACTGAAAACAAAACAAAACAACAACAACAAAACAACCAACCCACAAACAACTTCAACAAAACAGCCCCAAAGCTACCAATGAACATAAATAAAATCCCCAAACTGGCCAGTAATTAGAAAGTCACTCATCAAAGAATAGAGCAAGGAGAAAGAACAGATGGAGGAAGAGAAGAGGGAGAAGAGAGAGAGAGATGGAGGAAGAGGAGAGGGAGAGGGAGAGGGAGAGGGAGAGGGAGAGGGAGAGGGAGAGGGAGAGGGAGAGGGAGAGGGAGAGGGAGAGGGAGAGGGAGAGGGAGAGGGAGAGGGAGAGGGAGAGGGAGAGGGAGAGGGAGAGGGAGAGGGAGAGGGAGAGGGAGAGGGAGAGGAGGGAGAGTTTCAAAGTATTTCTAATTGAAAGCTTGGAAGAAGGCAGCAAAGAAGCCGCCAAAATATCTGTGGAAGAGTCCCATTGAGTGCTGCCTCAATTGTGGGATGGAAAGAAATGTACAGTTTTAAATGATATCCATAAGGACAGGAAAATACATCACTAGATATTAAATCTAGGAAGCAGGAAAGGTAATGCAAATGCCAGCAAGTTGGAACACCAGTAAAAGCAGGAATGAACGGGAAGGAAAAGCAATGGAGGGAGAAAGAATCATGGCATCCTTGGTTCGTGGAGGGAGGGAGAAGAGAGCAGAGTCCTCGGTACTCTGGGCCCCCTGCATCCTCCAGCTCCAGGGTGAGCATAGGAAGCCCCATGTTCAATCCCGACCCTCAGAAACCACCCTTCCTCTAGTTACCATCAAATGCTGTGAGCAGCTAGGTACCAGGCTGTGGGCTCAAAGTCTTCCCTGGATCATTTGAAATCTCCTCTGTAGCACATTTCACTCTTACTTTCTTAAAGACCCAGGAGTGTCACAGAGCATACCTGGGTTCACTGTGCCAGCTCAGAGGGAGCTGGGCTCCAACCCAAACTTTCCTCCCTCACTCCCAATGTTAAGCTAGAGTTGTTCTCAGTGATTCCAGGAGTTCAGGGATCAGGGCTAAGGCAGAGACAGGGAGGGCAGTGCTGAAAAGGCCAGGTTTACACACTGCTGCAGGCTTTCACATAGCAATGTCTCCTCTATACAGCATGTTGTCTGACTTTCCTGCCAGCAGGTATGGGGTACCCAATATTCCCAGGGGTATACTGAGGCTCACCTAGAAACATCTCAAATTGCATCATTCACAGCCAGTACTAATCCATTCTGATTCTCCTTTCAACAACTCCGTATTATAAAGAAACATTTTGTTTTCTCTTTAGACAAACAGAGAAGTAACTCATTCAAATCCACTTGCACTTCTAGAGTGAAAGATTATGGCCTAGGGATAGTATACAATGCAATTTATTTGATCTGCTTATTTTTTTTTTCTTTTAATTCTCTCACCCCATATGTTGGCGAGATTAGCAAACAGTGAAAAACAGTGAAACCACAAGGTGATTACTTCAGAGAAATGCCATTCTATGGTTTAGGATTAGGATCCTAAAGCCCAGGACTTAAAGAAACCCAGGTGAAGCAGCCTCACACTGAGTATACTGAATTTGGTGGGGACAGAGTTGTAATAAAACTGCACAAAATAACACATTCATGAACCAGTTTTTTTCTGCATGCGCCGTGACATCAGATAACAGCAAGAAATACAAGATGGAGTATTTCTCATGATTGTGTTAAAATAGTGAGTTAGAATGTGTTAAAAATAGATGGGGCCAATGGGGTGGCTCACCAGAGAAAAGGTGCTTGCCACCAAGCCTGAGGACCCCTGTTTGATCACTGCAGTTCTCATGGTAAAAGAAAAGGAAGGGTGTCTCCGCTACTGGTAGGAAAAGTCAGGTGCCAGGCTGTCAGGAGTAGAAATCACTGTGTAAAAGACAGAAGCAGAGTGCAAATCCCAACCTTGCCTGCACTGTCCTCTCCATCTCTGCCCTAGCCCTGATCCCCAGGCACTCCTGCAGCAACTTAGAATAACCTCATGTGACCTACACACACACACACACAGATGGTGAGAATAATGATGATAAATTAACTTTTATAAATCATGAGAATAATTATTGTCAAAACATAATTATTGTCAAAACATACCCCCAAATCACCTGTGTCAAACTTTTACTGTGACTTTCACTCTTTTGCTTTTGTTTAAGATTCATTAATATTATTTTAATTATGTGTATGCTGGGGGAATAGATGCATATGAGTGTGTTGTTCTCAGAAGGAGGTCAATGAGTCTCCTTGGAACTGGAGTTGCAGGCAGTTGTGAGCAACCATGTGTTGCTGGGAGCTGAACCCCAGTCCTCTGCAAGAATAACAAGTCCTCTTAACCACTGAGCTGGTTTTTCATCTCAAATTTTCACTCTTTTTCAAAGACAAGTTCTTATGAGATCTAAGACCTCACAGGACCTACCTTGACTTCTAAGGGCAGCACATACAATGAGCTAGCAACACACCACTATGCCCTACCTCTTAAAGGGCCTATTGTGTTCACCATGGCCATGCTGAGACCAGCTTCCAACACATAATCCCTTGGGAGACATGCTTAAGCTCTATCAAACCCTAGAAGACATTATACCCTCTGTATGACAGGGTCATGATGGACACATGTCAATACAAATATATCCAAACCCACAGAATGTGTAGCACCAGGGTGAATGCCAATGTGGATGACAGCTGCAGAGATAACAATGTGTTGGTTACTAACAAATGTAGGGCTCGATGCAGATGCTGAGGGCAGGGAAGCTGTACATGACTGTGCAGGGATAAGGTACATGTGAGAAATCTCTGCATCCCCGATCACCCTGCTACAAGCCTAAAAACAAGGTATATAAATGTAGAATAATACAATTAAACTTATCAACATCTAGCTTCCAATAAATAAGACTCAAGTTATGATATTTATTTATTAGGCTCTTTGCAATTACTGGGGATTATCCCTGATCTAAATCTCTACAGCTAGTTTGGATACTACCCCAACTATGCACCCCCCCAAATACTTGATCTTTGTTAATTATCTGGGTTATTTCTGCTTCAGCCGTCTAATGTCCAGGGAAGAAGGTAATTCCCTCTGGCACATGCTGCTGGTGTATCATGACTAATGGAGACTTCCTATTCTTTCTTTCTTTCTTTTCTTTTCTTTCTTTCTTTCTTTCTTTCTTTCTTTCTTTCTTTCTTTCTTTCTTTCTTTCTTTTCTTTCTTTTCTTTCTTTTCTTTCTTCTCTTCTCTTCTCTTCTCTTCTCTTCTCTTCTCTTCTCTTCTCTTCTCTTCTCTTCTCTTCTCTTCTCTTCTCTTCTCTTCTCTTCTCTTCTCTTCTCTTCTCTCCTTCTTCTCATTTTCCCTACCTTGACTCCCAGTCTGGTAACTCAAACTCCAACTCTCTCCATTCTTCCCAGTAACCAACTGTCACCAGTTTTAAATTGGGGAGCAAGGTTTACATAACAAAGGCTGGTATATGTGAGGATCTACTCATCTTGGAGCAACCAGATCTTGGGGTACAGAACTTAGCATTTGAAGACAAGTAGCACCAGACCAAACCCCTATACATAAGACCAAATAAGTAAGATGTTGAGGGACAGAAGTGAGGAAATATAATGCCAAGATCTTTTGTTTTGTTTTATGTATGGTTAGGTACATGGGGGAAAGTTACTTACTTCATGTGTATCCATATGCACACATGTGCATGTATGTGCATGGAAACAGAGGTCTGCCTCTATCACTCTCTGCTTGTCTGAGACAGGGTCTCACTGAATCTGAAGATCATAGACTGGTTTAGATGGGCTGATCGACAAGCCTTATACATCTCCTTGTCTCCACCTCCTAGCTCTGGGATTACAGGCAGGATTAAAGACATTGAGAAATGTCCTGTGATTTGTCTTGTGTGCCTAGCTCTTTAAAGGATCCCCAGTTGCTAGTCACCTGGGCCTTTAAGACTTTCTTAGCTTTTGGAACTGCGTGAGCCTATGATCACCAGTGTTAGTTGCAGCTTGGATTTCTGGGAACAGGATAGAATTAAAAAACAAACAAACAAAAAAGCCAGCTGAGGCAGAGAAAGTGAATTGGGCTGGCAGAGTGAGAGAAAGTAGTTGGTGAAGATATTGTTAGGAGGCAGCTGAGCCAGGAGAAGCTGAGCTGAGCAGATAGCCTAGGGCAGTTGTTATAGTTTGGAGATGATAGTACTGGGAAAACTGGAGAAAGGGGCTGATTAAGTAGACTGTTGGGGAACTGAGGGAGCTTATGAGCAACATTTAAAGGGGCTGGGCTGGAAACTGAGAGGAATGGTTGGGAAAGAAATTTGATTCAAGGATTCTCTCTTTCTCTCTCTCTCTCTTTATCCTCTAACCTTCTATCCAGCAATAGGAAGTGAAACCTGATGGTGGGGGAAATAAAATATGATCAGAAGAACAACTTACAAAGTAGCAAAGACCAGCTACAGTTACAGAGGTGATAAGAGGCACCAGAGCCCTTCAGAGCCAGAACAGGCTAACAGAAGGCAGAGTAAAACCTTCCAGAGGATAATAGGTCTGCAGAGATATGTTGTACTCCTGTTTTAAGCACACCCATATTATAGTGAGAGATGTGGACTGTTTCAGAAGGGAAAACACTTCCTCTTAGCAGAATCACCTGAGGAAATGGCCAGACAGATTGCTCAGTGACCTGGAATAAACAATAAGAGTGACAGCACACTGAGAAATGTCAGCCTCTGGGATGAGGTTGAAGGACAGAGACATGTTAGCCCAGAGGTCATGCTTCTCCAACTGCAGAAACATCACTTATAAAATGCAGATGCATTTGTCCTAAACAGGCCTCCATACTTGATTGCTGAATGCTTCTCTCCAAATGGCCTCTGGGTATTCTGAACTGCAACCTAGCTTGCTGTACAGGCAGCTATCACCTGAATACACTGGTAACCAAGCAACTGAGCATTGACCAATCAGAGCAGCCCATCCCTCAGCCATTCCCAACCTAAAGACTCCAAAATCATGCCCTAATAAGGCAAGCCTGGTGTTGCCCCTACCCGCCAGTCTCTGCTGTGTCATTTCCTATACTGCAGATGCAGAATGGACTTCCTCGCTGTGCGCTGAACCATCTTCCCTCTGGGATCTTATGTTCCTAGAGCTGTTCCTTTCTTTGACTAACATTTGTTCAGTTCTAATTGGTATCTGTCTTTCTTTGGACTCAAGGTTTGCTAGAAGGCAGATATGACTCTGAAGGGCTCTCTGATCGGCAGGGCCCGAAGGCTTCCTGCTGATGCTGATAGCTGCAGACCCTTAGCCTAAGTCAGTATTCCTGATAATGCAGCTTTGGGCAGCCCCAGGAAGACAGAAGAGGCTTAGATGGAGACCCATTCTTCAAACCCAGTTTTGCAAAGAATTCCCAGAACAACACTTTGCCATGTCCATAGGTATGCAGGACTCAGTCATTTCTGAAATAAATCCCTACACCTGATAATCACATATAGCCTTATAACTCAAACTTAGACCACAGAGTAATGCTAGGACCCCATTGTAGCCAGCTTAGCAGAATTAAAATGAAAATATTCTAAAGAGACACTCCAGTCTCTCAATCTATTAGATGTTGAACAATGGGCTCCAAAGAAACAAAAAGTATCTCAGAAATCACATGCCAGGATTAGGAAAGTGAGCCAGCTAGAGGGGTGTCTTATCTCCCTGACAGAGGTGCCACACAGTTTTAAGAGTTCATCAGACAATCTTACAGGGTGAGGCTGAAACCCAGACAATGGTAGTAGGTAGCGGTCAGCACCACATCTTGACCAGGACTGCTTAAATGTACATATTCCTGAACCTTTTAAACTTTGATCTCACCACAGGACCCCAAAGATAGACTTAAGGGGTTTGCTGAACTCTTTGTCCCTTTTCTCAGTGGCTTCACTCTGAATAAACTTCCTTTTATGCTTTCCTATTTAAATCTGGCTCTTTTAATTGGTTTCCTGGGTGTCTTAGTCAGGGTTTCTATTCCTGGACAAAACATCATGACCAAGAAGCAAGTTGGGGAGGAAGGGGTTTATTCAGCTTACACTTCCATACTGCTGTTCATCACCAAAGAAAGTCAGGACTAGAACTGAAGCAGGTCAGGAAGCAGGAGCTGATGCAGAGGCCATGGAGGGATGTTTCTTACTGGTTTGCTTCCCCTGGCTTGCTCAGCCTGCTCTCTTGTAGAACCAAGAATACTAGCCTAGAGATGGTACCACCCACAAGGGGACCTCCCCCCTTGATTACTAATTAAGAAAATGCCTTACAGCTGGATCTCGTGGAGGCATTTCCCCAACTGAAGCTCCTTTCTCTGTGATAACTGCAGCCTGTGTCAAGTTGACACAAAACTAGCCAGTACACTGGGGATGAGTGGCAGGCTGGGCCCCGGAGTTTGATAGCATAAGTGGTGTAGAAATGGCATGGGCAAGGGTAGCCACATGGAGGCGCACCCAAATGAAAATGAGGCACCAGTTGCATCGCCAAAATATGACAAGCAGCAGGTGAGCGAGTCACATACATTCATGTTAAAAGTTCTGTATGCGTTGAGTGATGCACCAAGCTTTGTGAGCATCAGTCACTTAAAAGAGACAATAGGGGCCGGGGCTACAGCCCCAGGCACATTGCGTGATATGTATGCAAGTGTTGAGACCCCCAGGGTTAATGACCACTACTTACATAAATAAATGGATGAATAAATAAGTAATGATAGCATTTAAGTGACAGCATTGCAAACAGGCAAGTATACACCTTTTATTTTTTAAAAAGAAGTAACTTATCATAAGAGAAACTATGCCTAAATTCTAATAAAGCCTGCAGATGATATTCTCTCTACTTAACATGTATCTCCGTTCAAGTTTCAACGCATTCACTGAGATATCCTTTTTAAATTACTATTTTCCAATTTATGAGGCAGATTGCTCTTTCACTGCACTCGCAGAGCCTTGGGGCCTAAGCTGGAGTTGAAAGTTAAACATCTATTTGCATTTGGGTTAGGAAATCCCTGTCATGGTTCCATGAGACTTCAGCTGTCTCTGTGGATTTGGTAAGATCAAAGCCCTAGCATTAAGTGATCCTGGGTTTTCGTGTTCCCCACAGCCAATCACAAGGAGTTATGACTGTGCAGCATGGCCTGTCTGCCTACTTGCCTCAGCCTGTGTTCACCTGCTTCCATTGGACTGGATGCATTGATGCTGATGTTGCAAAAATCTGCAAAACTGAGAGTAAGCAAAAAATCTGAAACATAGCCATGTGGGAGTCAGAGACATATAGAAGATATTCAAAAGCCGTGTGTGTGTGTTTGTGAGTGTGTTTGTGTGTGTGTGTGTGTGTGTGTGTGTGTGTGTGTGTGTGAGGGTGTACAGTCAGTCCATTGGGGCCCTCAAGTTGCTGGGTCTGGACCCACAGGTTTAGATTTATAGACACAAAGAACACTGCTCTCAAACATCAAAATGATTAACAGTTTATTCTTCTCCAGTTAAATTTGAGTAGTCACGGCCTGGGAACACAAATTTAGGTTACCCCAAATTCCATGTTCTAATATGGAAGCCCTTTTTATGAACCAGAACAAAGAAAGTTTCAAATCAAGAGATGTTTAAAATGCATTTGGTGGGTACACCAAAAAGGGGGAAGCTTTCCTACAGTCTTCAGATGCTATCTAATCACACTTTTAGCTTTGAGATTTATGAAAGCTAGTCACTGGGTAAGTTAATAGATTACAAAACATTTTTACCTATTATTCACAGGATGTAAGTTCTGTCACTGTGGTGGACAAGGAATGGCTGTCCATGGAGCTAAGCTAGTCTGTGATAAGGTAATTAGCTTCTAGACCTGCAACACTCCAACCTCCCCACAGAACTGCAGTAATAATTAGTGAGTCTCTCCTGACACAGGTTCTTTCCAGGAATTCTTCTTAATGGGTCTTTAGCAATGACCTTAACACTTAAGAAGAGGCAGGATACTGCTGGCCTCAGAATGTCGCCTCCTACACATACATATAAATATACAGTATCTACACAGGTAGAATAAATACTATGTACTGTCTTATGATCAGCAAAAACAACTGTGTGATTATTTTTAGCATAGTAAATAGGAATGTTTAAATAGGGTTGTTGCCTTTGTAATTAATCTCAAACATGACCCAGCGTGGTAAAAGTGTTTATAAACATAAATACGGAATCAATAGGTAAAATAAATTTCACCTAATAATAAGAAAACTATGAGACAGAATAGACGTTTTTTAGAACAACGGATTCCAGCCCATTGTTATTTTTGTTTTATTGTAGGCTCCTAGAAAATGATAGGGAGAGATGATTATTTTATAAGATGATAAATTCGAACTTGTCTAAAGACTCGCAGTATGAACAGCTCCTGAAGATTCTAGATTTACTTCCCCATACTGTGGGCAAAAAGAAAAATCAAAAGGACTTACTTTTCTCTGGAAATTACTCAGTCTTTGTTATTCTACATTCTGGGGAGTGTTTCACAAGATAACTGAATAAGGACAAAGAAAATTACATTGACCAAGGGTGGGGACAGAAAACTTTCCTCATGGAGAAAAGAAAATGAAACCATGTATTTCAAGAAAAGGAAATGACAGCCAGTCACTGCTGCCAGGTGGTCTAATTTTCAGGACATGCATATTCCACCGTAATAACTGAGAACTAGAGGCTGCATTTGTAAGGAAAAGGAAGACGGACAGGCAAGCCCATGTGACTGACGCATTGCAGCCCCGCAGAAGCAGATGCCTCCCCATTCTTCAAAGGCCATGAAAATAACTATTTTTCTGCCTCATTCTTCAAAGGCCATGAAAGTAATGATTATTCACGATGCAATCGCAATCTATCAACAAGTCACTTTTCTGTGGGGGTAATCAATGAGAAGCCAGTAACCTAGCCCACAGCCCTCACCTCCCAAGTACAATCCTGAGAGTTCAGCAGCCAATTAATGTTTAATTCATGTTGGGTTTGAATGATGTGGCTTAGGAATCTTTATGAGGGACTTGGTTCTGGGTTATAAAAGAGAGGCAGAAAAGAATGTAAGAGCTGTAGGATGGGAACACAGAATTCTGTGAAAGCCTCACCTGAACAGGCATGGTGGCTACACTCACGAACTCATTGCTGTTCTGGTTCCCAGGGCAAGATTGGGCTGTCAGCATTTCATTCATGAAAAGGTGGGCCTCCTGAGATCCCCACCCCTCCCTGGTAGTTGCTAGAGGAGGGGGTATCAGAAAAATACATTGAATCAAAACTCAAAACTATCACAAAATGCTGAGATCTGTGCTTTATAAGTTATTGAGGGCTGTCTTAATTTTGCCCATCTTGTAGAGGTATTACTACGTCTATCATTCAGATAAGGTGGCACCATAGAGGACCTGGGCCTTTGTCTATGTCACCACCTCTCCTTGGGGTCCTAGATTCCTGCTTATATACCATTGCCTTAAAAAGTCATTGGGCAGAATACCATGAACTAATGGGTAGGAAATGAAGGGAATGCACCCTTCCACAGACTTGGGAATTGGGAACTAAGAATTAGGGATTGGCAGCAAATTTAGTATCTTGTGAGGGTTTGTTCCTGAAAGACAGCACCCTGTCAAAGGCAGGGCAGTTCTCTGGGACCTAACTCATTTGTGATATTCTGGCTATCCCCCCCACCCCTACCCCTTTCTCTCTCTCTCTCTCTCTCTCTCTCTCTCTCTCTCTCTCTCTCTCACACACACACACACACACACACACACACACACACACGCTTTATTAACTCATATGGCCATCACACTGGGACTTTAACATTTGAACCATGGAGCATAGAGAATTCAAGCATTCAGATCATGTTAAAAAACCCTTTAGAAAGAACTGACAATAGGAACAATCCAGTCGTCATCCACTTGGGCACTTGTATTCACTGTATTCACCATTGTTCTGGCTATTGGAGACATTACCAGGAGCATAATCCTTCTACAAGTAACCTCCTTCTGACAGCAGCCAGGCCAATAAACACAGAGGTTCTGTAAATAAGGCAGGATCTTCTCTTCAGAAAGGCAGAAGGAGATGGCTATGGTGGTGGTGAGCAGCCAGGGGAGGAGAGCAGGGATGAGTAACTATATAAGTGAGCACAGACCTGTGTAGAGAGAATATCTTGTATGTTGTATGGATGTAACACCTGCAAATCAAAAAGCCTTTGGCTTATGGCTTAGGCAGGAAATAGAGGTGGGACATCTGGCAGGAGAAAAATTCTGGGATAGAGCCAGGTGGGAGATGGGTCCAGGAAGATGTAACAAGATGTACGCATGGTACCTGAGAATAGGTGACCAGTCACATGGCAAAATGTAGGCTAAAATAAATGGGTTATCTTAAGTTATGATTCTAGTCAGAGAAGAGCCTATCTATATGGCCAAGGTATTTGTACATATATTTTGAATCTGAGTCTTATTTCTGGGAGCGTGGGGCTGGTAGGAAGAACTGATCTGGGTGTATGATGAATGAGGACAATTGACCACAGTTTGTGAGAAGAGCTTGGGTTAACCCTTTGGTTCTTTCCACATTTGAAGAACCTGGCTTCCCCAGCCCTCCACACTACCCTGCATTCAGAAGCGAGCTGAGAAAGGACGGTATCCAGTACCCAGCACAGTATCCAATACCCAGCACAGTATCCAGTACCCAGGGTGCTGATAAGTAGCCCATGCACCTTGCACAGATATGGATGTTTTCTGCCTCATGGACCAATGACCATCTTCTCATAAGGAGACCCTGGGAAGTTGAGGGACAGACTGCAGTTCTGCCTGGGTTTCCTCAACTTGAAAACTGTTTGGCTCACTCTACTTCTGTCCACTGATCATGGAGGCCTTGTTACCTATGGAAGGCATCCATCAGTAACTGAGAATGCTACTTAGGTCTCTACTTGTACCAGAGAAGGAAACTAGTTGATACAGATTTGTACTGGCTAGATTTGTGTTAATGACACAGGCTGGAGTTATCACAGAGAAAGGAGTTTCAGTTGGGGAAAAGCCTCCACAAGATCCAGCTGCAAGGCATTTTCTCAATTAGTGATCAAGGCCGGAGGTCCCCTTGTGGGTGGTGCCATCTCTGGGCTGGTAGTCTTGGTTCTATAAGAGAGCAGGCTGAGCAAGCCAGGGGAAGCAAGCCAGTAAAACAATCCCTCCATAGCCTCTGCATCAGCTCCTGCTTCCTGACCTGCTTGAGTTCCAGTCCTGACTTTCTTTGGTGATTAACAGCAATGTGGAAGAGTAAGCTGAATAAACCCTTTCCTCCCCAAGTGCTTCTTGGTCATGATGTTTGGGCAGGAATAGAAACCCTGACTAAGACAAGGTTCCTCAGACCTGTCTCTGGGAAGGGGCTACATACATGAAGATCCAGGATATTTGGAGACAACGCCTCAGTTTTCTAAAGGCTTCAATATGTCTCCCTGGAGGACAGGATCACCTGGTCTGTTCTGGAAACACAGTAAAGAGACAGGACCCCAGGGATGCACACCTATTCAAAAGGTGACACAGGCTGTGTGATGGGAGGATCTACAACACTCAGGTGGAATTTATGAACTAAGTGCACTCTTTTATGTTATGTTTCTTCAGGTGGAAGATTACCCTGAAAATACAATAGTTCCCCAGGGAGAGCAAGACTTGATGCCACCTCTGTGGGGTGATGAGGAAGCCACTTGGATAACTGTCTGTCAAGCATCACACAGCTACATGGGCTTATGTACTTTAGCATTTTTAATCAGAAAGAGTGGCCACACGCTGGCAGGGAAGGTCAAGTCATTGGCTTTGTAAGATAGATTCCTGCTGCGATTTAAATAAAATTCAAAGGCATGCAAGGTTTTCATAGCTACAAGACTCAGCTTGATGTCAACCTGACTGTCTGTCCCACTTCACTATAAATTGTCCTCCTTCTATACTGTTCCCTCTAAATTCTTTTCTTCCCTCCTTCCCATGTGCAGGACTCCTTCCTGCCTATCCACACTTGACATGCCATTTCTTCTGAGTGTCTCCCTTCTCTCTCGGGTCTTAGCCAAATCATGGCATTCCCTGGAATTACCACCTCATCTGTCCTTTCCTAGGACACCCTCACCTCCTTGCCCTGAGCAAATTCCTTCCTCACAGTTGTAGGAATCACCTTTGAGCATACATTGGTTTTCTTGTTTCTTTGTAGAAATTAAGCTCCATGAAAACACAGACCTTAGGAATGGTGGCTTAAGGAGGATGATAGGCAGCTGCCCATGAGTTTAGTTGTGCTTGTTATAAATGGCTCAGTTGGGCAAGTGCTTGCCTTGCAAGCATGAGGGCATGGATTTGATCCCCAGGATCCAGGTAAAAATGCAGGATATGATGATACATGCTATAACCCTAGCTCTGGGGAAGCAGAGATGAGAGAATGCCACATGGATGGCCCAAACCTATATTAGACCTCATCTTAAGGGAGGTAGGTTAAGCTCTGAAGATGACCTCCATACATATGCATATACATATATGTATACGTTGTATACATATACATCATATACATATGCAACACCTGTGGACCCTCACACACATGGCATAAAAAAAGAAAAATACAGACCTCACCCTTAGTTTTTGACATTTCCAAGGGTTGGAAGAGCTGGCAATAGTTCATTACAGGAAACCAATAAACTTGGGATGAACTAATGGACAGGAGATGCTAGCCTGAGCCTAAACTTGAGAGAGGCCAGGGAAGGTGCAAAGCTAAGTATGTGGTCAATCAAATGTCTCATTGAGCCAATTGATCCTGGATTGTGGCTCAAAATGCAGACTGAGAACATTTTTGGTTCCCAATTTAAGCTTAATACTTCCTCAGAAATCTGTTAATTACATTGTGTGTGATGAATAGAAAGACCATGCCTCTACTGTCCCCAGGGATCAGGGCAGGTAGAGGGAATGAACAGAACCCTAAAAGAGACCTTAATTAAACTGTCCTTGGAGACTAGCACTGACTGAGAGGTGCTCCTTCCCCTGACCCTGTCTAGAGCACCCCCAACCATTTAAACCTGACCCCTTTTGAGATCCTGTTTGGTACCCCAACTCCCTTGGTGTCCACTGGGCCCTCCCTGGAGGTATCCCAACTCACTGATAGGAACCTCTTCTTGATGATCCAAGCCCTTCAGACAATACAATATGAAATTTGGCTCAACCTGTCTGCCTTAAATGCTCCAGGGATGCCAGAAACCCCTCACCACTTCCAGACTGTGTCTATGTAAGGAGGGATCAGGCACAGTTGCTAGAACCCTGGTGGAAGGGACCCTTCCTGGTGCTGCTAACCACTCCCATAGTCCTCAAGGTGGATAGTATTGCAGCCTAGGTACATGATTCCCATGTGAAACCTGTAGATGCCCTGCTCCCCAGGTACAAAAGACAGCCAATCTGCTCAAGATCACTCGACCTTGATCATGATTGCCTGTGGTACTTTTGATTTCTGGTTCCTTCCCCCATCTTATGTGCCTGTCCGCCAAACCTGTTCCAACACTCACTGTCTCCCTTTTGTTGGGGTTGGGGGTGGACAGGGCAGCCACCAGGACTTCTACTTTGGTCTTACAAGGGAAAAATTATGACAGTCCGAGGGCAGCCATTGATTTAGATATAGAAAAAATAAAAACTTCCATCAGTCACCTTCAAGAATCATTGGCTTCATTATCAGAAGGAGTACTACAGAATAGGAGGGGATTAGACTTAATTTTCCTCCAGCAAGGAGGGCTATGTGCTTCCATAGCTGAGAAGTGTTGCTTCTGTATAGACCATTCTGGAATTGTTAAAGATTCAATGGCCAAGGTGAGAGAAGGGCTAGCCAAGCAGAAGAGAGAAAGAGAACAGAGTCAGGACTGGTTCAAGTCTTCGTTTAACTCCTCCCCTTGGTTAGCTACCCTCACATCCACCTTGTTAGGACCCTTAATTGTTTTCCTGCTATTGGTGACCTTTGGACCCTGCCTATTGAACAAGCTTAGAACCTTCATAAAAGAGAGAATAGGAGCAGTGCAGCTGATAGTCCTGGGCTAACAATAGGAGACCCTGAGAACAGGACCTGAAGAATATGAGTTAGTTACCCAAGACCCCTGAGCGTAGCTCCAGGATTGGAGTTTGTATAAGAAAAAGTAGGGAACAAGGGACCCTAAGGGGTTTTCCAATCCTATACCTCCTTATAGCTTTCCCCTCCCGCCTGAAGCCAAGTTCCATTCTCCAACCACAGGAACATTCTTTTTTTTTTTTTTTTTTGGTCTGACTGCTGTACTTTTTTTTTCATTTTTAATTAGGTATTTTCCTCATTTACATTTCTAATGCTATCCCAAAAGTCCCCCATACCCACCCACCCCCACTCCCCTACCCACCCACTCCCCCTTTTTGGCCCTGGCGTTCCCCTGTACTGGGGCATATAAAGTTTGCAAGTCCAATGGGCCTTTCTTTCCAGTGATGGCCTACTAGGCCATCTTTTGATACATATGCAGCTAGAGACAAGAGCTCCGGGGTACTGGTTAGTTCATATTGTTGTTCCACCTATAGTGTTGCAGTTCCCTTTTGTTCCTTGGGTGCTTTCTCTAGGAACATTCTTGAGTAAAAATATTTCCAGAATGTACTGACTGATAGTTACCAGACCCCGTGGAAAGTCCTAGGTAGAGTTCAAATGTGTGCCATACTTGCTAGCCAATAGATTTAAAGGTCAATATGCTTAGCCGATAAGTTTGAACTGCAACCTTGCCGATGTAACCTGTGTGCCTAAAAAGTATAAAAACTGCTTGTAATTGCCATTTGGAGTCGTCTTCTTAGTAGCTTGCCTTGAGGGACCAATTAAAGGTCGACCCTGATGCACAGGTAAATAAACCTCTAGCTTTTGCATAAAAAAAGACCCTGCCTCCAAAAGCCAATGGGTGTCTCTCCCTTAAAAGACAATATTAATCAGGACTAAACTTGTTACACACTATGTAACAAGTTGGAGATGTCTGCAGAACCAGGAGTCCCCAGAGGTTGAATTGTTCATCTGCATTATAGCATGACCCAGATCTGCACCATGATGGTAAGAAATCTGGGAGGGTGGTCACTTTATCTGGATAATGACTCACCCTGATAAACAGAAATGTAACGTTGGGCAAGGTACTTGTATTTGCTGAGACATATCATTTGTAAAATAAGTGCTAATAATTTTCTTAAGAGGTGATTGTAGCAGTTGCTTCCTCATTATTATGGCAAAGTCATTGACAAAGGACCTTCAGGAATGATGTTTATTTTTGCTCAAGACTTGAGCATGGCAGCTGTGGTGTGAGGGATCTGCTTATATTGCAGCCACCATCAAGAAGTAGAGTTAGGTAAATGATGGTGCTCAACTTGCTTAAGCTTTTTCATTTTCTTAAATCTGGAACCCCAGCCGTTTGAATGGTGCCTCCCACTTTCAGGGGAGTCTTCTCAGTTAAGCTAAAGCTGAGACTGCTCTAACAAGCAAACTAACAACTGTGCTTCCTAGGCGACTCAAAATCCAGTCAAGATACAATTACGATTAACCTTTGTGATTCTTATGCCATTAAAAAAAAAGGGGGGGCCCAGGCATGGTGGCACACACCTTTACTCCCAGCATTTGGGAGGCAGAGGCAGGCAGATTTCTGAGTTAGAGGCTAGCCTGGTCTACAAAGTGAGTTCACAGAGTATACAGAGAAACCCTGTCTCAAAAAAACAAAAACAAACAAACAAGCAAAAAAAAAAAAAAAAAAAAAAAAAAAAAAAAAGAGTAGCCAGGAAAGCTATTAGGTAGCAAGGTATTTTGAGCAATGACTACTAGCCACTGGAATAGTGGCTCAAGGAAGATGATGGGCAGCCCCTTTAAGTACAGTTGTACTTATTATAATGACCAGGCTGTCTGTGATGCCAGGACACAGCTGGAGTACAAGGAAGGAGAGCAAATTGTCACAATGTTGGAGTTATTCAGAGGAGTGTGAGCAGAGGCACATCCAATCCTTACAGAGGGCTGCTCCACATGCTGATGAAGGTCCCATGCTCCTTTGCCTTAATTCTGAGTTCAGGGTCTTCTAGAGGCCCTGCCAGTGAACACACAGCCAGGATGTAGTACTAGCTGGTTACTGCTTAGCTCAAGACAAGGACACCCTTTTAGATGATCATGTCCAAGCTCTTCAGACTCCAAGATTTGGCTTATTCTTGCTGATATCTTATCTTTCCCATAAACAACAAAGGCCACTTTTCCTTTCCTCATGTAGACTTTGTCACCAGTTCTGAGGGTAACATGTATCTGGTGAATATATTCCACTTTCCTCTTGTCCACTAGAGCCCTAACTAGCTAATAACCATCACAAACCAACAAAATAGAACTATTTCAATATATCTAAACAAAGCCATTCAGAGAGTAGGTTTTTGAAAAGAACAAAACTATACAGACTCATGATTGTGCTCAATTTTATTTGAATTACAACACAGATTTGCTTAAAAAAATAAAAATAAGCTTTGGAACCAGGACAAAAGTATATGGTTGGTTAATATTTCACAGGTAGAGTTGTTTCTCTGTTTGCTTATGTTTGCTCAGAAAGTGTCAACTCCTAGCCCAGGCTGTTCTGGAATGTATTCTGTAGCCAAGACTAGGCTGGAGTCCATGATGATCCACTTCCCTCAGCTTCTCCATGAGTGAGTACGCCTAGCTTAGCATTACTTGGCTTTTGTTTTAGGGTTCCATAATGAACACTGTACTGTGTGTTTGCATGAAAGAGGTCCATAAATGGTCAGAAGGTAAAGGGAAAGTGACTTTGGGGTGCCTATGCCCAAATGACCCATCTATTACATTAGAGGATCGGGGACATCATGGAAAGCTTTGTGAGAGCCTGGAGCCTGGTGTGCCTGTCACATGACAGCTTCTTTCAAACATTCATGAATATGGCTTTCATGAATTATCAACAGCATGGCCTGTAAAGACCACACCAATCTGTAGGCCAAGATGAATGGAGATGAACCGCCAAGGCCTCACCCACAGGTAAAGACCTATTGGCTTATTGGTATGTTTAATTGAAACTCTTCCTTTTGGGGACAGGGAAGATGAAAGTCAGTGCTTTGCTTCTCAAGTCAGTCTTGGTTCTGTCACACACCATGACCTTTTTTTTCTGTGGGTGCCCATCCGCATTCTGATTCCTCCACAGGCCTTCTGACTTTTCTTCCAATAAAGACCAACCCACTGGCAGGTCACAGTGAGCTACATATTTGGCCAACAGTGATCTGCCTCATATATCTCCTAGGGCTGAAACTGACACTGGTTTACTAGGATGACTAGTCCTAGTCCTAGGATGAGAAGTCCCTAACACTACCATACCCACATGGGTGATTCACAACACACAGCTAGGACTACAAAAGCCAGATACCAGCATCTTATCTCCTCCACAAATCCGATGACAGCATTATATTTAAGATAGGCATCAGCATCTTATCTCCACAAGGATGATGGTGCCATTATACTTCTCACCAGTCATGTCCACACACAGGAATGTAATACTGCTTCCCCTGAACAGCAACTTTCTAGGGACATATTGATGATAAAACATTAGACATAACATACCTACCTATGTTTCTGTTCCTGCAAAGCATCCTAAGAAACCTGTTGGGTTTCCAAAAAGGAAAAAAGGAGATGGGGACATGAGAGCAGAAGAGGGACTAGTCAGAAATGGATGGAAATGGAGAGAGTATAAGAGAGGCTAATGGGGTGAAGATGAATTTTAAAATGCATTATGCATATAAAAGTATTATGATGAAGCATATAAGTGTAATTAATATATGTTAAAGCTGGAATCCTGATATTTGCTGGCCAAAGGTGGTGTCAAATCTGAGGCCATGTGGAGGCTCTCAAAGGTCACCTGTTTTGTCAAGTGGTTATTAAGTTTGGTAGTTATATTTGTTCAGGTAAGAAAGTATGGGAGGGCAGGAAAGCATGCACAGGCTTTGAGCTTGCCAGGTAGCCCATACAGCCTCATGGAAATCCTTCCCAGCAGGAAAACATCTTGAACATTTCCATCCAGCAACCCAGGTGTTATTAAATATACACAGTAAGAAAAACTATTGAACTCAGATGATTTTTAATGAAAACACAAGTGATTTAAGGCTGGATTCACATTACAATTTTATAGTTGAGAATTACTCGTCAGGGAAAATAAAATTGTTCATTTGTGCCTCATCTCTCAAAAAATGTCATAAATATGTATAGGTGTCCTTGGCCCATCAGAGTAACAGGGAGTCAACAGGAGGCCACATCAGAAGCAAAATCAACAGCCTGTTTCTGCATTGGTGTTTATCCCTAAGATGAAACTCCTTCTCTACCACTCATCCTCAGGACACTCTTAAAAGCCATTTCTACTGATTGATTTACTCCATCATCTAAATTTGCTAACTTAGATCCAGAAATACCATCTCCTCACACAAGGCTCACTAAGTGAGATGGAGATATTGCTTCTCTCACTTGGGATGCCACTGACTCAAACCATGTTGGTCTCTGTTGAGTTTTCAGTGCAAAGAGTAGATAGGGAAGATCAGAATAAAGGGTTCCTACACTTGAGTTTGATTTTAGGGTATGATGATATGTTTAACTAAGTGAAATGTGACCTCTGTAGGTTTAACTGCAGAAATGGGTCAGTAGTGACAATGTCCCCTCTACACGGATGCATGGTTTTCTAAGTCCTTCAGTTATGGAAGCCCAGCAAGTTTCAGAGAAGCTTCACCGCATTAGACATGGTAGCAAAGGTTCTTGGCAAAGGTTGTTAGTATAAGACAGGGCAGAAACAGGGAACATTCTCCCACTACATCCTAAATCCATTCCCCTTATCTATTTCCGTCTTCTCCAAGTCCCAGCATACCTGACAACCACTCATTTCCTTATTTCCTTTATAATTTTATCTCGTCTGGAATGTTCTATAATTGCAATTGTTAGGTTACAGTCAGGCAGCATTTTCAGATTGGCCTCTGTCATTTGACAACACACTTAAGATTCTTCCCTGTCCATTAGTAACTTGACTGCTAAATACTACTCCATTCTACAAATGTACAGTTTCTTCATCCCTTTAAAAATAAGAAGGTATCCTGATTGCCATTCTGGGTAATTATGAATTAAGCTTGTCTCAGACACTGACGTGCAGGCATTTGTGTCCTTCTCCTATATTCGTTAAGCATTTGTTGCTCTTCTTGTAACTGACACCCAGCTCCCAGATTTTCTGTTCCCTCCCCTCTTTGTTTTTGTTTGTTTGTTTGGTTTTGGTTTTTATTTGTTTGTTTTTGTTTTTTTGTTTTTCACTTTTCACCCTCTTTGGATTTCAAGTTGAATAGTTCCTATTCGGGCATCCCCATGCTTGTTGACTCCACTTTCACTGAGTTTGGTTTTATGCCAATGTGCCCACTAAAGTCATCCTTCACTTCTGTTAAGTTTGTGTTTATAGCATACCGGAGGTGGAAATTTATGCTTTCTTTGGAGACTCAGTTGTGTCATGTGATGTTTTTCTGGAGACTGCCTCATGAGAGGATGTTTTTGCTGAAGCAGACAGGTGGTGTTTTTCTGGAAGCAGCTTGGGAAAAGGGCATGTGATGTTTGACTACAGTGGACACGGGAGAGAACACGTGATGTTTGGAAAGGGTATAAGTATAACCCAACAGACAGTGGACGATGCTATGTGGTACTGGTACACCTTACCATTATTTGCCAGTCATAGATTGTTGTGACTTCATATAGAGAAACACACCAAAGAACTTCTGGTGGTGTTCTGGCAGCTTCTTGACAATTCCATGGACTCAGACCGATTGACAGAGACTAGTGTTTCTTTTGGATTGAACTGCTGTTGCTGATTTGTGAATGGTGTTTGTGAGTGGATCGAGGAGCTGCTGCTGATTTCTGTGAACAGCTACTGATATCCTTACAATGTGCATTTTATTCGATCCAAAGAACTAATTCTTAACAGGTCCACATCCTCCTTTGCTCTATCACCCTTTCCTTTCCACTGCCTCTGGTAGGTGGTGGGCTAGAAAGGAGGTCAAAGCATTTAAGAACCCTTATTGAAAGTAGGTTTTGAAAAACCTAAGCCTATACATGCCTGTCAGTCTGTCTTCCACATCTGTTTCTTTCATGTTGTCTACTTTATTCCACTTCAGTCTATTAACCATGATTGATTTGAATCTCTGTACAATTCCCCATTTCCTGAAGTAATAGAGCCTGGTTGCAATGTTTCATCTTTTATTCCATATGAATTCTTGCTTCTTGTTTCTTAGATGTATTGTTAAGGAAAGCCAGACCTGATGATTCACTGGGTATGCAAGAACATCACACTTAGACTCTGAATGTGGGGTTCTGTGGCTCTGGCCCAGAGCCATGTTTGTTACACTGTGGCTCTGTGTCCAAGAGACTTTAGTTTTATCTTGTTATCTCTCTCCTGTTGTCTTGGAGCCTCTCTACAAACTCATTCTTAGCCAATCCTGGTCTCCCATTCTTAGTTGTAGTAAATTAGTATTAGTTGGGGTCCTATTGATGTGGTTGTAAGGTATTAGGAAGGGAAGTTTTATGTGTCTTGTGACCACATCTCAGCTTTTTAGCATGTCTGAGACTCAGCACAGTGACCTCCTGAGGGGGTTGAATTTGGGAGCTCTCCCTGACCCCCACCTTATCATCTTTTTCTTCATGGAGGCAAGAATGCTAGAAAAGGCTGCCACAGATGTCTGACTCTGCTTCCTTCAGGTAAGAGAAGAACTTTGAAAGGCATTTTTCCTTTAGAGTATAGCTTATATGTGAGCAGAGCACCCTGGGCTTGTTGCAAAAGTTCCCTTTCTGCTTTCCATGACCCAAACAGTTTGGGATTTCTCTCTTTTCCATGTAAAAATCTAGAAAGGTTTCTGGGGGTGAAACAAAGGTAGAGTGGAGATTCTCAGGGCACTTTAACTCTCAAGCATACTTGTTCCTGCTCCTGCAGGCTGATCTTGGCTATCACTCTCTGTATCTTTCTGCATCTCTAGATTTCAGAAGGATATAAACTTCTGGTGGTCCCATAAAAGTCACTGGTTTTCAGTTTTTTCATTCATTATAAGAAACAAAAACTGTATGGATGATGATTTCCAACCTCCCTGTGTGTAACAGCTAAAAATGAAGGTTGGTGAACTTCAGGTACAGGACAGATAGACAGCATGTACATTTCCCATGGCAGCCACTCAAGTGTGATATTGCCATCTGAGAACAGCTGGAAGGCAATGCACACTGAATGGATGATGGCATGGATCAATAAACATGTTATTTATAAAATCAGGTGGGGACCAAGCTTGTTTTACAACCCACAGTTTTCCAGACTCTACTCTAGGTCAAAGGCCATGAACCAAAATACTATCAAGACAAAAACTTGAGAAATTGACAAAGTCAAGACAAAAATTGAGAAAACTGAATCAGTTTTAAGTGGAAAAATGAAATGTTATTTACTTATACACTAAAGATATTATTGGCATCAAATATGCTATATCATATTTTTCTTGAAAGAAACATTTCAAAACTTTGGGTAAAAATGTATATATCAAGCAATACTTTCAGCTGCAATATGAAAAGGTTTGGAGGACATTGGAGAATAGAGAGAGTAGGGATAGAGGAGACCAGACTCACCACTACACTAATAGCTTCAGGGATGAGTTGGAGAGGACATTCAATAGGAATTTAAAATCTAGATTTTTATATTTCTTTATTGTGTTTGTGAATGGGTAAAGGGCATGTTGTACATACATGGATGCTGTGCACGTGGGGATCAAAGGACCACTTGCAGGAGTTAGTTTTCTTCTTCCAGATAGATTGTGGGGAATCAAACTCAAGTAGTTCTACTTGGTGGCAAGTGTCTTTACTCACTGAACCATCTCACTGGCTCCACATTTTAGATTCTTGAATGTCCATGAATACTTTGAACATTGGCAAGTTCAAACATGGACTAGGTCAACAATGTGTGGACCAAATGCAAGTCTCCTAAATGGCTTCAGTGGGTATTGCTTGAGTATGGACTTCAATGCAGTCCAAAGCCAACTGTGACCTGAAGAAGCACAGGAGTTAAAGACCTTCTCTGAGGTCACACAGCAAAGGGACATCTGGGGTGCTAGGTGCTATTACCACCTAGTGCACTGTCTTCCTGTATCAAGGCACAGGTCCACTCAGGTGGACTTTCCTTCCTCCGTGGAATGAGTGGCTACTGTATAATCAGCACAGATCACTTTCTTTCACAGACAATATTAATGGTCCCTGTGTTTACATTCTCAAATAGCTTTTAAAAATCAGCTAACTTCATCATTTTCTCCCAAGGAGCATAATTATGTTTTACTTAATCAGCAAGGAAAAAAAAATCCTAATCAAACAATCACCATTTTGCCTGTGCTGTGAAATCACAGCAAGATTAATGGTTCCAATCAGTCACAGGCCATCCTCAAAAGACCATGGCATTTTAAAAAATGTGCTTTGGGCTACTTGGACCCAACCTCCAGCTGCCTCACTGCCCCCTTTAATTCTAAATAATCCTAGATGCCAGGCACGGTAGCTTTCTACCAAGCAATGTTAAAACTCGGAGGGCGATGTGAACAGTAATTGAATGGGCAGTCTCCCAACTCGGTCAGGGATTCCCCCCTCTATACTGTCCTTGGATATAGGAAGCTGACAGGAGCCTAGATCACTGACTGTGTCTGAATGAAGGGAGAGTCAGGGGAAGTGGGTTTTGCAGCTAGAGAGTTTCAGGAGAAGGAACCCTCCACTCAGTATGCAGTGACTCTGAACCCGTAACTGAGATGCATTAAGACACCTAACAGTTACCAAAAAGCCGGAGAGACTTGAGTTAGAGACAAAGGTCTTATTGAAGCTGTTGAAGTCTGAATTTTTTAAAAAAATATATTTTATTTTATGTGGATGTGTCTATATTTGTATGTATGCATGTGTATGCCTGCTGAGGTCAGAAGACATGGTCCCTTGGAACTGGAGTTACAGGTGACAGCTTCTGGCAACCAGACTCAGGCCCTCTGGAAAAGCAGCAAGTGCCTTTAGCTACCAAGCTATCTCCTAAGCCCCTTAGGTTTGATATTGAAATGTGATATCAGCACACATTAAAGTTACCAAATGAATACAAATATACACAGTAGAAATAAACTCTGGTAAAATAGTCTTTTCATTGGCAGCCAATAAGGAATTGTTTAGGAAACCTAGCAGCAGGGCATCATAACAGACATGCCTCTACTTAGTGTGACCTCATACCTTACTGTTAGTTGAAATTTATCAAGCCCAACATGCATTTAGCATACCAGAAAACCATTGCTCAAGGGCCAGAACACAGTGGACAGTTGGCAACTTTGGATCACTGTCACTACCCATGCCATAAAAGGATGTCACACTCATACAGCCAGCTCATGAAAAGGCTGAAATTCAAAACCCCATAGTCTGTAAGGAGTCCGTATTACTTCAGCAACATTGTAATGTCAAAGGTCAGGTGTCAAGGCACTGTCACACTAGGAACATCTATCTTTTACATGGTTACGGTCTTGACATTACATAGCAGTGAATGATTGACTGCTCCATGATTGAATATAATAATTGGTGCCGGAGAGAAATGGTAAAATGATGGGCCACATATCCTCAGAGGAGCTATCTCATCACACATAGCATCTCTGTGCATTTCGGCAATCCCCAAACCAGCATTCAAGGAAAACTAAGAGATGCAGCTCAAAATAAACTGCTTCCTATCCAAATAGGTTTTGATAATTAAGCTCAGTCTTAGTGAAACAGGTTCTGTGCCACAGGATGGACCAGACAGACAACAGGTGACATTGGGTGAGGAAGGCAGGTAACTCTGACAGTACTGAGTGGGGTGAAAGAAAGCTCCTGACAGACTCACCACCATGCTGCCTGTGTCACCATCTAACAGGGTCCATGCACCTTTCAGATCCATTGATCATCTGTGCACACACTGAAGTGTGCTACTTGTAAATTCATTTTTTTTAAATAAAATTTTATTTTCATTTTTTTATTCATGAGTATGCACAAGTGTCCGTGTGTCTATGTCACTCCAGAAGAAGGCATCCAATCTATTGGAACAGGAGTGTGAGATGGTTGTGAGCCACTGTATAGACGCTGGGCATAGAAGCTATTTCCTCTGCAAGAGCACCACTGAGCCATCTCTCAGTCTCTATCTGTAAATTCTTGGAGAGAAGTGTTTAGTGAGGCAAAAATTGGGAAACACAACATTTTATTTAGAAGCATTTAAATAATTTCAGCAAGTTCGGTCTCCAACTGTCACCTCTCTATGACTATGGTCTCTAGAGTCTGTCCTTCATTCACACCCAGTGTAATCTCCATGGTCCTTCTGCATACAATGGCTCAAACTGGATGGATTGCTTCAGATGTTTAAATTAGAAAGTCTGGGTTTCTCCCCCAACAGGATCTAAAAATGAGCTGAAATATGCACATCATACTGAATTTTCAGTGCCAGGAGCGGCAATTAAGCAAAATTGTTGTCATAAAATTTACAGCGAAGCGAGCAAGAACACCTGGCTAGCTATCCATTAATTTCCCTCATAATGTCCGGCCCAGCTCACTTTCTCCTTGTGTGCTATGATACTGAGGTGGGGGTGTTTACGGTTTACAGGGGGAATTAAGATTTCTGTGAATAGGAAATGGTTTCTGTCTGCTCTGCACACATTAGACAACAAAGGAGAGAGATGCTTCAGGGAGCTCCAGGGAGGTGACACGGGTCTGGGTGGCATACTCTTGGTAGGGTAGACAGAGTAGCACTGGGAAGCAATATGTGGAGGGAAAGTAGGCAGAACATGGATCCACTTTTGTTGGTGCAGAATGGAGGTAGCAATGGCTTCCCCGAGAAACGGTTCATCCTTGGTGAGAAAAAAACAGGTGTGAGGTTATTAAGATTGGGCGGTCACAAAGCTTACTCAGATGTGGTTTACAATTAATATTCTGTTCTTTGCTCTCTTTGCCTGTGTTTTAAGGTTCACATGAAACTTAGAAGCCACTTGACTATGAAGATAATGCAGGAATGTTGTGGCTAAACTGGAGCCCAGGAAGACAGCATTCCCTGGAGAGAGAGCATTTAAGTGTATTTAGAAACCACACACCATGCCCAAGTGGCTTCAGAATAACAAAAATCATTTTTGCAATACATGCACATGAGTATTAATGATTCTGTGGAGAGAGGAAGGGGTACTGTAACTCCTGGAGCAGGAGATAGAGCCAGCTATAAGAGACCCAATATGGCTGCTAGGATAAGAACTCAGGTTCCCTGCAAGAGCCCCAGTCAGCACCAAGGCCATGGTTTTTAATTTATCACTGTGATGAGGACTGACTACAGTCACACTTTTTAAAAGGAATATTGTTGTTATCAGAGCAGGACATGGGTTTCTCAGCAGTGCTGAGAAGGGGAACCACCTCCTGCTTTTCCTCTTTACAGTTTGGGGACCTGGAGCCATTAGTTTTTCTTTAGGAAGCAAAACTGGCTGCACCTGGACACACTACTAGCTGCTCACTGCAAGGCTGATGAGCTGTAATCTAGCAGGGAAGAAAAAAA
This sequence comes from Mus caroli, assembly GCF_978045245.1. Classification (NCBI taxonomy): domain Eukaryota; kingdom Metazoa; phylum Chordata; class Mammalia; order Rodentia; family Muridae; genus Mus; species Mus caroli. Next base: position 94,035,544 of record NW_028227272.1, read on the forward strand.
TTATAAACAACAACAACAACAAAAATAGACAAGACAATTAAAATGGAATGCATCACTAGGCACCCAACACCTGGCCGTTTTCCAGAATTTAATATCTCGCATTTAACAGACACAGGGGGATTTGAACAGGAGGAAATACAAAATAATAGAAACCTAGAGGCTAAATTATTCCCTAACACACACACATGCACACACAGACATATAGACACACACATTGCACATGAGGTAAAGTTCTCTTCAAACCCTCAAGTTCAGTCCAACCCAGGAGAAAATACGGAGAGGTATATAACCCATCTGAGGGACACTGGATGATGAGAAGGCAGCCCTCACCCCTGCAACCAAGCCCCGGTCAAGTACACCTGCAGGGCACTGGGTAGACTCAATCCTGAGATCCTCAGGAGTCTGCTAACAGGAGAGCAGGCCTAGGTCCTTTCCATGGTCCACAGGGCAGGCTTGTTCTGGGCTCTATTCCCCAGGATCTGGGAAGCCAGCCAGGGAACTGCCTAAGGGTTGGTTTCAGGCCAATACCAGTCTGTGTGCCATTTTTCTATGCTCTTAAACTTGAATGGGCTAAAATCCTGATGAAAAGTAATAGAAGATTCAGAGCTAGTGGGGCTTCCTTTAAAGATTTTACAATAATTAGAGGCTACTTTACTTAAAATGAAATAAATATTCATGAACACCAAACTGTTGTGGCGTTTTAAAGAAATTCTAAATGCTCTAATCTATGGGTTGTGAAGAACAAGCCCCTGTGTGACACTGGGACAAATTTCACAGATGAGGATGCACCAGAAGTTTTAGTTCATGGCCCAGAAGGTGATCTTAGCTCTGGTTCTGTAATTGCATCATGGAGACTGCAATGAATGACCAGTAACATGGCTCAAGGAGTACAAGGCTTGCTAGGCAAACATGTACTCACTTCAATTTCATTGCTGTGGTAAAATACACTCATGGAAAGGCAACATAGTGAAGGAAGGTTTCATCCAGCTTCTGATTCCAGGTCACAGGCCATAATTTTATGGAAGTCAAGGCTGGCTTTAAGCCATCACGTCTACAGGCAGCAGCAGACAGAGGACAGCCCATGGCTCCTTGCCTTCTTGTTTCTTCACATTCAACTAGCTTTCTGCTCTCTTATACTGTTCCTTACTATTCCTGACCATCTGCCTAGGGAATGATGCCTCCCACAAAGGGCTGTGACTTCCTATACAGACTGTTACTCAAGACACTCCCCCATAGACGTATGTCTTCAGGCTATCTTGATCTAGGTAATTCCTCTTGAAAACTCATCCTCTGGTGATTCTACATTGTGTCACGATATTTAAAACTACCAAACCCAGTGGGTGCACAAGGACGTGATTAAGATTGTTGTAGATGACATGAGATGAATGGTGCTGTAGGTCCAGCAGTGGACATCCTCACTGTGGAACAATCCCCTCTATCATACAAAATGAAGGTGAATCTTTTATGTGATTTGGCAGCAATATGCCACATGTTAACAGAACATCAGCGGTACCCAAAGAGACACATTTTACCCAAACTGTGCAGAACCTACAGACTGAATGTGCACATTGCCTTACCTATACATACTTTACTCTCACTTGTGGACTCACACACACCGATAGAGCTGTTGGTGACTAAACAAAAGGGGCAAGTCTAAGAGATCCATCATTTGGGATTTCACCATTGTGTTACTTTTGTTGCTGCTGCCGTGATAAAGCATTATGAAAAATAGCACAGTTCTCAGTACTATCTCTAATTGCAAGGAGGTCAAGGCAGGAACTCAAGTAGCTTGTAATATTATATCCGTGGTCAAAATCAGGAAGAAAGCAAATGCACAATGCTTGCTGGTGCTCAGCCCCCATTCTACTCCCATAGAGTCCAAGATCCCCTGCACAGGGAATGGTGCTACCCACAGTGGGCTGGGTTTTCCACATTAATTAATATAATCAAGACAATCCCCCACAGATATGTCTACAGGCCAATCTGATGTAGACTCATTGAGACACACTAACCAGTTGATTCTAGGTCATGTCAAACTGCTATTAAAACTATTACAAACATTTCATGAAAGTTGTGAAGGGGTTGACAGAAAGAAAGATGATTGTAACATCAATGGGAACATTGTCTCTTGATGTCACCATGCATTATTATATTATATGTCACAAGGACATCATGTAGCTTATGGCTATAACTATGTTCTATCTGTATGTGATATAAACCTGAAGAGGGGGCTTAGATGGCTCAACACTTAAGGTAGCCTGCTGCTTCTCTAGAAGACCTGAGTTCAAATTCCCAGCATCTATCAGGCAGTTTAAAATGCCAGAATCACTTAGTATGTTGAAGGGGATTAACGTTTCCTAAGAGATTAGGGTATGTCTTTAACACACCAGTTGTGGGGTGTGTGTGTGGTTATTTTGTATATGTGACAGTCAGAATGTATATGTCTGTAACAGTGCTAGGCCCGGTCAGTGGCATGAGATGTGTGAAAGATGCAGACACAGGGAGCTAAGATCATCACCTCTGTCCAGCTCTTTATACTACCACAGGCCTCAAATATAAAATAGGCAGTCTTTGCATGTGTCCTTGGCCTAGATCTATCTAAAGAATAAAGAAACTACTATTTGCACTTAGTATTTTAATTTTTGTGTGTGTATGTGGTATGTATGCCTATATGCAGGTACACTCATGTGTGTTCATGCATATGGAGGCCAGAGGACAGCCTTAATTGCCATCCATCAAGTATCGTCCAGTGGTCTAGAGATCACCAAGTAGAATAGGCTGGCTGGCTAGTGAGTCCCAGGTATCTGCCCATCTTACTGCTGCAGTGCTAGGGTTGGGGTGGAGGTGGGTGCTCTCTACTACTGCAGTATTGGGGTTGTGGTAGGGGTAGGTGCTCCTCTGCTGCAGTGCTGGGGAGGGGGACTCCACCCCACAACTGTATGCCATAATACTCTTCTTCCTACCCACCTTTACATCCAGCTTCATGTTCTCTCAGAGGAGAGTCACAAATCTACACCCTAAGTCTGAGTTTGTTCTGCCCAGGAATTTTCTGCACAATTGTACTTTGTCTAATCTAATTTTCTGCTTGACTTAGTAAATTCTTGTTGACTTAATTTGAATATTATGAGTGACTAAATGTTATCTAGTTAAGATGAACCCTCCAGGTAGACAGGCTCAAAGAAAATCACTGTCGGGGAGTAACAAGGCTGACTGGGTTCTTGTTGTTATTTTGGTTTTGTTTGTATCATTTTATTTATTTTTCTGTTTCAATGAGAACTTCATATTTTATAGTGTAGCCAGGCTAGCCTGGATCTTGCAATACCCTGCTCTATGAATAGCCAGGGTTACAGGCATGTACTACCATGCTGAGCCTGGGAACAGTGATTTTTAAATAAAATGTAATTCACTCTATTTTTATATAATGAACATTTCTCCATTTTTCACAAGTATGAAATAAAATATTATATCTCTTAAATTACCCCAATATATAATGAAATTAATTATTTAAAAGAAAGGAAATTAGGTTTGTTTGCATAACTTATTTTCAGTGAGCCCATTGTGTCTTGTTTTCATTAGCACTTTATTAAATTTCTACTTATAATAAGGCTACAAAATAATCAGCTCTAGAAATTCATTTTCCATCATATCTGTGTTACAAATGTGGCCATGAAGACTTCTATAATCAACAAATCTTTCTTTATTGTAAGATTAAATTTGAACTGGAAACTATTTTTAAACAGCCCATATGAACAGCTAAATGCCAAGAAATTTAATGAGCAAAAAGAAACTGACAGGTTCCTGGACACATACTCCATTAACATGAGGCTAAACCATGAATGAAGGCAAAATTGATAACAAGTAATAATTGACACAGTAATTTAAATTTACCCCCAAAGTACCCAAACCAGATAATTTCTCTGTTTAATTTAATCATTGAAAGCAAAATAATACCAATTCTACTTAAATTAACACGACTGTGAGTTTTTTGCAGATAGATCCCAGAAGACCAACACTACCACTGACACACAAATCAGAGAAAAACACAAGAAGACAGAAAGTTGTCAGCCAACATCCTCAATGAACATTGGTGAAAAAAATTCTCCAGAAATTAGTAAACCAAATCCAATAGCACATTTAAAAATATATTTGCCATGAGCAAACAAGAATTACCCCAGGGGTACAAGGATGGTTTAATAGCTACAAATCAACAAACAACACATCACATTGGCACGATGAATATCTATGATAAAACCTGAATAGATGAGGCACAGAAGAGAATTCAACACAAAGGAACAGTGTGTGTGTGTGTGTGTGTGTGTGTATACATGTTTATGCATGTGTGTGCACATATCCATCCATATGTGTGCACATATACATGCATATGTGTGTGCACATATCCATGCATATGTATGTGCACAGCATGTATGCATGCATGTGTGTGGGAGTGTGTGTGTTTGTGCATGTGTGTGTATGTGTGAACAGCTGGCTTTATGTTGAACTGAAAAATCTTAAGGCTGTCAGCTTTATGTGTAGAACAAAATGAGAATATATGCCTCAGTATTTTTATTCAGCATAATACTAGATGTCCTTCCCAAAGCAATCATTCAAGAGAGAGAAATGAGGCAGCTGGATTAGAAGAGAGGACACAAAACTGTCATTGTTTACAGATGATATGGTCTATTTTAGGAAATCTCAAGGGCTTCACCACACACTCCTAGATCCAGTAATGAAGTCAGCCAAGATACAGATGCAGAGTTGGCTTGCACAGAAGAGTGGCTTAGCTGTGTGAAAATCACCGATTTCTGAAACAGAAAGTTACCTCTTTTCAACAGCTGAAAAGTACACTAGAAAGAAACTTAACAAGAGAAGTAAATTGTCACAGCAGCATCTACGAAACACCAACCAAAGGAACCGAAAAAGATACAGAAAGCAGAGAGAGGCTTGATGTTCGAGGATTACAAGGATCATTACTGGAGGAGTACTCAGCCAAATGTGATGTATAGACTTGAGGCAATTCCTACCAAAATGATAATGGTGATCTACGTGCCACTGCAAAGAATAAGGCCAAAGTTTACAATGGAGCCACAGAGGGAAATGTAAAAATCCTGAATAGCCAAACAATCTTGATAAAAGAAAATAAAGCAAAATGCTGGAAACGGACATGTAGACCTGTGGAATAGAACAGGGATAATAGCAAATTTTCAGCCAATTGAGTTCTGACAAAAGCACCAAGAACATATACTAGAGGAAAGATGGAGAATAAATAAATATGCAGAAGGAGCTAGCTGTCCACAGATAGAAGAAGGAAGTCACACAAAGCATTCAAAATGCACTAAGAGAGCTAATGCTTAATAGTTTGGCTTCAAACTATGACATTTATGAAAACTTAAGAGCCATGCTTTCAGCACACTGGGATGGACAATGATTTGGAACAATAACCCCCCTCCCTCAAAGCATGGCAACCAAAAGAAAAAATTATGCAAGTGGGATTCCATCAAGCTGATAAAAGCCTGCGGATTTTTTTTTTAAAAAAAAATCATAAATGAGAGTGATTTAAACATTTACAACCACACAGCTCAGAAATTTAAGTCTGTGCTCACACGAAGCCTGCAAATGAATGCCTATAATGTCCTCACCCGCAATCTCTCATAACAAAGAGCCCACCTTTTTTCTCTCCCTGTGAGAAAATAAACAGTGGTCTATCCAGGCAGGGGAGGATCAGTAGGTACAGACTTGAGACAGATGCATCCAGGGAGAGAAGCCAGGCCACATGGGCTGCCTCCTGCACACCCAGATATCCTTCTTGCTACAAGCAACATATGGGGTGAAAACCACAGCAGAAGCTGCGAGGGCTGAGCGTGGATGCAAAGGATGCTGTGGGAAGGAGCAGACACCTAGGCATATAACTGAGGCTAATAAATAATGAGCACGCCTGCCACTCAGCTCTCCACACACACACACACACACACACACACACACACACACACACATACACACACACACACAGCATCCTGTCAACATTGTCCTGAGTACGTACAAGCTCCACCCTTAGATTTAACCAATTAAATGTAGAGTCACGCGAGGTACAGTTTTGAAGGTGGGGAATTCTGGAAGAACCCTTAAAATACATTTAAGCAATTCTAGTAGAACTTGTGAAAACAGCCTTCACCGTGGGGTTAAGAAGCAGACTTTTTTTTTTTTTTTTTTTTTTTTTACAAAATAGAGACCCCTTTGTTTCTTAAGATGTTTCCTGAGCACAGTGAACTTATTAGACACTTTGATGTCACAAAAATTGTGATGTGCATATGTACAAATGATCTAAACATGGCAAAAAGCAGCTAAAATTAAAAAAAAATCAATAAAGCAGCTTTTTAAACAAACGCATTCTGCACTGGATCAAAGAGAATGCCGGGCAGCTACATGGTGCAGATCTGACACCCATTAGTTTTCCATTTCAAGGAGACAGCTTGGCAAGAGGAAGGCAAGGCCTGTCTGTAATGTCTGTAATGAGCTTCTCTGGGGCAGATGTAAAGCTGCTTTTCAGACAGAGAATAAATACATACATACAAGCCAGTGTGTGCCTCTGCATGGAAAACTCACCTTCCAGGCAGGCTTGAGGAATAGACAGATTCAAACCCCTTCAGCAGGGATCTCCCACACTCCTCTCCCTCCCCAGGAAGCACTTCAAATGTAAATGTTTGGTCAGGAGCAAAACCTCCCCTTGGGTATTTTTGTTTTCTTCTGGTTTTAGTTTTTTAAGGCATTATCAAATAAAGGAGGAACTGGCTGCTAATGAGAGCTCCCCTGAACACAGCTCTCCACCCAAGGTATGTGCTAACAAAGAAGCTTCCACAAATATGGGATTTCTTTTTTTTTAAGGAGCCTACTACCGAGGGGTTTATTTCTAACAACCAGTCATTTCAGGGGTTCACACAGATGGACAGACACCCACGCCAAGCTCTCACCCAGAGTTGCCCGGCTCAGTGACAGGCCGCCATCCGCAGTAGCTCTCCGGGAGATCTCACTGAGCTTCGGTTTCCATCTTACGGTCCCGAGAACCAGACCTTCCCAAAGGTTGGGCTCAGAGGAAGCAAAGTGCACCCGAATCCCAGTCCCTCCATCTATGCAGTGACAGCAAGAGATGGGCGCAAGGGACTCAGAGGCAGTGATTTGCTTTTCTACCTGCCAGACCCAAAAATCCACCCAAAGAGGAATGCCACCAGTCCTAGCAGAGGACAGTTAGACTGAGAAGTCCATGGGACCCTAGGAATGGTACAGGCATGACACTGAGTGGGAGACACGAGACAAGTCACATCTCCAAAGGGGACAATGGGGCCTGGAAAGCATGAACATAGTCAGCATTTCTGCTAAGTCACTTTCAGGTACCTCTCCATCCACCCAGTCTCCACAGCCCTCAGCCTCAGGCCCTCCTCCTGGCTCAGTTCATAGGACTCTATGTTATATGTTCTAGGAGGTAGTGGCTCTTCCGGGCCAGCTGCTTCCTTATGGTTGGCCTATCCCTCTGGTTCCTGCCCGTTCACTATTTCCCCTAAGTTTTTGTATATCCACCCAACCTCCTCCCTCATCAAACTACTTACATGACCTTTCAAAAGGCACTCTGTCTGACTCTCTAGGGAAGCTCTTGAGTGGCATTGGGCTCCTCTTGGCTCCCTCAGAGGAAGTGAATCACTCTTGCCTAGCTGTCCCAGATCATCTCTGCCCAGCAACACTTCCAAAGATTCCCTCTGCTCTGTCATGTCTCCTGTGCAGTAAAATGACCAGGATGGAAGAAAGAAGTTATAACATAAGAATCTGTCACAGAAGCCAGTAATGGCCCTTCACTTGGGCACATAGCAACAAAAATGACATGACTGATAGACTCTCAAGACTGAAATAGAGCAAGGAAGAACAGGATGACTAAGATGTCCAATCAGATCCCTGTGGTGTAGCCCAAAAAAACCAGACTAGCCAGTGTTGGGCTCTGCGGATGTTTGTCACTTTATAAGATTTGTAATAGACACAAAAAAACAATATAGATATGGTTTATAATAGAATTAAAAATGGAATAGTAAATATTTATACATCAGTTAAGATGCACAGAAATTAGTTCATGACATTAAAATGAAGACAAGGAGAAGGAAGTAAAGGAGAGGTCCATACATAAACACACACACACACACACACACACACACACACACACACACACACACACCACACATACCACTCATACATATACACACATACAAACACACACATATAAGCACACACACCCTACTCATACAAATAGACACACACCACATACACATACAAACACACATACACATAAAAACACACACATACCACATGCACACACATATACAAACACATACATACTACACATACACACAAATACACATACAAACACACACACTATACACATACAAAAACACATACATATATATAAACACCACACACACACCACACACATAAACACACACACACATACACACACACCTCACACATACATATACACAACAGACACACAGCATATACACATATATGTACATATTAAAAGACATACACATGGCTGGAAAGATAGATCAGCAGTTAAGGGCACTCCACTGGTCTTGCAGAAAATATGGGTTCACTTTTTAATCCCCACATGGATGCTCACAGTCATGTGTAACCCCAGTTCCAGAGTATTTTATGCCCTCCTCTGAACTCTTCAGGCATTGCATGGGTGTGGTTCATAGACATACATGCAGACAAAACACACATGCACAGACAACTTTAAAACTTTTTAACACTGAAAAAGGCATACATTTATCCTTGTATTTTTGTGGTTTTGGTTGTGAGCCTAGCTTTTGACAGCTGAACCATCTCTCTAGCCCCTGGCACACATGTACTAAAGGCCAGTTCTGTACACATGCAAGAAAGGATTTTGTACACAAGTATGTGCATCATCAAAATCTGAGAGTGAGTCTGAGGTCTGAGACACAGAAACAACTGGATCCCAGAATTAAACGGATGTGATCTGACTCCAGATAAGTTGCAGATCCTCCAATGGATGGTCTGACACTCACACACACTTTGGCAGCTCCCACTGGACTTATTTGAGACATGTAGCAGGGTAGGGGGGATAGTTGGGAAGGAGTGGGCAATAGATTTGATAATGAACACATTGTATGCATCTATTAAAATTACAAAAACTAAGTAAATAAGTATTGACTTATAAAAGCTTTGGTAAAATAGTGCAGATGACAAGGTGCTAAAAGAGTTAAAGGAAAAGTGGAAAATTGTTAATGAAAACAATCTAATTAATGAACAAAAGTGGGACAGAGGCAAGGGCTGGCCAACTTTATCAGTTTGTAACTAAAGAAAAGGCTTGTTACTTCTTATTGTAGGAGCCTTGCACATATGTGAACATGTGTGCATGCATGTGTGTGTGTGTATGTGTATGTACATGCATGCATGTGTGCATGTGCGTGTGTGGGAGACTATGTGTATGTGTATGCAAGCATGCATGTGTGTGTGTATGCCTATGTGTGCATGCCTGTGTATGAGTGTGTATGTATATGCATGAGTGTGTGCATGTGTGTTATGTCTGTGTTCATGCATGTGTGTGCACTAATGCATGTTGGCTGACAGACTGTGGGTAAGAACTAGTTTCATTGCATTTTTCTGATAAGCCAGTTTGATTAATCATACAGCTATCATGAATGTGCCATGGATCTGCCTCCCCACTCCTGGAATACCAAGTGATAAGATGCCATAATTTTCACAAATGCGATTTATTTAGGGCCTTTTTAGATAAAAAAATTCATAATCACTCAGAACTAAGCTTCCTGAGTCAAAAGAACTGACCTAAACACAGAGAGGATACAGGGACAAGGTCAGCCCTTCAGACATTACCCTACACACAAAATACATACATATACAGAAAGCCCCACTGGCCCTGAGATACAGGCAAAATGGATGCTCTGAAAAGAAAAACTACATTTTGTCCTAATATTCATTTAATAGATTTTTCAAAAAATGTGATAAGAAGACTGGAAGAAACCTGGGTAAGTCTGGGTGGATTATGCAAATTCTCATTTCATTCTTGTGCTTCGGGGTGAAGTATCTGGACTGCTTTTTTTTTGCAGGCTGTAAACCCCCCAACATCCCCTATCTGTGCTCCGCAGCTGGTAAGCAGAACCAAAGGATTAGGCGTGATAAGCATGTGAGGCCTCCGGGAGCTCAGAGGAGTCTCAGATGCACAGTCCCCTGGGGCTTACGATGTGGATTTTAAAATGCATTTTCCCAATCTTCTGCAGCTTATCTCAAGTTAGAGGTTCAATATTCTCCCTCAGTGTGAGGGAAATTAGAGAGACAAAGAATGTGCTGCCTCTACTGCAGGGGTTACAGAAACTGTCCTCTGTAGGTTACCCCAGGATGGAGAGAGACCTTTCTCTGCCTTTTGAGAGTGTGAGGTTTTTACTGTGAAGACTCTATATTCTTTTGTGAAGCAGCATCTCATTAGCAAAGCTTCACTTGGGCTGAAAGAAGGATGAACCTGGCTTCCTGTATCTCTGCCATCTCCAGAATGAGAGCTCAGAAGACTTGATTACTGCAAGCAGGTCCTTTCCAGTCGAACTACACCAAGCCAGAAGCCTAGGGATGTCTCTCCCAAGGCCTCTTTTGGCAAATGCACACATATTTGCCATTGGTGGCTCGCTACACACTCAGAAATCCCCCAGGAAGTCCTAGGAACCCAGGGACTGAGGCAGAATTAAGCATGTCCCTACAACAATATCCTCACCTTCCGGGAGCTAGAACTTTCCATGCTAAAACAAGGGAAGTGCTAAAAATAAACCTGAACAGCAATGTTCTACAACAACCTCAAGCAGAGGGAGACATCTACAGCCTCCATTTTCCTGATAAAACCCAACAGAAACAGGTCCGGCTTGAGTGAACCTCAGAGATCAATTAATTAACACCCTGGATGGACATGTCAATCAAAGCTCGGTCTACCTTTATTTGCTGATGTAGATAAACAGGATTAACTAAGGAAAGTTACTTTTTATTATATTTTCCATGTTGTAAAACCTGCACAGCTGTGTGCAGAGCACCCTAGTGATACCCTGGGCTTCCTGACACAGTCTCCCTAACTGCAATATGCCAACAGAACCACTAACAGACCACTGGAGAGAAATCAGCAGAGGGTGGTCTCTTTGAGATGTCATCTAGTGATGATGGATTTTTGAATGCAAGGATAGATTTCAGATGGGGAGCCTAAAAAATCAACTGGCATTGAAACAGAATTATAAGCAGGAAGGTCTGGACAGTGAGAGAAGTGTGAGTGTCTGTGCCCAGTCTGTAAAAGCAGATAGGGTTAATGGCTTCTTCCTGTGACTCCAGGGCTCCCTGATTTCAAGCATGGCAGGGCCGGGGCTCTAATTAAGAAATGGGTAGTGCTGTTCACCAGTTGTGTGTAAGCTTTAAGCTAATAACTCAGCAATTACGAGAAAAATGAGCAGTAATTACACCATTTCACTCGCGGCTAGACAGATGGAACGCTCTCTCGTTATTGGCAAACTGTCACCATATTCGGCTCCTTTTTGCTGTTTACTATTTTTGTATTTTGATTAAGAGTAATTATAGGCTAGAAAAATATGAAAAACATGAATGTTGGGCATTCTTTAAAAATAGAAGGCCCTTCTCCCAATTCTGTGTTGACGGGCTTGCCACGAGATCCATTAACATGGCATCTGGCATCAACACCCTGCATCCTCAAGATGGTTGAGGCCGTGTGTGTGTGTGTGTGTGTGTGTGTGTGTGTGTGTATGTTTCCCTGTGTGTGCGTGTGCATGTGTGGAATGGTTGTTAACAACATGGTTTCCCACAGAGCCTCCTGGTGACCTGCATTTGGGGTTTGCTTCTGCTTTTCATTTTGTTTTTATGGTTCTGTATCTCTCATGGTCTCTCATAACACTTCCAGCTATTGAGCACAGAACTCCACCTGCCTCTGGAATGACCTAACAGTGGGAGAGCTCTCCTGCCTGTGGCACCCATGGCTCTGAGGCATAGATGGTCTACCCTCACCACAGTGACCAAGTACAGCAAATTTGTCCAACCACAGTGATGCTGGGTGTGGTCCACATATCTTCTTCCAAGCCTTTGAGTATAATCAATACCACCTAAGATCATATGATGCTGACCCTTTAGTTCCTGACTTTTGACAACATGGAAAAAAGCAAAGAGGATTCACAATCAACAACTAGCCATAACTCTAGCTGGTAATATTGGTGCTCATATGGGCTGGAAGTGTTCATGCTTTTACAAGAAATATCAGTGGCAAATAAGAATATACATATTGAACACATGGGCTTACTATTAGTCAAAAAATATGAATTTTTGCTAATATGAAAAAATGTCTACTTTCAGTTAAGTCTGAAGTTTGAATGAATGTGCTGGCCTCATGGTTCTTTGTGAGCCTCTTTCTGTGTATCTGAGAACGTGTGTGTGCATGTGCATGCATGCGTGTGTGTGTGTGTGTGTGTGTGTGTGTGTGTATGTGTGTGTGTGTGTGTGTGTGTGTGTGTGTACATGACAGGGGGGAGGGAGAGGAAGAGGGAGGTAGGGAGAGAGGAGAGAGAGAGGAGAGAGAGTCTGCATGAGTGGGTGTGTGCATGTGTGAGTCTTACTGTAGCCAGGATAGCATGATTCCAAATCTGATGCCTGTGAAGGTGCCTTCCTAGGGTAATCACACTCTCTCAGTACATCACAGCCTACACTAAGCATAACTTGCAGACAAAAATTACTTTTTCCTTCCTAAAAGGCAAGCCTGGGAACATCTAAGAGGCTGTTTGTGATGCATTTTCTTAATGGGAGAAAAATGGGGGCTTGTTCTACACAGGCTGCATATCGATTCGTGGAAGGGCTGTGTGTTCACACTCCCACTTGCTAATGGCCCTGCCTGTTTGGTGATCTGCTGAGCCAGCGAGAGGCGCAGAATTGATTAGGTCCTTTAATGAGCCCTGGACTGTGCTTCTCCGGGGACGGGTACACAAGGCAGGGTGGGTGCTGTGGCGCAGGAGCCAAGAGAAGCAGCAGGAACTGAGGGAGGACTGTGGACGTGGGTGTTTTTTTTTTTTCTTTTTGTAAAGAATATTCTCTGCAGCTGCCAAATAACTGGCTTTCTTCCCAGGCCGGAGGGAAAGAAGCAGAGGAGTGACCAGGTGCAGCCTGACAAGGGGGCTGCAGACCTGATTCTCTCTTCTCCCTGTCACCTACACTGCAGTAAACCTCCCTGTGCCCACACTGCTCACACAGTTCAGGGGGATGGGCTTGTGTCTCTCTGTCTTCATTTCTGTACAGCTGCACCATGAAAGTTTAACCAAAACGCAAACCATAGAAAGCAATTAGGCAAGTCAGCTCAGCTAATGGCTTCCCAGTGATTGATGAGCAGATGAGTGGAAGATAGGAGAGGGGCTGCCCTATGAAGCCAATTGCTAAGGGAGCCCAGAGAAGCACCTGGTGCAGAGGGGAAATTGTCTCACACACTTTGTTCCATACCAGGATCCATCATCTGTCCTTGTAGTCTAAACTTTGGTCTACACCAGCTGAGAAGGGCTGGTAGGGTGTTCAGGGGTCCCCTTTCCGGAGCCTCACATCCTCCCTGATAATAATACACACCATATATATATATATATATCTCACATGGTACCATATATATATATATATATATATATATATATATATCTCACATGGTACCCCATATATATATATATATATAACAGAACCCACAAATGCCACATGCCCATTTCATATACATTATGTACACATTATACTCTTCATCTCTCTCTCTCTCTCTCTCTCACTCACACACACACACACACACACACACACACGAACATGGAAAGTCACAGCACATACTACAGAGTACACACACACCATAGACCCCAAGAAACATAAGTACACAGCACACACTCAGACACAGACACACACACAGACACACACACAGACACACACAGACACACAGACACACAGACACAGACACACACACACACACACACACACACACACACACACACCACTAGAGAAACTCCTTGGAGCTTCCATGGTTTTAACCAAAACAGCTTTGCCTAGTCAGTTTTCTCTCATTTCTGTCACAGGCCACAGCTTACAAAACATTCTCTTTCCACCATCCTGTGAGCTTGCGTTGGGAGCAGGGGCTGTTCACCTACATACTTGTGCAGGTAGGCCCCAGATGACAACATTCACAAGTCCTTAGAAGAGATGTTCTAGAATATTCCAACCTGAAGACAACAGACTTTCAATACAACAGAACTTCACCTCAGCTCAGCAGATTGTGCTGACTCTGAAATTAAGAGCCTCATAGCCCCATCCAAGTTCTGGAGCAAAAGCTGTCATGAAAACAGCAAGCATGCCCCAACTGCTATTGCTTTCTATGTAGACAGATCACCTGTTTGTTGTCCACCATCTGACACAGGGCCCTCACCAGAACTAAGCAATGTGGGCATTATACCCTTGAAACATCAAAACTTGTACTAAATTAACACCCTCTTCTTCATACATATTGCAAGAGAAGGAGAGACTGATAGATAAGACATAACATCTGCAGAATAATCATCCTGAAAATCACTGCAACCCTCTGGGTGCCATTTCTTACCTGCAAAGAGATAGGCTGAGTCTCAGCCATGTTGGAAAGGGTTGAGGGCACAAAGGATGATGGGAGAAAATGGAAAACACGATCAATATAAAAAGGAGAGAGGCTGTACTGGATTTCAGTGGGACTGACAGTATAGTCTAATGCGAGTGTGAGTTCTGAGGCCAGAGAACAGGACTCTACTGTCTGTAATTCCCCTTCTAGCCCCAGATGGACATGGTCACTTTCAGATGCCATCTGAGCTCTTAGTCACAGAGCTTTCTCTTCAGCCTCAAATCTGTGTTTCGGTCTTTGCAGTATTTTGGAATCTTCTGGCTATGACTAACTACAAGTTACAAACATTGCAGAAAGATTTCAGTCTCAGGTTGAGGACACAAAGCAAAATTCGATGTGTGACAGACAAGCTCATTCAAGATTTTGTTGTTATTAAGTAACTTTGGAGACCTCTCTGAAATCTATACATGAGCCATAGGTCAACGTCCAGTTCCTTGTGTATGGTGGTAAAATTGCTAATGAGAGACAGAGACATAACAACTGTAGCACAGCTAAAAGACAGATTTTCTAGAGTAAACTTGCAGACAACTTAAATCTTGTCCATTCAAAGATTCTTTCTGAAACTATGCACCTTCAAAAGTCACCATAAGTGTTACAGCAGCTGGAAGCCACCTTACATTGTCCAATGCAGAAGCTCCTGGACTTCCCAACTTTAACTTGTTTATGGGACACCACCTATCCATACGAAAACAAAGACATCACCAGCTGCTTTTAAGAATCCAGATGCTCTAGCCGGGCAGTGGTGGCGCACGCCTTTAATCCCAGTACTTAGGAGGCAGAGGCAGGTGGATTTCTGAGTTCAAGGCCAGCCTGGTTTACAGAGTGAGTTCCAGGACAGCCAAGGGAACACAGAGAAACCCTGTCTCGAAAAACAAAAACAAACAAACAAAAAGAATCCAGATGCTCTTAAATGACCTGGTCATGTGTCTTCCACATTCAAAGTGCCACACATGCAGAGTGTGTTACATACAGAAGGGAGAGATACTAGTATTGGTTCAGAGGCAGAAAATGAGTTAATTCCATGCATGCAATGGATGTCCCTCAGAACAGTAAAGAAAAGGAAGAGAAACAGAGCTATGTATTCATATTTTGACATCAAAAATGACTTTTAAGTCAAGTCAAAGATTCAGTAGATTCTGTTCTACTCATATTCCCAAGGGTAGTGTGAAAATGACAGAGCATCATGTGCAAATGCCTGCATCAGCATTTAAGTCCTTCTATCTGATTCTGAATTCACACACAAAAACCAAGTGCTCAGCCAAATACTCATCCTGGGGCTCTATGTGCCCTTTAGAAATGGCCAATGGGACCTTTCCTTTGGTACAAAGGCCTGAGAACATGTCTTGGCCAAGCTATGATCTGTCTTCATGTCCTTCAAGAGAAAAGTAGGAGAGGGATGGCTGGAGAGTGGGTTAGGCAGGCTGCCTGTAGAAACTGTCCAAGTTCTAGGCAATGGACATTTCAGGTTGATCTGCTGTCCAGTTCAGATGCAGCTTGGATCTGGCCTGTGATGACATTAGGCTTGAGATTCTGGATAGGCTGCGGTTAGGGTTGGCAGCTTGAGCCATTGGTTTCTGGTACAGAAACTGTCTCCAAACAGTCTCGTTGACAGTGTTCAGGCTAATTGGAGAGCACAGTTGTGAAGACAGAAACTGATTAAACCTTTACAAATAGTAGAAATGTAGTATGTAGTTCTAGTTGGCATGTTCTTTTTCAGTATCCTGCAAGCTTCAAGTCCCCTGTGTGTGGCAGAGGTGCATATGTACATGTGGGAAGGGTAACTGCACCTGTGTGCATGCCCACAAAGGCCAGAGGATGGCTTTAATATTGTCTTCCACCACTTTCTATCACATTCCTTTGAGACAGGGTCTCTCGTTGAGCCCAAGCTCACAACTTTCCAGTTAGGCTTCTAACCAGCAAGCCTGAGAACTCTGTCTGTCTGTCTCCACTCCTTTCCTCCTGCCCCAGTGCTGTGGGTGTGTGTGTGTGTGCCTCACCATGGTTGCCCTTTTAATTGGGTCCTGGATATCAAACCTTTGGCCCTCATGCTCGAATAGCAAATACTTTGACCTACCGAGCCATCTCTCTAGTCTCAAAATGCCTTTTTGAGTTGATTTAATTGGATGGATCACAGGGCCCCCAATGGAGGAGCTAGAGAAAGCACCCAAGGAGCTAAAGGGATCTGCAACCCTATAGGTGGAACAACAATATGAACCAACCAGTACCCCCAGAGTTCATGTCTCTAGCAGCATATGTATTAGAAGATGGCCTACTCGGCCATCATCGGGAAGAGAGGCCCATTGGTCTTGCAAACTTTATATGCCTCAGTACAGGGGAATGCCAGGGCCAAGAAGTGGGAGTGGGTGGGTAGGGGAGTGGTGTGGGGAGGGCATAGGGGACTTTTGGGATAGCATTGGAAATGTAAATGAAGAAAATACCTAATAAAAAATAAATAAAATCCTGAAACATCAAAAAAAAAAAAAAGAACAGTTGACTAAATGATCTGAGAAGAATTCATATTCTATATATTTGTTTGCATCTCTTCCGAATTATCCCAGCAATGATTTCCGTCCCCCACCCCTACCCCATGTTACTTGCTAATGCAATTTACCTGCCTCTGCAAACTGCAGCATGGTGGCACCTGGTCATTTAACCCACAAAGCTCCAGTACACTGAAAACTCAGTTAACAGCAGCTTACTGAGCTGTAATTCACAAGACGTGTATTTTACAACACACTGCCGGCTGATGATCCAAGAGAGATGTTGGTTCTGTTTTGTTGGAAACATGATCCACTTGGCTTAAATTGAATGCAACAAAACCAAACTCCCTCTGCTGGTGACTGGTCTCAGGTGAACATGCATTGCAGCCATTTTCCCCCCATTTGAAATACTGTTTCAGGAGTGACTTACCTGAAAAGGTCCTAAAGGCCTCACAACCCTCGCAGAAGATACAAAAAGGTTTCCCTGCTTAGTAAGGGACAAACCCCATTCTGCTGCTGGCCATTTGTCTGCAGGTCTAACCATCACTTCCTATAACCTTAAGACTCTATTAGTGTCATTCTTTACATGGTGGAAAACGCTGGAGATTTAATCATGTCTTTAGTCACATGTCAAGCTGTGTATGCATGTGTGTGTTCATGTGTGTTCATCTGTGTGTACATGTGTGTTCATGTCTGTGTGCATGTGCGTGTGCACGTGTCTGTTCATGTATATATGCATATGTTCATGCATGTGCATGTGTGTTCATATGTGTGTGTGCATATGTATGGATATTAGAAAGCAATGTTGGGTGTCATTCTCATGTCATGTGCTACCCTTGATTTTTCAGTCTTTCTCTCTCTCTCTCTCTCTCTCTCTCTCTCTCTCTCTCTCTCTCTCTCTCTCTCTTTCTGGCTCTGGTCTGGAGCTTGGCAGGCTGGATAGATGTGTTTCCAGGTGAGCCTGAGACCAGCCTATTTCAGCTTCCTTATATGTCCTCTCTCTCTCTCTCTCTCTCTCTCTCTCTCTCTCTCTCTCTCTCTCTCTCTCTCTCCCTCTCCCTCTCCCTCTCCCTCTCCCTCTCCCTCTCCCTCTTTCTTTCTTTCTTTCTTTCTTTCTTTCTTTCTTTTTCTTTCTTTCCTTTTTCTCTCTTTCTCGCTTCCTCCCTCCCTCCCTTCCTTCCTTCCTTCCTTCCTTCTCCTTCTTTCTTTCTGTGGATTCTGGGGATTGAACTTATATCCTTGGGATTCCAAGACAAGCATTTTACCATCTGGTTTGTTTTTCCAGTTTGTGAGTCAGAATTTGAGCTTCAGATGTCTAAACTTATATCCTCCTAGACATGTTGCTGATGGGATGAGCAGTATGCTCCAGACAGAGAGCATGCTTTTTCAAAGGCAGCTTTACCCACCATGATAGGACAAGAAGCCTGCAAGCTGATGACAGGGCTCTATATGTGACCCTGGGAATGGGTTAGTCCCACAGCAACCTCCTCTAATAAAAGCAGACATAATGCAATCACAAATGGGTTTATGATTACATGAGAGTCAGGGAGTCTTTGCTCATGTAAAGGAAAGGGTTAACTCACTAGGCAGGATGTGTGACCATTGCACATGCTAAAGAATACAGCCATGCTCAAGGGACTTCCACCCCTTGTCATGCCCACGTGTGTACTTGGAACAAAGGGCTATGCTGTGGAAGTTAGAAATAGTACTGATTTGTTCTTCTGGACTCCTGGGCCATGTGAGTTGAGACTCCTTTGGGGGTCATATATCAGATATCCTGCATTTCAGATATTTACATTATAAGCATAACAGTAGCAATGTTATGGTTTTGAAGTAGCAACAAAGTAATTTATAGTTGGGGATCACTACAAATTGAAGAACTGTATTAAAGAGTCACAGTATTAGGAAGGTTAAAAACCACTGTTCTAGTAGGTCAGGCTTGGAGATGCTGTGACGGGGCAGTTGAGGTCAGTCAAATGAGCACTACACATCTATGTCACTGACTCCTGATAAAATCTGAAACACCAGGCTTGGCATAGAGTTTCCTATGTGCAGTTGTGTGCTGTGAGGCATATTTCCCTCTGTGGCTGGACCATGAGGAAGATGGTGATCCTATAAGATGATATCACCACATAATCTCATAGCTATGGTTTAAGTAAGTCTTTCCTGTGAGATTCCCACAATGACAACATTGCCCAGGGGTGCCCCTGTCTTCAGCAGCATTGTGTGTATTCACCGGAGGAGGAGGAGGAGGAGGAGGAGGAGGAGGAGGAGGAGCAATTCCAACTTCAGGGCAGAGGCAAGCAGAAGCATTTGTGGTTTGAATGTGAATACTTGGTCCCAGCTGGTGACAATGTTTTGGAGACTGTTGACCCTTTATGGTGGTGGAACCTTACTGTTGAAACTGGGTCACTGGAACCAGGCCTTGAGGTATTACAATCTGGTTTTACTTCCTGCCCACTCTCTGCTTCCTGACTGTGGACACAACCTGCCAGGCCAGCATCCTGCTTTGCTTGCTGTCTGCTTTCTCCACCATGAGGTTGGCAGATGTGTTGTTTCTTAAGCTGTGAGGGTGAATAACCTTCCTCTGTCTGTTTCTTCTTGTCAGGTGTCTGGTCACAAGGAAAGAGAAACCTCCTAGACTCTCACAAAGTCTCTTCTGCAGATTTTAATCTGAGGCCCCTTACTGTAATAAGCTTCAGGCGTGGAAAGGATTCCCTCAGTTCAGTGAGCCCCCCATCAGATTGTCTAGCTATGTGTGATCTCAGGAATCCTAACAAACTCTGACCTTCTTACATGAGTGCCTACTATAGTATGGATCATAAGTGTTTTCCAAAGGCCTAGGTATGAACATTTGGTCCCTAAAGTGAACCTGCTGAGAGGCTGTGAAGCCTCTGTGTGTGTGTGTGTGTGTGTGTGTGTGTGTGTTGGTGGTGGGGGTTCAATCTAGGCAGAGAGGCCTTGCCCCTCTGCTTCTCTTCCCCTTTCCAGTCTCCAGAAGAGTTCTAATCTTCCCTCCCACTATGTGCTTCCTGGTCACAGGCTGAACAGCAACAGACTAGTCAGTAAGTCAGGGGCTGAGGCCTCTAAGACCTTGAGCCCAAGTAGGCCTTCTCTCTAAGCTGCTTACCTCAGAGAGCTGACCAACATAGTTCCCACTGGTGGTGCAGGCTAGGAGCATAGAGAGAAGCAGGTCACTTCACTGAGCTCAGGCCTGTGTCAACTGAGACTTCCAGGCAAAGTGTGGGAGGCTTTTGAGATCAGCAATCCATCCCTGAATTGACTGAGATCACCACACACTAAATGAAGTTAACACTCTGCCACCTGGTGTACTGAGGTGTATATTACAAACTAACTGAGTTACACAAAGATACAATATATAGTGTCTGCATTGTTTTCGTAAAAACATACAGCATCCGTGCTTTAAACATCACACCCATAGATATGCAACCACATTCCCAGGATTGTAATATCCTTTTACTTTTCTTTATAGAACATACTGACTATCAAGAGAACACACAGCAAGATTACAAGGCGGAGTCTTGCTAGATACAGGGTAGAGAGATGGAGAGAGAGGCATCCTGTGGCTGTGCTCAGGGAAGCACAGTTTCTGCAGTCAGTGCAAACACCCATGGTTTCCTGGAGCCTCTTTCACCTCAGCTCAGCTGACAGGTTACACAAGGCAAGAGGTACTTGTTCATGGTATTAATTTTCCATTGCTTCTGTAACAAGATATTGTAAACTTTGAGGCTTAAAACAAAATGAGTGGGCTTGATACAGTCAGAAAAGTGTTTGCCCTCCAAGTATGAAGTCCTGAGATCCATCCTCAAAATCCACATTATAAAAAGGTATATGTGTGTGGAGGGTGGGCTTTGTGGCTGCATGCTTGCTGAAATCCCAGCACCAGGGAGAAGACAGAAGATCAGTGATATGCACTGGCCAGCCAGCCTGGCCTACTTTGGAAAGACAGCCTCTACCTTGTAGGGCTAAAATTACAGGTCAACCACCATTGTCACCTAGTGTGTATGTGGGTTCTGGAAAGCTGAACTCTGATCCCCTTGTTTACACCGGTGAACATTTCAACTGCTGAGCCTTCTCCCCAAGCCCCTTTCTCTGCTTAAAGAACCACACAGGACATGCTTCTGCCTTCACACAGCACAATTCCACATTGCTTTCATGGGAGTCCCTTCCTGTAGACAACGCATTTCAATAATCTCATCTCGCTTCAGAGCTGCCTGTGATGGTGGCAGTTCCAAGGGCTGAGTTAATTATATGTGACACATGGGTAAAATGGCCATGCTAAGTCCTTTCAGCCAGTGAGGGGGCTGGGGGAAGAAATAGAAATCAACCGGGAGGCTGGGAAACAGCTCTGACTGTAAACTGCCTGTCACACGAGCACAAGGATCCATGCATTTTTAAAAATGAAAAAGAAAAAAGGAAAGAAAAGGTGGGTCTGTAACGTAGCACCACTGCTGCAGGCGTGGAGACAGGAGAATTCCTGAAGTTCATTGGCTACTGTGTAAAAATTCATGGGCTCCTCATTCAGTTAGAGATCCTGTCGTCTCAGGGAGGAAGGGAGGAGGCAGAGATTAAAAAGAAAACACTCAATATTAAGGAAAGACATCTAGCATCAACCTTTGACTTACACACATAGAGAGAGAGAGAGAGAGAGAGGGAGGGAGAGGGAGAGGGAGAGGGAGAGGGAGAGGGAGAGGGGGAGGGGGGGAGAGAGAGAGAGAGAGAGAGAGAGAGAGAGAGAGAGAGAGAGAGAGAGAGAGAGAGAGAACACATCAGAATAGACACCATCTTCTCATTTTAAGTAAGGATGGAGAGCCAAAAATGTGTCAGTGTATCTGATTTTATCCTGTTTTACCGCAGGTAGATCAAAGGTGGGATTGTAGTCATTTGTTCAGTGAGCAGTGTCAACTGCATGTGAGGCTGCCTACAAGAACCCATTTATTCCAGAGAGACTTTAACTACATGTCTATTTGTCCAAAAACGCTCAGAAGACTAAAATGAATCCTTGAGGAAGATTTTAATTTTATATAATTTTAAGTAACTTTGAACCTTTAAAACACAACCTTTTGCCTATTTGAGGGGTGGAGCTACTAGGTATAGCTTGGCCTTGGTAGCAGGCTGTCCATACTCCTGGTAACTTGATGTAACTTTTGGCCATTATGGTCAAATGAGCTTAGCCTGTCTGACAGAGGAAGCTTGGCTCTGGTAGGTCAGGAGCAGCACTTGGTGGTGGGTCAGGTTATTTTGCATAATCTTCCATGTCTACAAGTTCCATTTGAGCTGGCCTAAGGGCCACATCAGCAGTCTCCACTTAAGTTGTAACTCTCTGTTGGACTAATTACCCAAGTAATCTTCATAATCAATAAGAGCATGTAACTCAGGATATAAGTCCATCTCTGGAGTCTTACCCCAAAGCAGTACATGCAACATTTTCCTGAATAACATTGATGGAACAATGAGATGGTTGTTACAATGTGGCAATTAGCTGGGGGTGGGGGTGCTTTACATGGAAGTCTGTGATGCTGTGAGCACCCCTGGTGGAGAGTGATGTAGACTTGAGTGTTTTTTTACACACAGTGTTTCTGGAAGGACAAACAGCTAAAGACTAACAATGCTTCTTACCCTAATTAAGGGTAAGAGTTTGACACCTGGAAATTGAGGGATGAGAGGCTGGAGTATATATATATATATATATATATATATATATATATATATATATATATATATTTGTGGAGACAAATGGGACCCATGATATAAATGGAACAGGACAAAAGAAACTGATAATTCTAATTTTTTTTCCATGATGAACCTATGTTCATCAGAAGAAAGACACCTAAGAAAGAGGGCTGTGTACTTTCTCTAGCTCCTTCATTGGGGATCCTGTGCTCAGTCCAAGGGATGGCTGTGAGCATCCACTTCTGTATTAGTCAGGCACTGGCAAAGCCTCTCAGGAGACAGCCATATCAGGCTCCTGTTAGCAAGCTCTTGTTGGCATCCACAATAGTGTCTGGTTTTGATGGTTGTTTATGGGATGGATCCCCAGGTGGGGCAGTCTCTGGATAGCCATTCCTTAAGTCTCTGCTTCACACTTTGTCTCTGTAACTCCTTCCATGGGTATTTTGTTCCCCCTTCTAAGAAGGAACGAAGTATCCACACTTTGTTCTTCCTTCTTCTTGAGTTTCATGTGTTTTGCAAATTGTATCTTGGGTATTCCGAGCTTCTGGGCAAATATCACTTATCAGTGAGTGCATATCATGTGTGTTCTTTTGTGATTGGGTTACCTCACTCAGGATGATATATTCCAGATCTATCTGTTTGTCTAAGAATTTCATAAATTCATTGTTTTTAATAGCTGTGCAGTACTCCATTGTGTTAATGTACCACATTTTCTGTATCTATTCCTCTGTTGGGAGACAGCTGGGTTCTTTCCAGATTCTAGTTATTATAAATAAGGCTGCTATGAACATAGTGAAGCTTGTGTCCTTATTACATATTGTAACATCTTCTGGGGGTTTGCAGACCCATAGGAACAACAACAATATGAACTATCCAGTATCTCCAGAGCTACCTGGGACTCAACCACCAACCAAAGAAAACACATGGTGGGACTCATGGCTCTAGCTGCATATGTAGCAGAGGATGGCCTAGTTTGTCATCAATGGGAAGAGAGGCCTTTGGTCCTATGAAGGTTATATACCCCAGTATAGGGGACTGCTAGGGCCAGAAAGAGGGAATGGGTGGGTTGGTGAGCGGGGGATATGGGGTTTTCAGAGGGGAAACTAGGAAAGGGGATAACATTTGACATGTAAAAAAAGAAAATATCTAATAAAAATAATGACTCTAATAGAGCATAAATCTGTACAGGAAAAAAAGAAAGAGGGCTGGATGTATGCCATTTCCTGGAGTGCAGAGTTTGTTTGCTATTCTGAGCCTGACACTAACCCTCCCCCTGCCCCAAGCCCTTTAGTCTAATGCATCCTATACCTAAGTCTGAACTAATATATGATTTGGGTTTCAGAAGAGTGTGTATCATGCTTTACTTGAGCCATACTCCTGTGCTCAGGGTCACAGTGAGGCAAGAAAGAATTCTTTCATAAACCCTTACCCTCACATCCTGGAGCATCGTGGGAATTTCTTGAGAATTTTCATATTCATGAAACTTAATTATAGCAAAATTGCCAATCTGTAAAGTATGTCTGCATTTGAACACTACTTTCAAGTCTGAAATGGAGCAAGGAGACAACAGCCCCCTAGAGATCCCCACAGTTTCCATAGAGAAGGTAAGGGTGGAAGAAGAGAAAATACAAATGCACCCAGAGGGGCTTTATTTACCTAGAAAATGGAAAGTCTCAGTCAAAGGAAGGATCTTATTATGTACGACCTTATAATCAACCGTGATATTCAACTTCAGAATTAACCGTTAGCTCAAGTCACCAGTTTAAGATATTAGCCCTAAGGACAGTACAGATCTTAGCTCCCTGGCTAAGAAGAAGGCTGCCAAGACAACTCTCTGCTCTGATAACAGGAAGCTGAAGGAGAAGCACTGAAGCCTCCTCAGTAATCACTGGAGGAGCAAAGTGTGCCTCGGAGAGGAGACAAAACCATCTGAAATTCCCAAGAATCTGTGCTCCACCAGCATATGGACAGGATGACCCGCTGGGTCTGCCAATATGCAGAAACAAAATTATACATATGTTTCTAATTCTCTGGCAAAATTGAAGTAATTAGGTTGTAACGCAGCTTTGACTTCCTACCAAAGGAGTAGTCATAACCACAGCCTAGCACATTGTTCTCCCCTACTTTCAGAGCGAACTTGGTAAGCTCTGGTCCAAGGCTGATGTGCTATTCCTTAACTTGAAACTCTGGAGACAAACCCCCTTTAGCTTGTCTTTCTATCTATGCCAAGAGCTCATATTTGGCTGTACTTGAAGGTTTAATCATAGAATGATCATGTTGAGTTCAAAGCCTTCACCCCACACTTAAAGCAAGGATGGAACACAGTGGATGATATTTTCAGACAGATGATCCTCCCACAATTTATAATTAATAGATAGAAAATCAGGATGCATTGGAAACCTAAACAACAACAACAACAACAAAAATAGATGAAGGCAAATCCATTGCTCTGAAGAGACCAACCAACCCCACACAGTGTGATATGAGACCAGTGCCAATGAAAGCAGCTCCCTCTCTGAACAACTTACTGGCTACTAAGCTCATCTCCTCCATCTTTTGTTTGTGATTTTGAAGCACTGAAGGGGGTGGGTGCAAGGATGTACCCTCCCTCCATGGGAAGTTGCCAAGATCAAAGGTCACACACTCAACGAGAGGCATAATTCAGCCACAAAACTACTTCAAAACCTGACTCCATAATGTTTCACCTGGCTGACTTCTTCCAATCCTGAAGAAATGACCAAAAGGAGCAGGGAGAAATGGAGAGGGAGATAGAGAGAAATAAAGGAGGGGGGGATGCCAACAGTAGACCACAGAGTGTCTGGATTCATACTATCTCAGCAGAAATGAAAACACCCGGCTTCAGTCTTTCATATGCAATCCCAACACCCAAAGGCACATCAACAATAATGAAGTGTTCTCTTTGTTCCCTTTCATGGAAGAGTGGGCCCATAGGTACTAGGAACTTCATGGGGTCCCAGTTGGTGTTCATTAGAAACAAAGGTCCAAATTCTAGTTCAGAAATGCTGAGTCCTTGATAGTCTGTGTTCCTGGAGGAGCATGGAAAACATGCACAGGACAGTGTGATGACAGAGGCAGACCTGGCTAAAGTCCAAGAAACTAGAGAGATTCACAGCTCCCAATGTTGGCATAGGGCTGTCTGCTGACCAAGAGTACTTCCACCCTTGGCAGTCAGAAGAGCTAGAAAATGAAATGCCTATGACTGCAAACAACCAACAAAACCAGAAATGCAGTGAAACTCCCCAAACTGAAGCCAGGTCACTGACAGGGAAAAGGTGGTAAGTGGGAGCCAGTCACAAAAACTGGATTAAGCCAGTCCTAGAGAAATGCCATGTCTCTCATCTGTGGGTCATAGATTTTATATAGATTTGTAAATGCTATGTGTACAGATGCCATGGAAGCAGATGGGAAGAGGAAAGGGGAGGGGTGTGGGAGAGGGGGTGGCCGGGATGTGGGGGTCGGCCTGAAGTATAGCACATGCTTGCATGGAAATGGCCTTAGTAACCAGCATGATCAAAGAAAGAAAATCAAAGCTGAACCCAAGAAATCAAAGAGAGAACCCAAGGCAGCAGCGTAAACTTGTTGAGGTCCTGCCTCCCTGCAGACCCTCTCAGCTTGGGTGTCTATGGGCCCTCTCTCCATCAAGGTCCCAGCCCTTGGCCCTGAGGTTCTAAAAAAGTAGGACATTTTGCTTTGTGGTTTTTATAGCAAAGTTGAACAGCTTTGATTTGAAAGGATTAATAAGCCTCCTAAGGTTACTCTTGAGCATGTAAAATTTCATCCATATACACTTAAAGAAACATACCAATAGATCACTCCCATAGCTTCCAGATTCACAACAATATCTTAAATATACCCCCAAATACACATAGAAATGTTAGTGGGATTTTATGCCTGTCAATATTATTTATGAAATGCAAATTAATTAAACATGAAAAAATACAACATAAGCATTGGGATCTACACTGGGCTTAGCATTTTGGTTTTTTATCTGTCTCTTTATATTAATTAATTTAATTAATGAGAGAGAGAGAGGCACACCAGTTATCAGTCCTGAATTCCCCCTGTTGAAGACAGCTAAGCAGACTTCTGTTGTTTTTCTGTTCTTTATAACAGGCTAGTTGGGCATCAAGCTTTCGGGGATTCTCCTGCTTCAGCCTTCCAGGTCTCCATAGGAACACTGGGGTGATTGTTTTTTGTGTCACATGGTCAGCTTTATGAGAGAGTTCTGGGGATTCAAACTCATCCTGGTGCAGTGAGTACTTTACCCGTTGAGCCATTCCCAGCAGCCCCTTTCTTTTAGTTAGAGATGTATTAATTCAACAATGAGAACAACCATCACTGACTCATCTCCCTGGCAATAGGAAAACAGATATGAGCCATCACGCCCAGCTGTTTTACATGTACTCTGGGGATTGAACTCTGGCCCTGTGCTTGCAACACACACACACACACACACACACACACACACACACACACACACACACACGGAGCTATCTCCTAGGCAACCCCTCCATTTTTTTTCATGTCTCATCTCCATGATCTGCTTGAATTATTTGTTCTGGAATAGAAAACACTTAGCAACCCAGAGCTCAGTGCTCAACAATCCTGTGATAAACAGACATGGGAACAGTCTGTGTCTAGGAGCATTGTGTGATTAGTCTAATCTCCTACAGCAGATGCCCGAAGAGTAATTAGCACACACAGACCCCACCATGCATTCAATGAGAAAATGTTCTCGGAGTTCACACTGTTCCATAGCCACTGCTGTGAGCATCTACACACCAACCCAGCTCTGCAGTGGAAGCTCCTGCCCAAAGCAAATTTCACTCAGGCACCACAGAGTTAAAGACCGCACAGACCATGAGAACTACCACCACTTTTACTCAGATGTCATTACAAACTCAATTTCCACATCTACAACTTTTTTTTTTTTAATTTCCTCATGGCTTGTTGTGTTTCAGTATGTGGCTGTGATAAAAAAAATAATAATAACCTCAATTGGCTCATCAATCACATTCTTCTGGGTTTTGGCTGTTGTTTTTCTGAGATAAATTCTACTCTCGCATTGAGAGCAATCCTTCTGCCTCCGTGTCCTGTGTACTGAGATAAAGGGTATAACGCATTGTGTCTAGCTCGGTCACATTCTTTTAACTAGGGTAAGATTTTATGATTTTTTAAGGTTGTTTATAAACTTGTGTCACCACATCCTACTATTCTTTAGCTAAATCTTTATGTGAAAATCAGGTTGCTTGGGCTTAGTCACATGTACATGAACACACAGACATGCACACATACACAGACATGTGTACACCCCCCACCCCACCCCCCACACACCTCTTTACTAAGCTTCCTGCCACCACTGCTGCTTTTAGGCAGGCCCTTTGACATCATTTCATGGTATGGCTTGGTGGGTGTTGATGGGTATTTATTTGTTCAGTGTTCAGTCACTGTTGATATATGCTCAGGGTTGAACACTTGTTCCTGACTGCACAGGCTAACGTGATTGCATAAATTCATGTGTCTCATCCACAATGGCCTGTCAGTAAAGCCAGGTCAGCAGGCTAGAGTCCACAGGAGAAAACAAATCAATACCTCTTTGAATTAATCATGCAGCCATCTGATGGGATTATGGTATGGATGCACGAGGTGGAGCAGATGTGCAGAAGCCGTGTGCTTCTCTTTCCCTCTAGTTTTCCCTTCATTTCCCCGGGCTCCTCTCTGCACTCTTGTCATTGATTTCCAATACCTGCTTCTCATTCCCAGTTTCTGTCCCACCTAATCCTGTCCAAAAACCCTCTGAGAGTTACAAAGACTCAAATGTAAGTCACAAGTAAGTGTGCATTTAAATTACTATGTTTCCCTTGATGCTTAAATGCTGGTTACATACAATGGCTAGAAATAAACTAAGCCTGCTGTCCTTCAGTAAGGTGATGAATATGAGTAGTGTGTGTGTGTGTGTGTGTGTTATATGCATTTATATGTGTTTATGTATGCATTATGTATGTATTTACATGTATGTATGTTGTTGTGTGCATGTCTGTCACTGCATTTATATGTATATGCTTATGTGTGTTTCTGTATGTTTATATATGTAATCATGTATGTTTGTATGTGTTTTTTATATCTGTATGTAGTGTATATATACAACACATACTTTTCCTGACTTAGTGGCAAGTGTAATGTTACTAGCACATTCAGGAAATCATTGTAGATGGTGTAAAAATGACCTGCAAGGATGGATCACACTTCCTTCAGTGCTCCATTATTTTTAGTGAGAACATGAAAACAGGCATCTTGCAAACTTTGAATCTGGGACAATGCAGTTTAAAGAACCCTCCTCACTTGGAAACCATCACTGAAGAAACACATCATGCAAACCTGGCCTGTGTGCCCTCTGGCACTCCACCAAGGAATCTGGCCTGGCTGTGTTCCCTTCTGGAAAATGGCCCTGCTCACTTTCAAGTTCATTTGGCTTTTTCAATGATAGGGTTTCAATTCAAAAGGATAGCAGTGTTGAGAACTAAAAATGTCACCATCTAATTAAGGCAAGGGTGTGCACAGTACTCCTTTCTCTCCTAATATTATCTGTGGTCTGAAAATGACTCCACGAAGGCTCTTCATAAAAACCCTTTCTTTTCCTGGTATAAGAACAATTGCCACAGGAGATGCTGTAGGCACCAAAGGACAAAGGAACACAGCAGAAAATGAGCAAAAATCAAGAGTAAGGGAGAAATGAAGAGAGCATGGAAGGCTCACAGGCAGTTGAGCTGAAAACAAAGGGATGTATTTGCCCCCTGCATGCAAGGCTTCCCTAAGCATAAATCCGTACTCAGCCTACTCAGGAGTGAAGAGGGTGAAGCACAGAAGGCTGAAAAGTCATGACACTTGGGTGCTTCTTGTTGTGACACTAACCAGCCACCATTCCATCAAACTCATCACTTGCCCATTCGTCCCTCATACAAAGCAAACTCAGAAACCACCCACCTAAGAAAGCTTTCATCTATCACAGAGTAAATGCCAAATCACCTGTGTGCTTCCAAATCCCTAAGATGGAACCTAAGCAGAGGTGAAACCCAGGGCAAAGGATGCGATCATGAATGATTAGAGTCCCCATGAAAGGACTCCAGAGGGGCCCTTTACCCTTCATATCCCACAAGGAAACAAGAAGACAGCTGTGAACAGGAGGGTGCCTTGCTAGGTAAAACTACCCACCACCTTGATCTTAGATTCTCTAGGACTATAAGAAACAATTCCTATTCTTTATATCAACCAGTCTAGAGTGATCTGTTACAGCACCTACAATGGAAAGAGACTATGATTACCCTACACATACATACATATCATGCATATATACACCATACACATGTGTACACAGGTGCCCATGCACATGTGCACATATTCTCTCTCCAGAAACGTTAGAAAAACATTTGACTACATAGGCATGACATTCTATTTGTATCAAAGTATAATATAAAATATTTGAGGCTGAAGTAAGCTCTGAGTTATAAGTCTGTTTCAGAAGCCACTCAATAAGCTGCATGTGGCTTTCTCTGAACTGTTAAAGAAATAGCCTTCAAACCACTAATCCCTGTGGTCTTCTCAGTACAGGCGGCTCACCAACACTAAATACACTGGGCCTGTCACATCTCCATCACATGTATGCCCTTTGTAAATAGATCATGAGATTCGTGAAAAGTGGCCATGGTTATAACGGTGTCATACCCATCCCACATGCTGACATTAAGGTGATGAAATAATTTTAAGTACAGTATAATGGCAAAAAGAGAAACACATACACGTGGCCCTGGCTGTGCCCTGCTCTGAACACAAAACTTCGGTGGCTTGGACTCTCTGGATATCTCCTCATCTTCACTCAGCAGTCCAGCACAAACATGGTCCTGCAGTGAGTTATAAGGATGCTCTGAGAGTCTTTCAATCCTCACTAGGCATCCTACTTGGCCACACAACTTTCCCCATTACTTCTTTCACCATGTCACCCTCTCCTGTCTACTTTTTCCAGGTCATAAAGTTGGTCTAATGTTCTCCTATGAACATCCTATAATCGCAATACCCATGATCATTACTGGATGTGAAATATCCATTACAGTGCGACACAACATGCATCCACATGCAAATGTCATGAGTGTAGAGGCATCTGTTGCTTAGATAGAGCAACAGGTGCATCTTAAGCCATGAAGACATGGATGTGGGTCCACTACATGGAAAATGCCATGATATGTTTCTTAAGGCCTTGGTATATATCTACGCTCCTGTGGCTTGGGCTGTGCTTTGATTAAATGTATGCCATTGTTGTTGTTGTTGCTACTGTTGTTGTTTGAGACAAAATCTCAAGTATCTTAGGCTAGCCCCAACTCACTATATATCCCAGGATGACCTTGAACTCCTGATAACTCCTGTTCTGCTCCCTGGTGCTGGTGTGTGCCACCACTTATAATTTATGTGGTTCTAGGAATCAAACCCAGGGCTACATGCATGCTAAGCAAGTTCTGTATTCTGTGACTTGACACATGCTGCAGTGTAGAACTGAAAGGGATAAGACAAAAAAAAAAAGCATTTCAGGGAAATAAAAGAGACAGTGTTTACTCTGAGGAAAATGAATAGTAGCAATTAGGTGATCCCTTGTCCCACGGAGTAGCTCCGTGTCAGCTGCAAAGTCCCAAGACACCTCTGATTTGTCCACCAAAGTACTCTAGAGAGTTGATGTGAAGTCATATTTTAGAAAAACAAAAAAAGTAGGGGAAAAGAGAATCCATTTCTTAAAGTAATGAGAATAATTAGAAATTTTTGAAATAATTTGAAAACTCTCCCATTCAAAATATACTCAATAAATATTTATGAAGTCCCTCCTCTGTGTCCAGCAACAACATACTATCCTTGGTGGAGGGGAAGGAACAATTAGAGATTGTCTTGAAACTAAAATTTATCTTTCAGGAGCCTGGAGAAGAAAAGCCATCACCTTTCTTATCCAGCTCTAGGACCTGGGTGCCCACATAGCAACCTGTAATGTAAAAGCGGCACACATGCCGTGGTGGTGACTGACCATTTTCTCATTGGATTTGATGCCTGCTCCATAGGAGGGAGTCCCTGCCTGGTACTGTGGCATGGTAAAAAGCCTGTGCCTAGGAATGTTATTGGCCCCATGTAGGCACATATTATGATGGATTTACTAAGTAGATGTTATCAAAAGGCCTTCTATATATTTATTTATATATCCATCTACTAGTTCTACTGTCTGCCTTGGTCAAGACATCTCTTTTGTAGTATGTAGCAGGCATTTAATGCACAGATTCACAGTCAGTCAAAGTGGTGAAAATAAGCAACTGTTGAATATTCCGATCTAAATGAGAGATGTATATCATCCACAGCAAAGCTCAGGAAACATTCTAGAAGAGCAGGCAGGGAAGGGGTAAGAAAACAAAATCTGGAGGACAGGAAGAATGCTGTGAAATGTCTTCTGGGCAGGAGCTTTGCTCTTATGGCCTCACAGCCTCTATGGTTTCCAGCACAAGTTTTGTACAAGATTGAACTTGTCAACATTTTATTCTGGATGTGGGATGTGATTCAAGACAATCATGAGAGCTGGCTCCTCTCTCAGAGGCCACTTGCAGTTAATTATTGCATAGGGAAGAGGAATAATTTTCTTTATGTTTCAATAAATAACCTCCCTGCTGTGATCATTCAAGCAAACATAACTAAGTGGTGTATACACACACACACAGCACTTATTATTGAGAATGGTCTCAGCACAAGGGGAGGGGTAAGAGCAGGTAATGGCTGGTAAAGACAACCATAATACCTTGAATACATGCTTAAAGTTTTCAAATACTAAATAAAGACATTAAAATAAAACAACACAAACTATGATGATGGGTATGCAAATGTCTCTGATTTGATCATCATTAGATACTTAATCTAATTATTATTAGATTAAATTATTATACTCCATGAAAAATATACAATTATATATCAATAAAATGTTAAATAATAAAAATACCATTATAAATGTCAGGTTACTCCATTGGCAATGTTATTTAGAGATAAGCTCTCTGGGCCTCAGTTTCCTTATCTGTGAAGTGGGATGGTGAGAATAGCACCTGATGGGATTGTGATACAGCTGTCACTAAAGGCTGATGTGTGTGTGTGCAATGCCACGAGAGCTACTGCACCATTTGTACCCCGTAAACATTCCTGTGCGCCTGTACTTCGAATCACCCATGATAGCTAAAGCAAAAAGTTCTGTTTCCTTTCCTGCCAGTTTGTTGCTAATTTTCTACCATCTAATTTATATTTGAGGAAACACTTAAGTCAGTGTAAGGGTATTTGTTATGAAAATCCTAAACTGTGGTAGTTCACACCGTCCTGGTGCTTCAGTGCCACAGTGGCGGGGCTCCTGACCATTCACTCTCAACATCCTCTGCACCTTTTGCATGTTGACAACTCTTCCTGAATTACCTTTGCTTTTCTGTTTTAACAAGTTCCTTACATACAACTGCCAGTGTGTTCCAGAAGCACACTGAGAACATGATACAAGTGATAACAATGGTCTTTATATCATGATACAAGTGGTAACAGTGGCCAGTGTTTATGTCATGATACAAGTGGTAACAGTGGCCAGTGTTTATGTCATGATACAAATGATAACAATGGCCAGTGTTTATGTCATGATACAAATGATAACAATGGCCAATGTTTTATGTCATGATACAAGTGGCAACAATGACCAATGTTTATGTCAAGCCTCATTCAGGACACCTTACTCATAGAATAATGTTGTCTATATAAAGGATGTGGTGAGGTCTGGGATGTAGCTTAATTGGTAGGGGACTTGCCTAACGTATACAAAGCTGTGGGTTTGAGCCCCAGGACCTCATAAACAAGGCATAGGAATGTAATCTCAGAAGGATTAGGAGTTGACGGCCATCCTTGGTTACATTTGGGGTTTGGCACACCTGTCTCTTACATGAAGATACATGCATCCCAGGGACAGAGTTGGATAGAGAGGCTCCCCCGTGGACAGACTGAAGCCAGTCACATGTTCACTAAGGAGAAGCACAAGTGAATCCTTCCAGACAATGATCTTTGGGAACATGCAAGTCATTTGGAGTAAGATCTCTTTTTGAGGCTGGGAATATTTGGATTATAGGCATTAGTGCCCACTCACCTTCTTAGCAATATTGATGTTTATATTAAAATTGCAATTGTGGGGGGTGTGAAACCCATGAGCCATCAACTCAAAAAAGTTGTGTGGTACAGAAAGAGACAGTACCTCTGAGATTGCTGCTGTTAAGAGAGGTCAGCTCACATGGTGAACCTGTTGCTGTTGTCTGCAAACAGGGACTTCGAAGGGCCTTGTTACCCGGTTTGGTAAGGGTGGTCACTTGCCTGAACTGTATAAATAAATGCAATTTGAGCTGAATATTTGCCCCTCCTGGAGTGTCCAGGATGAGGTACCTGTATGGCCTGACCCTGAAACCCTGACTCCACTGTCAGTATATATTGTAGCTTTATCACAGCTTTCTGCTGCTAGAATTTAGTTTGTCCTTTGTGACTTTGTGGGGAGGGAACTGAAGCTCCAGTGTGGCTATCCTCTCAGGGCCTTGTGCTTTTTCTCTTTGCTGACTCTTCCCTCTGAGTCCCTCCCTTGTAACAGTCTCAGTATGGGTATGGCAGTTAACTGTATTAGCGATCCTCTGAATTTTTGCAAGTGACCAAAGTTGACCTGATCTTAGGGATTCTTGACACATGCATAGAGTATCTTGGGAGATTATGTCTGAAAGGGGGGTGATTAAGACAGCCAAGATTAAGAAGGGGGGATAAGCATAGAGTTTTAGTCTCCAGACTCCTGTCCTTTACTGTGGATGGACCTGTGAAGCCATGAGTGCCCACTTGAGGACACTGAAGCTAAAACCAGAGACACCTGTCCCTGTATCCCCAGTTAGTGCTTTGAGCCACACTGAAAGCCATTTCCTCTTGGAAATACAGAAAAGTCATTTGGAAGGTGTGGGAGACTGCTGCAAAGAACCCATGCTGAGTTTTACACACACTTGCCACATATAGCACATGCTTGTGTACTTGTCACATACACAGCATAGCGACACACATATCACCCCACACATACACCATACACATATCAAATTCACTGTACAAATGTATGCACAGATGGACACCTCTGATATCTGAGGTGTCCCCAGCTCAGGCTAAGTCTGCTCACTCACTGCTCTTTTCTCTTTCATAAGAGCACTACTATGGCTGTGGCTTGTGGCCCTGCTTCTGTGGTTTGGGAATCTGCTCTGCAATGCACAACTTGCTGTATGGAGGGTAAAGTTCTTCCTCTTGAAAGGACACGGTGTTCTGTTGCTCAGGGACCTACTTGTTCAAGGGCATCGAACCCAGCTGCTGACAACACACAGCCCCATCTCAGGGTCCTTAGGAAACTGAGCAGAATCACAACTAACCTGGTTCCAATCAGACTCAGGGAGACAGAACATAGACAGTTCCCAGAGCAACAGACTTAGCTAAATGTAATGAATGGTTTTCAAATGGAAGTACTTCGCTCTCCTCTCAGAGCTTTCTCAGGGAGCAGGCCCAGCATGCCACACACACCACACCCTCCTCAAACCTTCTGATTCCAACCCCTGCATTGAACTTTCTGTGCTGTGAATGAGGGTCCTTCCTGTTTGCGAAAAGTAAATGTAAGTGAAATTAGCTAACATACATGGATAAAACCCAGTATGGGAACGCTCCACCCAGTTTTACCTGGTTCTTACACATTCCTCTCTAATGCTTCCTTCACACAGTGATTCCCTGGCATATTTGAAGTCAAACATGAGGTCTGTCAATGACAGCTTTGTCCTTACATCACACCAGTGATGACCTCATTACCTCTTCAACTCCAGAATGTTCTGGTTGCCAACAGGATAATGACCCAAACAGTAAAGTAACAGACTACCTGAAAACACTCAGCACTGGCTGTAAAATTAAACTCTCAGTGCCAAGACGGGGGCTGCTGTTCCAAGTCTACAGATATGGTCACAAAGCATGCATACCCCTAGACCCCCACTGTGGTACAGCTATTGACCCAGCATCTCTCCTTCAGTGAAAATGGATTGTGTCCAAGCTACCCTCAGCACAGCTTGGTAGCCTTTCCTAATTTGTTCTACTCTACCTATCTTTTAATTAGTGTCCCTTCCTCCATAAAATGCAAAGGCTTTCTTACATAGTACCATTTTCTAGAACTTTCCCTACTTCCCCAGGCAACTTCTGTGACCTGAAGCCTTTGCCCATTCCCCTGACTGTCTGTCTATCTGCTACTCTCTCTGAGCTTTATAAGACAAAAAGTATCCCCAAAGTGTGTCAACCGGGGTTACTTCTCAGAGTCATCCCCTGGTTATCTATGACATCCAGACACAGCTTTGTCCCAAGCCCCACACAAAGGTTTGATACAAACTACTAGTCTGTGCCCTTTCTAATTCTACAGGGACAGAAAACCCCTTCCTTTAATCCCAAATGTGGAGGGAGAGAATCAGTTTTTAGATCTTTATTCATGGATCCTATCAGAGAAAGCTCTTGGGTCATCTCTAAAGAAGGGTTTTCAGCTAGGGAACACTACAGAGCGAGACAGCTGCTACAAGGATGGTACAGTATCTGCTTTTTCCACTTTCCTCCAAATCTGGCCCCCTTTGTCTGCATCTTTGATGTTAGCGTGCCTGAGCCCCTGGAGAGACTCTCACAACTTGATCAGCAGAAACAGAGATGGAGTGCCAGACCCTCACATCACTGCCTCCCTACATGGGAGGAAATTCTCAATGGGCACTATGAACAAACCTCACAAAGGAAGACAGGGTCATTGTTCTCTGGGATTGTGTCTTAGGGTTCTTGGCAGCAGTAACAACTCCATGCACTTTGATAGCCAACTCACTGTATGTTTATGAGGGTGCATTAATATTCAAAGGGTGTTTGCTGCTCTACAGGACAAAGGGGCATTGAACTATGTAGGCAGCCCCATGTATCACTGTTCCCGTTTCAGTGGTGTAGGAAGACAGTGTGTCAGAGTCCACCATATTTACAAGGATGAGGGTTTGTGGTGTGTGCACACAGAGATCTAGGCCCCTATCCATTCCACTAGAGTTTGAGGGCAGTGACAGACAGCAATGGAAGCATCAGGCATTATGATCTTTGGCGTAACTACAGGAGTCCTACCATTAGGCTACCAAAGTATTCTTTGCAAAGATAATCCAAAAGAAATGAACTCATTCATGTCTTGAATATTGGGAACTTCAGGAGTAAAAGGAAGCATAATTTGTCTCTGAGTGGGCTTCAGGCCACCCGTAGCCTCCACCATCCCCATTCCCAGCCCCAGCCCCAAAGAGAATTTGGTTTTCACATAGAAGAATATGCAGTGAGTTTGTTGAGACAGACACATCAGAGTCCCTTGGACCAGTCCTGCTGCATCTTGCTTATTTCCTCAGCCCAAAAGAACAAAAGCAGTGTGCTATGGGATAGCCATCATTCTGTTGCCTCTTGTAGAAATGCATCAAATGATTCAACTTTCCTTTCATTGAGAAGCAGTTTAGTGGGGCTGGGGATACAGAGATGTTCTGTGACCAAATTGCTGTCAATGCAAGTGTGAGTGAGGGCCTGCGTTCTGATCCCCACATAAAGGTGGATGCAGATGCCTGCATCTGTAATCCCAACACTCCTATGGAGAGATGGGAGGTAGAGACAGGAGAATCCATGAAGATAGCCTGGAGTAAGTGGCAAAGCAGCAGTGGACAACATGAGACCTTGTCTCAGAGAAGATGTAAGGGGAGGATCGCCCATCCCCATTTGTAGAGGACAAATATCCATTTCCTTAGTCAAGATTCCCAAAGACCATCTGGTCCACAGATTTGCATAAACCTGCTACTCATATGCTCTAAGCACTCTGGGTGCTCTGAACTCAAGTGGCCCCCAGGCCTTCAAGGTTATATTCCCCAGCACCCTGGATACTATTACTGTCACCTCCAGTGACTTCATTACCTTGTCCCCTCAGTGGGCCCATTGAAGATCCCCACAGACACCAGTAGATCCTGTCACATAGCTTCACTCCTCCCACCTTTGCTGTCAGAGCTTAGCACAAGTCTGGAGCCTTGAGGCCATCAGCCTAATTAAAGGTCTATTGGATTCAGAATAGCTGACTAGAGTCTGTCTCCAACTAGCCGGCATACAAACAAATGGTTTTCGATTGGTGGGTTCCTTCATAAGATAAAGTCCCAATAGCACTTGTCCCCCTTTCCCTTCAGGCCCATGGCCCACTGACCTCATTATTGAACCTGTGACTACCATGATGAATTTCATAAAAACAGAGATGATGTGTGTCACTCTCAAGTGCAACATGATAAACCTCTTTCTCTCCCAGGGAAGATGCTGAGGCCTGAACCGGATGTGTTGCTATGTGATGGTGGAATAGCCTTCAGTCCGAACCTCACAGTGAAGGTGACAGTGAGCAGAGCTCTAAATATTCTCCTCCCCGAGAAGAACCTTTCCCTTCAGGGATGTGCAACGCCTAGTATGTCAGCATGGGGGCTGTTCTCTCCCCGGATGCTCTCTGCTTAGCTATGTCAATGTGAAGGCCCCTTATCTTCAATACTGAACAAATACATAAATATCTTAGAATATCCCCCATTTGCCATGCAAACCTCTAAGGAAAAGAGGTAAAAAACCATGAATGCAGCTAGGCAGAGGTGCACAAGAGTTTATTCTCATTACCACGATCATGTTCACTTCTGAAACTCAGCATCACTCAGCATCCATCAGACCATAACAGATTATACAATTGATCAGCATTGCATCAAGAACTTATTATGCCCTGAGGTGTGAGGGATTCGTCTTCTCTCTAGGTCACTACTAAAGCCAGGCTTGGTGTCACAACCCTGTCATCCAAGCCCTTCAAGAAGCTGAGGCAGGAGGATTGCAAATTTAAGGCCACCCAGGATTAACATAAAGAGGTTCTTCTCAAAATGAAAATCATAAAAGGCCTGGGGTTGGAGCTGTGTGGCAGGATGGTCACCAAGCATATGGGAGGTCTCTGCCCAATCCCCAGCAAAGAAAACCAACCAACAGAAAAGGCAGCATAAAAATTAACTAACTAAAACCACTGGTCTTTCCTGTAGTTCTTTGATGTATTTTCAGGATGACATACCTTCATTTTCATTAGGATCTTTTAAGTGGCTGCTTTGCATGAAGCAACAGGTGACAGACTTATAGGTAATTAACAAGCAGAATCAAAAACAAGGCATCTCCATGAAGGGCTGAGCTACAGATTGTCTCTTTGAATACACAGGATGCCATAGCTACCAGGGACAGCACTAGAGAGGTGTGTGTGTTATGCATATGTAAGTAGTGTATGTATGTGTATGTACATATATGCACACGTGTATGTATGTCTGCTAATGTAAACACTTCTGCAGCCTCTTGCCCTAGTTCATAGAGACCACTAAGAACAAAGTAGTTGCTTCCTGAATATCACAACAGATCATGCATCAGAAAGTTTCCCCACTGAAAGACAATTTTAAGACACTAGAAGTCACAATGGAAGGAGACACAGGTGAGGAAACCTGATGATTTTACCTAGGTGGCCTATCCAGGTCAAGAGCATGGGGCAAAAAGCCAACATCAATACTGGTGGTGGTGGATATACTGATTTCCCACAGACTGAGCTGGCCTTGGAATTTCTAGATACCCAATTCATGATGAGAAGTTATCCCATACCAACATATCCTTCTGATGAGAAAGAACATAGATTCTCAATAGAAACAGCATGTTCAAGGCTAATGGTGTGACATTTGAAAGGATCAACAGAACACAGAACAGAAACCAATGCTTTGTTTCCACACCCCAGTTTCAGAAGATCAGCACACCTGAACACCACAATATACTATGCATCAATGAAGTGTCTCAGAGACACAGTACTCAACTTACCTGCTCTTGAATGCAAAAATAAAAACCTCAATTTCCCCATACAAGTTGTGGCTAGGGCATGGTATATGTAATTAGCATCCCTTCATCAGTCGACTCTTCAGTGAGTCTGAGAATGGGACCACTATATACCAGTAGGTATGGTAACTGCACCATAGGCATGCCACCAGGAATATTTGTAATATGGAGTCAACCAAGGTAATCTCATCCTTTGATATAACAACTCCAGGTGTCCTTCCGTATATCACACAGAAATGGAGGCCCATTCCTACCTCTAAGCAGCCTCACAATGGATGTGCAGTGGCGCTCAGCCTACCTGAGACAAGTGAAACCGTGTCTTTCTCCCATGAGACGACAGTGACGTACGCCTCCACCGAGGAGGGGATAATGCACTT
Organism: Mus caroli; assembly: GCF_978045245.1. Taxonomy (NCBI): domain Eukaryota; kingdom Metazoa; phylum Chordata; class Mammalia; order Rodentia; family Muridae; genus Mus; species Mus caroli. The sequence goes on from NW_028227272.1 coordinate 94,075,815, forward strand.
GAACACCGCGACATTGCCTCTCATGGTTTTCTGGTCCTCCACACGGACTGTATAGGGCTCCCGTAAAACTGAAAGGCAGAGAGAGGACCCTTGGTAAGAACCATTGAAAATAAGCCCATTCTGGCCAAGGCGATATTGTTCTAATGCTAACAAGGCATGGCACACAGATAACAATTGCATAGCACAGACACTGGAAAGAAATCAGCAAACATATTCATCTGTCATTCTTTGTCTAATTAAACAATCATTTCATTAGCAACACACTGCACCCTGCTCTAAAGAAAGAATATAACCTGAGACATTGAACTAGACCTTTAACCTGTGGGGTGGGGTGGGGGGAAACTGGGGGTGGCCACTAGAAAGTCCCAGACTCCAGGGAAGTGGGAGGTTCCCAGGACCCAATGGAGATGACATTAGCTGAAATACCCAACAAAGAGGGGATAGGACCTATAAAGACAACTTCCAATAGATAGGTATGGTACCCAGTTGAGGGATGGGGCCACCCGCCCATCTCAAAAATTTAACACAGAATTGTTCCTGTCCAAAGGAAACACAGGGGGGGAAAAAAAAGCAGACGCTGAAACAAAGGCCATCCAGAGACTGCTCCACCTAGAGATCCATCCCATCTGCAGACACCAAACCCAGACACTATTTTTGATGCCAAAAAGTGCTTGCTGACAGGAGCCTAGTATGGCTGTCCCCTGAGAGACTCTGTCAGCACCTGACTGAAACAGATGGAAATACTCACAACCAACCATCAGACTGAGTCTGTGGACCCTAATGGAAGAGTTAGGGGAAGGAGTAAAGGAGATGAAGGGGATTGCTACCCCATAAAAAGAATAACAATATCAACTAACTGGACCCTTCCTTCAGAGATTCCAGGGACTAAACCACCAACCAAAGAGTATATATGGAGGGACCCATGGTTCCAGCTACATATGTAGCAGAGGATTGCCTTATCTGGCACCAATGGGAGGGAAGGCCCTTTGTCCTGTGGCGGCTTTAGGGGGATGCTAGAGTGGTGAGGCAGGAGTGGTGGGTGGGTGGAGGAGCACCCTCTTAGAGACAAAAAGGATGGGGGATGAGATGGGGAGTTTGCAGCAGAGAGACTTGGAAGGGACACAGCATTTGAAATATAAATACATAAAATAACCAATAAAGAATAAAGAAGGCAAGGAGGGTACATGAGTCTCCTGGAGGAAGGGGGCTGGGCTCTAGGGATTGGCTTCTCTTTATCCTCCAAAGATGGAAGAATAAGTCTGTTAGAAAAGGAAATGAATACAAAACCTCAAAAAATTCAGGCCGGGGAAATGACAGTGGGTCAAATCCTTACTCTACAAGTGTTAAGCTCTGAGTTCAAATCCTCAGAATGGCTAGCCAAAACGGCACATGTGTCTGTAGTCCTGGTGCTCCTAAGCACAGATGGGAGGTGGAAATAGAAGGATTCCCGAAAGCTATTAGCCTGATGTGCATAGTGACGAGAGAACAGACTCATCTTAAGCAAAGTGGACAGTAAAGACTGACACAGAGTTTTCTCTGACCTCTATATGCATACCATGACACATGCATGCCTATATCCATGTACATGAACATGGAGACTCTAACCCTCTGCCATCACACACAAACATGACAGAGAGAAGAGAAGAGAGATAATCAAAAACAGTAGAACAAGAAAAATAATTCTTTACTCATAAACCCTTTAAAGATGTTTAAAACCTGTATGGAAAATCATCATTGTTCTGAGAACTCTCTAAAACCTCCCAATAATAGAAATATTCCAGAAAGAGTCCATAGGGACATCCATGCATTTTTGCCACTTTAGGGATCATGGGGTGCTCAGTATCTACCCAGCATGCCCAACTACCTGGGTCCAAATCCTTGCCCTGTCTGTCATTACCTGCAAGGCAGAGGAAAGCCCCAGTTCTAACCGGACCAAGCAGGTAATGATAGGAGGCCTCCTGCCTAGGGCTAGGTGGCCACTGAGGCTGATTTGTATCTCCTGAGCAGGATAGCTGAATTACCTTCCCAACAGCTGGGGATGAATCCAATCTCTGACACCAGGGTAAAGAGATGATGATGAGCCCTGCTCTTATTTTTTCTCTCTGGACCAACTTTATTCCCCAAATTTTAAATCAAGACATCTTCAAGGTCTTAATTCCAAGTCTGCATTTTTTTAGCTAGGCAGTGGAACACCCTGCAATTCAATCAGCTTCCAGAAGGATGTCACCTGATTTTTTTGAGAGGCTAACACCTCAGTGAAGAGAAAGAGAATGCCCCTAATGGGGTGTCCAATGGGCTGAAGGGATGGTCTCTGAAAGGGGACGGCTGAGAGAGACCAGCAGTGGCATGCTGAGAGTCTTTACAGAAGATAAGGCATTGATGACACTCTCAATCATTTTCATTTTATAGTTTGTTCCTCAAGGATAAAAAAAAAAGTATATTAGTGTATTCTCCTTTCCATTTACTGTCTGCCACACCCTTCTTTATCCCCACCCCCATTACTCCTGGACCTTCTCACTGGTCCCCTTCTCATGTCAACATTTGTTTTATTTTGTAATCCACAGTTCTCTTTTTTGACATTCATATTTGATTTTCTCCCCCTCAATTTGGAGAATTTCTTCATTCCTGTCTCAGCCAGAGGGGTCCTTCCAACTTGAAGACACTCATGAGATCCTTCACCTGTTCTAAGTGTAACCTGAGGCTCTGCGTAGCATATCAAACTCATGTCTGGCACAAGAGGTCCATGGGGCACAATGAGGGGAGGGGAACCCAAAAGCTTGTCCTCAGAAACATCATTGTGGCCAAAGGAGGGGATGACTTGGTGTAGGCAAATGCCTGGACCTAGAGGAGAGCTGAGGTCTCATTTCCCAACTTGGTAGAAAGGGACTCTAGAGAAAAGAGAATGGATAAAACTCAGTAATGAAGGTGAACTCAGGAATTGAGAGAGCAGCAGGCAGAGGAGAGGATGAAGGGAAAGAGGGGATAGGCAATAGAGAGAGGATAGGGCTCCGGAGAGCCTGCAGGGTCTCTGTGTCTTCTGTCTTGTTGTGCTTTGGACTCAAACAACTTCCTCAAACTTCCAGGGCACTCAGCTTCACAGCTCACAGCTTAGACCTCACACCCCACAGTTCACACCTCATAGCTCACACCTTATACCTCCCAGCTCATACCTCACACCTCACACATGGAGATGTCTACCAGAAATCAAGTCAAGGGACCTAATTCCATATCAGCCCAGAGAAAGAAACTTCTACCAGGGAGATACAGGCAGCATCTTCACAGCCTGAATGCCTTAGCTGGGGTTACTGTTGCTATGATGAAACACCATGACCAAAGCAACTCGGGGAGGAAAGGGTTACACTTCCACACTGTAGTCCATCAAAGAAAGAAGCCAAGACAGGAACTCAAGTAGGAGGCAGGAGCTGATGCAGAGGTCATGGGGGGATGCTGCTTATTGGCTTGCTCTGTATGGCTTGCTCAGCCTGCTTTCTTATAGCACCTAGGACCACCAGCCCAGGGATGGCATCACCCAAAATGGGTTGACCCTCAACCATCAATCACTAATTAAGAAAATGCCTACAGGCTTGCCTATAGCCTGATCTTATGAAGGCATTTTCTCAATCAAGGTTCCCTCCTCTCAGATGACTATAGTTTGTTGTCAAGTTATAAATTTAGCCAGCACAATTGACCCCTTGTCAACTTGACACATGAAATTGTTAAGCCACAACCTTTCCTTTCTTGTTCATCCCCACTAATAAAAAATCACAATATAAAACATTTTTTTACAGACTGATAATGTCCCACAGCCGTACAAATTCAAAGACTTCAAAAGTTATTTTTCTTTTAAAATCCAAAGTCTCAGTAAAACTCAAAAATCTCCTTTGTAAATGTTTAATGTCTCTCAACTGTGGGCTCCTATAAAATCAAAAATAAATTAAATAGTTTCTTACTTCAAGGGGGAAGAACCAGGGCACAGTCATAACCGAATCAAAGCAAAGCCAAACTCCAACTGTGTAATTCAGTGTCCAGTGTCTGCCATTCATTCACAAGCCTCTGTGTTCAAGCTCCACCCACTGCAGTGCACACAGCTTGTCTTCCAAGCAGCCTCCATTCCATGGTTACTGCTGTTCTTGGTGGCTATCCCATGGTACCAATAGCTCCAATCTCCTGGCATTACAACTGGGCTGCACTTTTCACCAATGGTCCCTCTTCATGGTGCCATGCATCAACTTTTCTGTGTGACCCCTTTAATTCTAGGCCTTCAACTGCCACTGAAGCTGCCCTTCACCAATGCCCTCTCCTTGCCTCTCACACTGCCAAGCCTCAGCTGCTCTCCATTACCCCTTCATGCTTTCAAAACCTGCGCCACCTGTGTGACTCTTACACTAGCAAGTTTGGTTGCTAGCGTGAGGTACAACCTTGGTTGCCTCTGAAACACAGATTCTGTGTGCTGGCTCTGAGGAAACACTTCCCAGTAGATTTCAGCTCAGTGATGGTGGTCTCTTCTTATCCACAGCTAATTCCTCAGTCCCAGCTGACTACCACTGACTGTCCCAGTACCCAAAAAAGGTTTCATTTCAGTGATGCTGATCTCTTGTCTCTTGTTAATCATGGCTGACTCTTCATTCCCAGCTGACCACAACCAGATTCTTAATTCAAACTATGTAATGCTTCTGATTATCTTTTAGTGACTCTCAAAGTTCCTTCTGGAACTTTGCACTCAGGGACTCCATCTTCTGAATTTCTCTCAACATTCTTATCTTTCACACTCCCAAAAGACTTCTCATCAAGGTTTGAATACTCAATGGTTCTTCCAGACCAAAGTTCCAGAGTCCTTCCACAACCCTCCCCAAAATAAATGGTTAGATCTGTCACAGCAACACTCTCTGAACAACATGAACAAAGCAACTTTAAGTAAAAGGGGTTATTTGGTTTATACTTCAACAATGTAGTCCTCTGAAGGAAGCCAAGACTCGGGGAACTCGGGCAGGCCAGAACCTGGAGGCAGGAGCTGAAGCAGAGGCCATGGGGTGGGGATAGGGTAGCATGCAGTTCTGCTTACTGCTTGCTCCCCATGGCTTGCTCATCCTGCTTTGTTACAGTACCTAGGACCAGACGCCCAGGGATGACTTCATCCACTGAGAGATGACACCTGGGTCTTCCCACATCAATCACTAATTAGGAAAATACACTACAGGCTTACCTACAGACCAAACTTACACGGAGGCAGTTTCTCAATTGGTGTTCTCTCCTCTCAGATGACTGAGAGTTTGTGTCATGATGACTTGAACCTCGCCATCACACTGAGCAAGACTGTTACTTGGACCTGAGCTTCAGGACCACAGACTACAAGGTGGCCAACTGCAGCCTATTTCTTGTCACCAGCCAAAGCTCCTGGGGGGCTCTTCAGTCTTAGGAAGCCACCCTTATACTGTTGAGTGACTTCTTTTGAAACCTATTGGCCTGTGTAGTGCAAGAGCTACCTTGAAAGTCAGGATTTTAAACCTCTGCGACTGTTGCTTCTCTCCCTTGTTAGTTCAGCTCCAGGTCCTAAAGCAATGATGTCATGCAGGTCACTAAATACCTGTGTCCAAACACCTCCCCATATCTTTGCTTCTAAAGACCAACAGTAGAGCAATCCAGTTAAAGCCATCATAGGGGCTGGAGAGCTGCTGGGAAAATCTAAAGACCTGAGTTCAGATCTCCAACACAGAGAACAAATAGTGTTGGGGACAAGGAAGATTTCCCCAGAGCTCACTGGCAGTCAGCCTAACAGAGTTGGTTCAGTGATAGACTCTGTCAAAAAAAAAAAAAGGTTGGAAAACAATTGAGAAACCTAACATCCATTTCTGATCCCCACCTGGAATTTGCATCAACCTCATGACTTCATGAACACATCATACACACACACACACACACACACACACATACACACATATCACACACATCACAAACACACACATGTACACATACACACATCACAAACACGTACACACATCACACATACACACACAAACACCCACAAACACACACATAAAGACACACACAAACACACACATATACACATCATGAACACACATACACACATCACAAACATACATACAGACATCACACAGACACACATCACACACACACACACACACACACACACTCACCCACCATTGTAGCTATTTCTCACACAGGCACATAACAAATGCTCAGTGAATATAGTCATCCCTCAGTATCTACACCCCTGTATCAGCTCCAGTGACCTGGGCAGCCAAGTCTCTGGATACCTATATTGGGTTCTCAATAGAAGGATCTCTGAGAGGTTTAGGGTTATGGACATGATGACCCAGGAAAAGCTGTGAGGGGATAAGGACACAGAGTCCAGGGAAAGCAGGTATACAAGCATGGCCTTTCAATGAAGTCCCTACCCCATTCACTTGGCAGCCCAGAATCCTTCCCATATTTATGCACAGTAGGTCCCAGCAAAGGTGCAGTGCTGGCCCTGAAACTACATTCTCAGGACTGCAGTCTTGTTTGTATGCCATGGTGCCAATCACCAAGCAGTCCTTCAAAGGCTACAGGTCCAAGCTCAGCAGGAAAAGCACAGATGCTACAGATCTGGACCAAGGGCTTCCACACCTCCACTGCAGTCTCTCGGGTCTTCCTCAGTCAGCCATACGAGGTGTGGAGTTGGAGGTCAGAAGGAAGAGACTTTAGTGATTGATTACTCAAGCAGGACTACTTTCTAAGCAACAGTAATAGAATGGGTATAGCTGGGAGTATCTCTCCCTTCCTTGCTGACATATGTCTCTTACAGGCAGCACCTTTAGAAACATGGCCGATTGGCACTGTTGCTTCCCCCATGGGGCTGCAAACCTTCTCATCTCCTTCAGTCCCTTCTCCAACTCCTCCATCAGGGATTCCCCACTCAGTCCAATGGTTGGCTGCGAGCATCCACCTCTGTATTTTTCAGGCTGTGGCAGAGTCTCTCAGAAGACAGTCTTATCAGGCTCCTGTCAGCAAGCACTTCCTGGCATTCACAATAGCATGCAGGTTTGGCAACTATATGTGGGATGGATCCCCAGATGGGACAGTCTCTGGATGGCCTTTCCTTCTGTCACTCCTCCACACTTTATCTCCATATTTCCTTCTGTGAGTATTTTGTTCCTCCATCTAAGAAGCACTGAAGCATCCACACTTTGGTCTTCCCTCTTCTTGAGCTTCATGTGATCTGTGAATTGTATCTTGGGTATTTTGAACTTTTGGGCTAATATCCACTTATCAATGAGTACATACCATGTGTGTTCTTTTGTGGCTGGGTTACCTCACTCAGGATGATATTTTCAAGTTTCAAGTAATTTTCCTGTGAATTTCATGAAGTCATTGTTTTTAATAGCTGAATAATACTCCATTGTGTAAATGTACCACAATTTCTGTATCCATTCCTCTGTTGAGAGGCATCTGGGTTGTTTCTAGCTTCTGGCTATTATAAATATGGCTGCTATGAACACAGTAGAGCATGTGACCTTGTTACATGTTGGAGAATCTTCTGGGTATATGCCCAGAGGTGGTATAGCTGGGTCCTCGGGTAGTACTATGTCCAATTTTCTGAGGAACCACCAGACTGATTTCCAGAGTGTTTGTACCAGTTTGCAATCCCACCAGCAATGGAGGAGTGTTCCTCTTTCTCCACATCCTCACCAGCATCTGCTGTCACCTGAGTTTTTGATCTTAGTCATTCTGACTGGTGTGAGGTGGAATCTCTGGGTTGTTTTGATTTGCATTTCCCTGATGACTAAGGATGTTGAACATCTCTTTAGGTGCTTCTCGGCCATTCGAGTTTGCTCAGTTGAGAATTCTCTGTTTAGTTCTGTTCCCCATTTTTTCCCTCTTAACAATGAAACTCCACTCATGGAAAACTTATTTCTCCTTTGATTTCTGTCTCTTTTAGTGTGAGATTTATTCTTAAGTATTTATTGGCTGTAACTCTATTGTAAATAGTCCTTTTATGTGCATTGGTGTTTTGCTTGCATATATGTCTGTGTGAAGATGTCAGGTCTCCTGAAACTGGAGTACAGACACTTGTGAGGTGCACGTGTGCAGAGAATTGAACCTGGATCCTCTGGAAGACTAACCAATGCTCTTAACCTCTTAGCCATCTCTCCAGTGTAAATAGAACTTTTGCATTGTCTGATGAATGTGTGTGTATGAGTGTGTGTATTCATGAGTGTGTGTGTGTATTCATAAGTGTGTGTGAGTGTGTGTGTACTTGTGAGTGTGTATGTATTCATGAGTATATGTGAATGTTGAGTTAAAAACTGTTTTTAACAGATCCACTTATTAGCCCCAGTAGTTTTTGTAAATAGATCACATCAGAATTTTTACATTCATAATTATATTATCAAAAATATGAGTATTTTTTAAATTTTGAGGGGTAAAGAAAGGTGTATTGTATTTGGATGTTTGGTGTATATTCATGTATGTGCACAGGCATGTGGAGGCCTGAAGCTGAAATATGGAGTCTTTCTCAATCAACTTCTATCTTCTTAACAGAGGGAGAGATCCCACTTCATGTCCCCAGTAGAATAACAGGTGGCCACCACACCCTCCATGTGGGTGTGTAGTGGGGATCCCAACACCTGTCCTCAGAATTGCATAGTAAGCTCTTTGTTCACAGAGCTAGGTCTCCATCTTAAATTTCTATCTCTGCAACATTGTCGCACAGTCCTGGCTACAACTTTTTTTTTTTTTTTTTTTTTTGGTTTTTCGAGACAGGGTTTCTCTGTGTAGTAGACCAGGCTGGCCTCGAACTCAGAAATCCGCCTGCCTCTGCCTCCCGAGTGCTGGGATTAAAGGCGTGCGCCACCACGCCCGGCTACAACTTCTAATGAAGTTGAAACAGAGTAGAATCTGGTATTGCTCCTGACTCATGGGAAAGCATTTACTCTTTGGCCTTCATTTCTGGTGTTAAGTAGGCCTGAATTTTTTATTCTGTTAGGATGAAAAAAAAATTCTCTCTAACTCCAACTCTTCTGGGATTTCTGTTCCATAATCATGAAATGTGGGACTTGTTAATAATTTTCTGCACCACTTGAAATGATTTCATTGCTTTTACTTTTGATATGTCAATAGAGTGAATTCACTGATCAGCTTTCAAGTCTGAAGCCATTCTTGCCTGCTGGAGAAACTCCTTATGTGGGGATAGTGTATTTTTCTTACTTGTTATTCAATTCAGTTTGCCAAAGGTTTGAGAAATTTTATATCAACACTTGAGAGAGACATTTATAGTTTTCTTTTCTTATAATACCTGTGCCATGATTAGGATCAGAGTAATGTTAGTCTAAAATGACTTGAGGAAATATTAATTCTTGCTCAATTTCCTGGAATATTCACCTTAGAGTTTTTATTACTTAAATGTTTATTAGAAGTCAGAGTGAATCCATATGATCCATAGATTTTTATCATAGAAAATTTTTGTTCACAAATTCAAATCTTTAACTCTTGAGGGAGTTTTGAGATTTTGAGTCTTCGGACAGATTTTTCATTTCATTATTACTGAATTTATATATGTATATATTTAATATTCAATTATTATTATTCTAACACTTCTAAAACATGTGTGAAAGTCCTTCCTAGTGTAGAGCAGTTATCCCTTTCATTCTTGGTATTGGCACCAAGTCCTCTCTTCTTTGCTTCTTCTATCTGAACAGCAGTGTATACATTTTATCAACCCCTTGAAAGAACCCACTTCTAATTTCATGCTGTCCTCTAATGCTTTCTGGACCATCTTATCTTTGCTTCTACTATGATCTTTGTTTTATTTCTGAAATATTTTTAATTTCCTCTTTATATTTAGGTAGAAAATGAGGCCATAATTTGAAACCTCTCTTTACATGTAATGTTACAGGTGTTTAGAGCTATGCATTCCATTCTGCCTGTGTACTGCTTTGGTAAGATTCCTTCATTATTTTTTTTACACTTGTATTAACATATATTAATTATGCATAAGAATGGGTTTCCTTGCAGCATTTTCATACATGTGCATAATGCATTTGAGTATATTCACCCTGTTACCCTTTTGGGTCCTCTTCGCAGTGTATCTCATCTCCCTTTCACATTCATGGATATTTTATTTCTTTGATGATCCAGTGAGCCTCATTAGGGTTGCTTATAGGAGCATGAGATGCTATTACAGAAATGTGAGCCTCTTAGCTGTGGATTTAATACTAAAGAAAATGGCTCTCCCTCCCCAGCAATTGTTAACTGCCAATAGATTCTCAGAAAGGGGATGGGACTTGTGAGTCCCTTCTCTTTCAAATACATGATTCTTGTCCAGGTCAGATGCAGGTAACCACAGCTGCTGAGATTTCAGCAGTGCTACAAAGCAGCATTCCACAGCACTCAAACCCCTCCTCCATGCCCCACACATTTTTTTCTACCTTTCTTGTGGCCCTTGGATTGATCCAAAATTATATTATCTCTGAAGACTTCTAATTTTTCTTCTATGTTTTTTTGAAATACAGATTGTTGCTATTATTAGTTATGTGCTTGTATGTATCTAGGAACTCACATATGGGTACCCGCAGAGACTTGAAGAAGCTGTTGGATCCTCTGCAGTGGGAAGTACAGGTAGTTATTAATCATATGACATTTTCTGGAAACCAAACTCCAGTTCTCTTAAAGACTGAGAAGAGCTCTTGACCCCTGATCTTTTCTCTCTAGCCCTAAGACATATATCATTTAGAAGTGTATTTTGTACCCAAATATTTGGCCATTTCACAGAGATTTTGTTATTATTTTCTAATTTAATTCTACTGCAATCAAATAGCATGTATCAAGTGACTTAAGGGTCATCTGAAACTTGTTTTACTGCCCAAAACGTGTTGTATGATATAGCAAATATCTGTGTGTCTCAGAAGATAGACAACTCTTATTCAAGTATGAGCTGACTGAGTTGATTGGTGATCTCATTCAAGGGCTCTTTATTCCTATTTGTTCTGTTTCTGCATCTATTAATTATGAACAGATGATGGGCATTGAGTTCTTCAGCTGTAATTCTGACTCACTTCTTCTCACTGATGCTACACCAGCCTTCATACTATGTGCTTTGATGTCTTGTCTTGTGCATAAAATTTACAAGAATCATACCATCTTAACTTATATCTTTTCCTTATGAAATGACTTCTTTAGCTGTGTATTATTCTTGGACATAAAACATATCTTCCTGCTAATGGAAGGTAAATCCACTCCATCTTTCTGGCAGTGGTTTACCCTGATTTGTCTAGATGACCATGGTATTTCCCCATCTTTTTATCTTGAACCTATTTTTTTTTTTTTTTTTTTTTTGTGACTAGGACATGACAGGCGTGTGCCCACTAAAGGTCCATGTTTTGGAAGCTTCTTCCCTCTAATGTGATGGTGAAAACAAATGTTGGGAGCTTAATATAGTGGGAGATGACTGAGTTTCCAAGAGTGCAGCCTCTGGAAGGAATTAATGTACTTCTTATAGGATACCAGTTAGTTCCCATGAGACCAAGTTTCTATGAGAAGAATAAACATGGTCCTGAAACTTAAGCTTCTTGTGAGTCCCTGTAGTAACTCCTTTTTCATTGTCTGCCATGTTGTGACCAGATTAAGAGGTTCTCATCAGGAATAGCTGCCCTAAAAAACGTGAGCTAAATAAACTTCTTTGAGAAAAAAAAAAAAAAAAAAAAAAAGCCTGTGGCTTCAGGTACTTAGTTAAGCAACAGACACGAAATTAACTAATTCTTTATGTATTTATGTTTCGAAAGAATTTTACCATGCCAAATCCAGTCTTGCAATCTCTGCCTTATGACTAGCATGACTTGAATGTTTATATGTGATGCCAGCACTCAATATCCTTACATTTAATTTCTTAGTGTTGCTCTTTTATTCCTTCATTATCTCTGATCTCTGCTGATTATTTTATTTTCTTCTTTGTTTGGAATTATTATTGTTATAGATTTCTTTTTCTATGTATGTGTGTTTTGCAAGCACTTATATCTATGTACCATGTGTGTACAGTGATTACATAATTCAGAAGAGGATATCAGATCCCCTGGAACTGAGGTTACAGTTGATAGTGAGATGCTATTGGGTGCTGAGAATAGAACCCAAGTCCTCTGCAAGAGCATCCAGTGCTCTCAACTCCTGAGCTGCCTCTCCAGTAGCAAGTTTAAGATTTTTTTTTAATGAGTACTATTTCCCTTCTTGGTTGACTTTTTCACTATTACCCTTTGGTTAGATATTTTAATATTGCTTCAGATTTAATAGTATATATCTTTAGCTCATCATCATCCCCAGAAGGGTGGTATTATGCCATGACATGCTTTGTAAAAGAATTGTGTTATTAGATTTTCCTGACTTTATGCTGTTTTAATGCTGTCAGATATTTCCTTTCTGCACACTACACAAGACCTCAGTATCCTCTGTGCTTGAATACTCAATTACACTCTCAATGATATAAAATTAGTACAAAGAGACATCAAAGATAGGTAAATTGTTTCTAAACTGGCAAAGCACCATTCTTGCTAAAAGCACACCCAAAAATGTATGCATTAAGTGCAGCAAGAGAAGCAGTGGTCAGGAACTTGAGAAGCTACCAAGGAATGGCTTATCAGGGTTCCTGCTGAAAGTGGGCACTGGGATGATAAATGTGGGAGGTCAGGATTGACTCTGGTTGAGAAGACAGGCCTCAGAAGAGCTCTGCTAACCATTAATATAGAAGGGACTCTTCATCATTATCTGTCCACTTTGATGGCTCTCTCTGCAGCTCATGCTTGCACACCTATGAATGAAACTGCTATGCACACACACACACACACACACACACACACACGAATGTAGATTTCTGTGTCTTCCATCAGGAAATAGGAGACAGCACAAAGGCAAATCACAGACTGGCTGGTTCTTGCTCATCCAGGGCCCAGTCCTGGGAGCTGCAGGTTTGTGTGTTTGTACCTTTCCAAATGTTTCCCATTTGTTTTGTTATTGGTTCAGATAAATGACCCCTGCTACTCCATCTGGGCCATAAGTTGATGTCATTAGTTCCAGTTTGCTCTGGGGAAGCATTGCTGGACATGTTTACCCTTCCTGAGCTCCAACAACTCACTGCTGTTTGCAAACTGGCACACAGAGGCAGGCAAGGGACAGTAACATGACAGAGGCCCATGTGTACCCAGCCTTTGGACAAGGAAGTGTTTTATGTTAGAATTAATATTTTAAGTTAATGAGGCATAGTAAGTGGAAACACCTCCACTTTCAGGCATCTAAGCCTGAGTCAATGTCATACAAAGACAGTAAGAACCAGAGGTTAGAGAGAATCAGGGTAAAACAGGACAGGTCTGTTACATTCTTGGAGGCAGAGTAGCTGTGGTTGCCTATATAAGACCTGTACATGATGAAGACATCCAACATTTGAGCATGGAAAGGGAGCATATCACAACCCACTTCCCCCTCTAAGACTGAGGAGATATTGGCAGCTGATAATTACTCAAGGAGGGAGAGTAGGTTTTCCCCAAGAGTGCTGTGTGATAAGTTGACTGTGGTCCAGAGGATGGCCCTTTACCCATGTATATATGGGCAACACTAATTGGACTCAGTGGGATATATGTATGTGTGTGTGTGTGTGTGTGTGTATCACATACATATATATGATGTATATCTATGTATATGATATATATGTATATGTATATATAAAAGAGGATGTTTGGGTGGATACAGGAGGAACTGGAGGAAAAATGGGGTAGGGGCAAAAATCTCCCAATACATTATACACATGTATTATATTTCCAAAGGATAAATTTAAAACTAAAACAAACTGCAGAGCATTGACGAGAATGTGAATTCCATGCTGTGAAAAAGAAAAGTGAGGGTGCACTGGATCATTCCAGAATAATCCCAACAGCAGCCTAGAGGGACAATTCTGTTGGGTGACATAGGAGACCCCATGAAAGAGAATCCCTTCAGATCCGTTCAGCCTCACTCTCTGAAGTGGCACTGTGCTCCTCACCTGCCCTTGGAGGATTACATGACTCTGTCTTTATATGCACCAGGAGCAGCATTCGAAAGCTTTCAATAAATAACCTAAAGATTACGGTAAGTGGTATGAGAGTTGCTCGGTTGCCAGGCATAGGCTCAGCCTGTGAGGACGCCTGTGTTCAACCCCTAGTACTGAAGAGTAATTAAATGAACGGAAATAAAGGATCAATGCAAACATAATGTGTTCATAACAGAAAGCAAGATTAAGTAAGGAAAGACCTTGGGGGGACATGGGTGTCCAAGTTTCAAGCTCAGACTAACAAAGACATTGTGCCAGTTCCTAGTGCACCAACAGCATCCAAGCTATGAAGCTATACCAAAGGGACCCCAGCCACACTGGTACTACATCAGTCCCTTCAGAGCTTCAGTATCCGAAGTAAGCGGTTGGTTCTGTGACAAAGTTAGAGGAAACTGAAGTGAGGGGCAAGGGTGATAGCTCAGTGGGTAAAGTGCTTGCTGCATGAGGATAAAGCTCTGTGTTGGGATCCTTAGGCCCTGTATAAAACCTGGGTGTGGTAGCACATCCTTGCAATCCCATGGCCGAGGGTCAGGGGAACAGTGGCAGGCAGGTACCTGGAGCTCACTAACCAGCTAGCCTATACAAATCAGTGAGCTTAAGGCTCATTCATTGAGTGACCCTATCTTAAAGGATAAGGTTGAAGGAGTCTGAGGAAGATACCCAATGTCAATGTTCAGGCATAGGTACATGGACCACTCTTACCCACAGCACCAAAACCACACAAAACAACTGAGTGTTCAGCATTGAACCAGTTGGCCTGATGGAAAAACCAAGTCAGAAATCATGGGTCCAGTCTGAAATACGAGGTCTTCCTTTAGTTGTGTTTTGTAGACCATAATAAAATGTTCTTAGCAGCTTGCTAAGATGCTCAGCTGTCAAAGGCATGCAGGGTGTCTCCACCTGTCAGGCTATGGGGTCCCTACCCAAACTTCATTTGCTTTACTTTAGGATTTGACATATTGCATGCTCCCAGTTCTTGGTTAAAGCCAACCTTCTGCTTTTCCTAAGTACATTCTTTACAGGCGTTGGAACTGAAGGAGCAGGTAATATGAGTCACTGTTGAATATATGGTTGCTTATATCAAAGTGATCATACACAGAGTCTCAAAAATATCACATACTTAGCTCCTGCCCTGGCATCTCCCAGCAGACCTCCTCACTCACCATACAAATGATACTTAAATTTCCAACATTAGCCAAGACACTCACCACAGTCAAACCTTGTCATTCTCTGTGCTGTGACCCTCACCAAGCATTTTAGAGCAAGACTTAAAAATACCCCTATTCTGTTTGATAACAGGGTTTTCTTAGCTGGGAGCTTGCATTTCAGGACTTTGTTGACACCATCCAAAGACGTACATAGTATGCCCTATGCAGAAGCCCCTCAGGTCTATATATTTCAGGCAGGATCTGGGAGCAGACTTTGTAGCAATGATGATTTTTTAAAAAGATACAATGTGTCATTAAAAGAAAACACTTCAGCTGTGCACAATGCCATCAGGAATGTGGGCACAGCCTTTTTATGTCAATGGGAAGTGAAGCTACTGGATCAACGACTTTCCATTACAGCACCATATACGCCATGTTTGTTTTCCTTCCCACTCAAATCATGACCTCCATTTTTCTCCATTTCCCCTCCCTTAAGGTTGGGTAAGGAACAGACAAGCAGAGAAATGGGTGGACGAATACACAGGTATAAAAACATGAGCCAAAGTAGCATAATGAGTGAATACAATACAGTTGCCATGGGCCTGGATAACTATTAGATCCATGTGAGCATATGAGTGTGGTATTTGGACACATGCACATATATGCACATACATATGGCAAAGGGCCAGTGGATAACATCATCCTCCCCTCATCCCCACGAGACAGGACCTCTCTGCGAACCCAGAGCTAGGCTGACAGCCATGAAACAACCTTAATAGTGTTAGGGTTTTGATGATGTGGCCACATCTGGATTTCTTATTTGTATGTTGAGGGTAGCATACAAACTTACATACTGATGCTTACATAGTAGACAGGCCCTCCTATATAGAGTCTTTTCCCCAACACACAAAACATGATTTCTTAAAGTTAGATCCAGCACCCAAGGACACTAAAACCTAGTGTAGGAACACTATAACCATCAGCATCAGAAGTGTCCCCGTGAGCTGATGAGGTTCCCCCACATCCTCATCCATCCTGATCATTCTCCTCCCATCCAAGAAGGCCCAAGAAAGAGGGGTACTTACCAGCCTTGATGTGGACATCCTGACTTCTAATTTTCCCTGAAGGGTTTTCAGCTGTGCAATAGTAAGTATTATCATGGATTAAGGTGCTGAAGCTTGAAGGAGGAAAGGGGAAAATTTGGAGAGTGCCATTGGGATGGACGTGGCGGATCCCGGGGACATCGTAGATCTCCTCGCCCGTTGCTAGGTACCATCTGAGAGTCACAGGAGGGATGCCTGCAGCCGGGCAGGGCACCAGTGTCCCCGATGTGCTTGCAAACACTACCTCTTGCAGCGATGCATTGACAAAGTAGAGGCTGGAGTGGGGCTCTTCACTGAAAACTGCAAGAGACAACACAGACCGGTCAGTTAGCCCGGCCTCTCAGAGGTATTCTGAGAGACAACGGGGAACTCCCATAGGACTGGATGGCTTAGCATTGCTTAAAACACTACAGAGAGTCTGGGTCTGGGCAAAAGGAGTGATGCTGGGTTCATACTTTGTATGCAGCCCACAATCTCTAGGAGACTTAAGGGGCTCAGTGCATGCTCTGTGACTCTCTCTCTCTCTCTCTCTCTCTCTCTCTCTCTGGTGACCAAAGTTGGACTTTGTATTAAATTTAGATGCATGGAATCCTCTCCTTCTCCTCACTAAAGCCCAAATCTCCTAGAGACCAAGGCCTGGCTGTTCTCACTCTTTTCTGGGACACATGGTCCAACTACCAATGGGTCCTCCATAACAAGAAGCAGGGTGTGAAGTCCCACAGCTAGGCCAGGGATTGAAAGTTCCATTTCCCAGCCACATTGAGACCCATCTGTGAATGAAATACACCACAATTTTAACATGGAAAAACTAAAGATGGCGGATAAAGCATATTACCAGACAAGGAAATGTCGTAGCAGTGATGTTCGTTTTGTTGGACATTTGTCTTTTTAAAAAGAACTCTGACAAGGCATCGACCCACACCTTCACCCTACAGTCTCTGCTTTGACATGGAAGCCTGTCCTTGCAGGCTATCTATCCAAGTGCCTTGTCTACGTACTTACACCATGTTAAGTCACAATGCTTCTCTATAGCAACCACAAGCATGCCATTGTGGTACTATGTGACAGGACATGGCTTTCAGAACTGTTTTCCTCAACTTTCGATTTAAATCATTTCTGTTTTAATGCCCACGAATCAAACATCTGCAGACCTGTCCATACACATCCAGTTTCTTAGCCCACTTAGTGAGTTCCTGTGTTTTACTCCATGTCATAGTCTATGCAAAACAATGAAACTCAACTCCCAGAGCCCAAAATATAAATATGCATAATTACAGTGAACAGGTTTGCTCAGACATCCTTCTAAGAGTGGATGCACAAGCTGCCATGTACCTCAAAAAGAGACAAGAGGCTTACAGTAAGTAGCTCGGGATACAGATAACATTAGGCCACTCCTCATCCTCCTATTGACTATCATATGGTTATTATCTTATGCAGATCTACAGTGAAAAGGAGCAAGCAGGGCAAAGAGAAATATAAAATGTATAGTTTGAAGAGAGAAAGAGCACTGGAATATGTAATATTGAAGCCAAGTCCTGTGTCCATGGAGATAAAGAGTTTAAAGGAAAAGCTTGATGCTAAATAGGATAAAGGGAATCAGGCCGAGACCCCACCCAGCCAAGCTTCTAACTTCGAAAAGGAATCAAAGGGTAGTTTAAGCAATGAAGGAAACCATCAACAAAAGAAAATGATGCAAATATAATCTGAGGAGGGGTGACAGTCCAACCCCAGCAAACAGAGCTGGGCAGCTTTAACCGAGTGGTTCTGGGTTCAAAGTCAAGAAGGACACAGAAAGGAGTTGTAGAGTCTCTGCAGTTAAGAAGAGCCCTGAAGTCAGGCATGTGGCAGGGTTGCCCCTTCATGGAGGTCTAGAAAGACCAATTCCTTGAAGCTGTGAAGGGGAAGTCTGGGTTGTGTTGGAGAGTTAAAGATGCTAGCGCTATGGGGAGTCTGCTAAGGAAAGCTGTAGAGCAAGCATGGAACCAGTCCAAGAGAGAGGCAGGAGCGTGCTGCAGTCAGGAGAGAGGAGAGCTGAAGAGCGTGTGGACGTCAGACGTGCAGAGGCAGAGTATGGAGTTTTCTCCATTGGGTTCCAGTCTTGCTTTGGTATTTCCTCACTCTGCCCTTCTCCCTTCCTTCTGGATAGTAATATATATTCTGTGCCACTGTATGTTAGAAGTATGTGATCTGCTCTTTGGTTTTAATTTTATAGAGGGTTACAGCTAAGAGACTGCCTTGTGTCTCAGAAGAGGCTTTAGATGTTTAAATAGTGTTGAGACTCAAAGAGCCTGCGGACTTTTCTTCAGTTGGACTAAATTCATTTTGCATTATGATACAACGACAAGCCTGTGGCGGGGGAGGGGGTGGTGGGGCAGGGTATGGTGCTTTGGAGGAAACTAGACTCATAGTTTCACATAATTGCATGCTTAATTCCCAGACTGCATTGGGGTGGATTAGGGGGTGTGGCTTTATTAGAATAGGTGTGTCACTGGCATAGGCTTTGAGGTTTCAAAAGCCTATACCAGGTGCTCTGGCTTTCTCCTCGCTCTCTCTCTCACTCTCTCTGGCTCTCCCTCCCTCCCCATGCCCCATCTCCTCCCCCTCCCTGGACCTGACCAAATCCCTCCCCCCTCCCCTCCCCCTCTGCCTGTGGATCAGGACATAGAGCTCTCAGCTACTTCTCCAGTGTCATGCTTATCTGACTGCCACTATTGTCTTCACCATAATAATAATAATGAACAGATTATCTGGATCTACAAACAGCCCCCCCCCAGTTACGTTTTTATGAGAGTTGCCTTGGTCAGATCTTTTCTTTACAGCAACAGAGTCCTAAGACAATCTTGTTTGTCATATTTCTCGATCATATCAAGAGGTCACCTCAAACCATTGACATCACCATCAGAAAATGTGTTCTTATAATGTATTGTGGGGTGTTTCTCAGAATGTATCTCCATCACCGGTTTATACGAGACTATATTTTATGACTGTTTCTATTTTGTAAAAGTCTATAAGCAAAATAAGTATGATTAGTCATTGTTCCCTCGATTGGACATGGAATTTCCAGGGGGCACACCTCTGGGCATGACTGTGAGGGTGCTTGCAGAGAGCTCTGGCAGAGGTGGGAAGACCCACCCTGAATGTAACTGGGGTTGTTATGGGCTGGGGTCCTGGACTAAATCAAAAGGACAAAAGCAAGCAGAGAATCATCATCTTTTTCTGTTACTTGACTGTGGACACAGTGTGGTCAGCTTCCTCACACTTCTGCCCCTCTGTCATGCCCAATATGATGGACTATAGCCTCAAACTGAGGCAGAATAAACCTTTCCATTCTCAAGTTGCCTTTGTTGGTTATTTCTCATAGCAAATGAAATAGGTAACTGATGAAGTGATGTAATTTAACAGACTCTAATACTTAGCATTCTGAAAATGTCTGGCAAATGCTACTTGTTCACCATGTCTCCACAGTTTCACCTTATATTAATTTAATACAAATGACTGTTTGTAATCTGTCCATCTTTTGGAATATTTCTTATGGAACTTATGTTTCACAAAATTATGCCTCTTTTAAATACACTGGAATCTCCATTCACTATTAGAGAACGGACTATGTGTGGATGCTGAGAAGGAGAGACATCCAGAGCCTTAAGGCAACCCTCAGCCCTTCACCATGGAGAGGGATGGATGTTTGCTCTCACAAGGCCTATACTGCCTAGAGGAGACACATCAGAATATGCCATCCATCTGTGCATTTCAAAACTCCTGGTGGTGAACAGTATCATATACCCCTTCTGTAACACTTCCTTGAGGCCAATGGCAGATGGCCTATAAGCGTACAGACCCAGAGTTCAGGAGAGCTAATATTATGTTGACCATGAGGCCATACAGACTGGCAGATGCCTGTTGGTTAGTAACAGACTTCTCCGGGGCACTGAGATATTGAAGAATCTTCTTATTGGTACCCACATGAGCTGTAGCCTTCTGTCTGGGAAAGCCTTAACATTACCAAAGAGACAGAAAGAACGACTTTCTTCCTTGTTAACATACATGACTGCATGCTTCATGACCTCATTCACCCTGGATTCAGCAACTATAATTGGTTAGAGCTGGGTTTGTTCCTTTGGTAAAGTGCTTGCCTTAGAATTATAAGGACCTACCTGAGTTTGATACTCAGAACCCAGGCTTAAAAGGCCACTTGTGGTATCACAGGTTGGCAATCCCAGAGATAGAGTGGCAAGTACCAGGGTAGTGAGTAACCTTGGCTCAAAACAGTTAATGTAGGGACTAGCAAAATTTCTCAGTGGGTAAAAGGGCTTGCTCATGTGAGCTGGATATCATGATTTTTGTCCCAGATGTGGTGGTGGGCATCTGTGATCCCAGTACTTCCATAGCAACGTAGGAGGTGAAGACAATACAATCATCTAGAAGGCCATAGGCCAGCAAATCTGGAGTACAAACCATGGCAGACACAAGAGAGATCTTGTGGTGACAACGGGATGACAGAGAAATGATTCCAAAAATCTATCCTCTGAACTGGACACATACACACCTACATGCATGCACATTCACCTACCACATGTACCTGCCTGCATAAGCATATATACTTTTTTTTAAAAAAGGTGTATTGGAGGAGATGCAGGCTGGCATCAGCTTTGAGCAGGAGTTTCATCCAGCCATACTGTTAGACGTTTCATGGGTGGCCTGGGGTGATGGGCAAGTGAGACAGTGAGACTTGCTCTCAGCTGCGAGCACTATCTCATAGGCAAATAGATGATTGTATGGCCAGTCATTTCAACACTGTGCACCAGCACTCTGTCCTAGTAATGGAGAGCAAGACTGGGAGAGATGGAAGTCATCTTTCTCTTACATTCTGTTCACTCAGCCCTTCCAGGACACACAACAAACCATGCAAACATCATTCCATGCAGCCCCAACTCCTTCCATGTCTCTCAAGGTCCCTATAATAACACGGTTGATTCCTTTCTATGATTCCCTTTAATGAAACCCATTCTTAGGCTGTGTTTGTGCATGAGGTTTGGGCTTCTCCAGACATCTAACAGGGGACATGCTACTTCTCTTGGTGACCCTGGGTCTGAGCACAGCTAGAGACAGCTAAGTTGGGGGAAAGGATAGCTGCCATTCTTGAGAACAGCATAGAGGAAAAACACATTGTTTGAAAGTGAGATCCTTCGAGGGCTCGGGCTCGGCAGGGAGAGGAAGTTTCCAGCAAAGCTTCCCAAATCAGAATATGAAAATCATCACTAGCTGAAAGATCTGCTTAGATCAGAACAGAGACTGTAGCTCAACATTGCAGTTTTCAACTCAAATAAAAACGTGGATGCTAGCACTGTAATTTTACATTTGAGCTTTCTAAGAAACTGACATTACCCCAAACATATTGTTAGGAATGAGGTAACTGTCATTCTTCAGGGCTAATTAATTCCACCCAGATTTCCGGGGATTTTTTTTCCCCTACATTAATCTTCTGCCAACTCAATTGTGTGTAATGTGAACTAAATAAAACTTGGTCATATCTGAATTTATCTTTCCTTATCCTGAAAGTAGCATTGCCAAGAATAGCCAAATCTTTGAAACTATAAATGCATATAAGAAATATTGCTCAATGAAATGTACAGCGTGTTGTTGAAGGCCACATTCCAAGAGCCAGCTTGCAAACTGTTTTTTTTTTTTTAATGAATGTACAAAAAAGGTGAAAAAATTTTAATCTTGGCAAAGAGATGAGACATCGGAAGAGTCATGGTCACTTACATTTTTAAGCTGTTCATCCCTCTCTGACCTCACACCAGTGGGCTTTAAACTAAGCAGATAAGCATGGTTGTGAATGCCTTTAGGCTCAGCTCATAGAGGGCAGAGGCTGGTGAATCACTGTGAGTTATAGGCCTCTGTGGTCTATAAAGTCAGTGTTTAGGCTACTGGGGGGGGGATATACACACACACACATACACACACACACACACACAGAGGAGGAGTAGAGGCAGGCCATGAGCACATGGAGAGAGAAGAGGGAGGGGAATGAGGGGAGAGAGGGCAAGAGCAAGAGGACAAAGAGAAAGGAGAGTAGCAAGCAGCCCCTTTTATACTGAGTCAGGCACAGCTGGTTGTTGCCAGGTAACTGTGGGGCAGAGCCTAGACTAACCACCAACAGAGACTATATTCTCCAGACTCAAGCAAATGGAAGTCCAGATCTGTTCAGAATGATTCTGTCTACTGTTTATGGGGTCATGTATAAACTGGAATCATGAAATTTCACGCCATAGAGTATCCCAGCCCCTGGTATCCCTGCCATCTACACTTTTACTACTCAGGACTCAGTCAGCCTCCAAGTGAATTATATATGTCAAAACCAACAGAAAGCTAAACAGACTGTTTGGCACGAGCTTGTGTGAGATCCTGGGGAACCCATAGAAAGCAGCCAGAGGGTTGGGCTCCAGAGACGTCTTCCCTCAGTTGCAGACTTGGCACTATGTTACAGCTACCACATATGGTACAGGCGCCAGTGACAGAGAATGTTCTACACCAAAGAGAAAAAAAAAATCCATGTTCAGCTTCCTTAAAATGTAGATGTAGTCAGGTGACACGGGCGAGGAAGAACTCATACAAAAGGTAATAAAAAATCATTTGTTCCTGCACATTCATTGAGCACTAGCTGTATTCCAGACTTTCAGTAAGGCCCTGACAATACACATGTTTAGTGCCATTCCCCTGGATGCTTTAACCTGGAGGCCTAAGAAAAGTTAGAAGTCTATCGGCCAAGTGCCCCAGAGGCATGCACAACTAAGCAACCCAAGACAGGCATGGTAGAGAAGGCTTTCTATGTAATGAAATAAAGCACTACAAACAGAAAATATAACATACTGAGATTCTGGGTGTCACAGTCAGGAAAGGACTGCAAAGGTCCCTGTGCTGAGCAGTCAACTTTAATTAAACCTAGAATCACATGCAAAATCTCAATGAGGAACTGCCTAGATCACACTGCCCAGTAGGCATGTCTGTGGGGGTTGTCTAGATTATCATGTGAGGTGGGATGATCTAGCTTGAAAGTTGGTGGCACTCTCTTATGGGCTGGGCCCTGCATTATGCAAGAATGAAGATGCCAGCTAAGTTTAAACAAAGAGCAAGCGCATGAGGGAAGACGCTTCTCTTTGCATCTGACTGTGGACATGGTTCTCTCAGTGCCTGCTTTGACTTCCCACAGTGATGGACTGTAACCTGAAATTGCAAAATGAACTCTTCAGCCACATTTGTCACAGCAAGAGAAATGAAACAGGATCAGTGCCCATGACAGCAATGTGGGACATGGCTGGCCCACATAGGGTTCGTGTAGTTCCTCTGGACTGAGCATGCTGACTACATCTTGAAGCTGAGCAGCTGTGAAGACCTACAGGAGACCCTCAAAGGACTGGATTTATTCACAGTCCTTCATGGAGGGAGAAGATAGGTCACAAGGCTCAGGAGATCCATAGGAAATGTCCTATGAGATCCTTAGTTGGCCTGCCCCTCCCCTCTCTGAAGTGATAGATGAGGTAAGTAAGAGATGAGAGGGTGGGATTCTTTCATGCTGCAGCTACATCTGAGTCACCCATGCTTCTATAAGGGACCCCAAAACACTTACTGCTTCACCAAGCTAGACCTGCATAGAACTCTCCCTTTAGTCTGTTGGTGCTCTCCAGCCTTGTGTGAAGAGATGTTTCTTTATGTCCTCTCAGGAGAAGCCCTGCTATAGGGCTTGTATTTCCCCTTCATATAACACTCATTTAACATATGCTGAGTATCTGGCACTGGTTTAGGATCTGGGGACATTAACAATCAAGTTCATTGTCACCAATGCCATGGGCTATAGCAAAAAGTCCAGGAAGAAAGCTAGTTGGCTTATTCTCAACTCTCTAGAAAATAGGGAGTTACACCAGTGGGCACATTCTGCAGAGAAATGGAAATGTATGCCCACACACAAAGCTGTACACGAATCTTCAAATCAGCGTTGTTTATAACAACCAATGAGGACACATTCAGCATGCTCATCAGTCGTAAGGCTGGCATGTAAGGTGCAGTTTATACATAAAATGGAATACTACTCTGTAATAATAAAAGCAATGAACTGCTAACATAAGCTGTAGTGAGGCTGACCCTGGATGGTAGTATGCTGAGACTGGAAAGCCACAGAGGAGCACATACCATGTGATTCCATTCACATGAAGTTTCTAGGAGAGAAAATTCTAGAGAGAGAGAGAGAGAGAGAGAGAGAGAGAGAGAGAGAGAGAGAGAGAGAGAGAGAGAGAGAGAGAGAATGTAGGTCAGTGGTTTTCCCGGGACTGGAGGGGGGTTGAAGGGACTAGGAAGTTACAGCTAAATGGTGCAGGTTTTCTCTCTGAGGTATTAAAACTGCTCCAAAATGGACGGTTAAAGGCTACATATTTGTGGATAAATCAAAACCTCTGAATTACATACTCTAACTTGCTTCATTTATGGCAAGCAAATTGTGTCTCAAAAAGCTATTTTCAGAAGTTGAGAGCGTCATTGCAAGTCTGAAACAAAACAGTTTCCCAGATCAGAGTTTGAGATGGGAAACAGGGCATAGACAGGAGAGAAAGCTGAGGCAGGATGCCTGGAAGCTATTGTGCCAGCTAAGAGGAGAATGGTCCAATCACACAATTATAATATAATCACAATCTGATATAATCTCCCCCAGCACAAGTGCACAGAGCCTGGGAGAAATGAGAGGGCAGAGGGCAGTAAGTCTGTATTATACAAGGGTGACAGCTTGGATGCTTGGCCTCAAGGATGAGCCATTAACAAAAAGGTCATACAAGGCAGAGAGGAGGATATGAGGTAAAGGAAAGAAGACCAGCTTTACTCAGTGAGGCTCAGAGCACTGCCCTGGGACAACAGGTTAGCATAGTCATCCAAGACTCCAAAAAAGAGTTTCCACATCAGAGAAGAGCAACCATCCTTAGGTGTGTGTCCCAATACAGAGAGGAGCATGAGAAGAGATGGGACCTGAGATGGGTCCTTAGACACAGGGAGTTTTTAATAAGATGAGGGAAAGACATTGGACAGAGGATTTGACCCCAGATAGAGATTGAAAACCTACATGTTAATTACATATTTGTGTGCACACCTACACATGCATACACACACACACACACACACGCACGCACATTATACACACACAATAAAATAAATAAATATAGGTTTAAATTTTTAAAGTATTTTTCATATACAAAGATGTGTGTGTGTGTGTGTGTATTTCCTTATGCATTCTTAAGACAGGGTCTCAAGCTGCATCCCAGGCTGACCTCAAACTCACTATACAGCCTAAACTGGCCTCAAACTTGTGAGCATCTTCTTGCTTTGGTCTTCACAGTTACGGGATTACAGGCATTTGCTACCATAACTCCTAGTGTATACAGAATGCTTTTGTTTGTCTGGCTTTGGTTTCAGTTTTATATTTCATAATATGTTGTTGTGATGGTCATTGGTGGTTTTATGTTTGTTTGTTTGTTTGTTTGTTTGCATTGCTCAATTGGAACTCAGCATCTCATGCAAGTTTAGTCATTGAGCTACACACCCAGTCTCTTACATCATAATGCTAAATAAAACAAAACAATAAAAATACAGGCACAAAAGTGTCCCATCTCTGTTCCCTCCCCCATCAAATATAATCGGAGTAAGAACAAACCCATGGTGTTAGATTAAGTGTGGAGAGATGAATACCCATTCATCTCTCCTCATGGGAGGAGGTGGAGAGAGCCCAGGGGCTGTTGCAATTTGTCCTGATCTGCATGTTCTTATCTTCAGCCTGCAAAGATTTCCCTGTGCTATCCACTGGGATCAGCACACAGTGACAGCATGACTGCTGTATTCTACTTAAAAACTTAAGAAAACAGAAAAAGAAAGTAATACATAGGAGATACAGGAGAATAGTAAGATCCGTGGTCTAAATCCCACAGGGGGAAAAAAAATGATGTACTAGAAACAAAAGGATGGAAGGCAACTCAGAGGCTCACAACTCATCATGCCAGCACCTAGGAGATTGGAGGCAGGAGGATCACCATAAATATGAGTCTAGCCTGGGCTACATAGTAAGTTCCTAGCCAGCCTGAATTATAGAGTGAGACCCTGTTTGAGCCTTTATACTCCCTAAAAGAAGAGGGAAACAAACAGGATGGCAGTATTGGATGTTGGCATTTAATGGATTCTGAGATGTCAGAATTCTGAGACCTAAGGCAGGACACCAGATTTACAGACCACAGGGACTCACTTTAGGTGGACATGTTATTTGGGTCCAAAATGCTTTTTATTGATTTTATAAGAACCTGTGAACAGATATGTATACTACTTTCCGTAAAGGCCTTCCAAAATAAAAGGAACATAACTCTACCTTGGGTAAATATGTCAGGGGAGTGAAACCTTCCGCTGATGCAGAGACATGAAACTGCTTTATGTTCGAGTTGATGCCTTCAAACTCACTGTGACCTGGCTCTGACCACTGGAATCAGATGAATGGTGGTCACATCACAGCCTGGAAAGTTCCTAAGTGTTTGAGAAGTAATTCCAAGTGAGGTTATAAAGATGTGCCTATGTGTTTCTGCAGTAGCATGCTGAACTCTAGCTAATGTATGCGAATGGTACCCAGCATTAAAGCACGTGATCAAATACCTCCTCAAGAAATAAGAGTCAGATAAGACTTGTCCTTGGCAGACAGTGTAGGTAGTTCCACGCCTACTGATAAAACAGCCAGGGGCACAAAACTTGAAACTGAATTGGACCTCCTACCTTTACAACCAAATATTCAGGCAATGTGGTCAAGAAAGCATACAGCAAACTAGCCAGGGCCTCCTCCTTCCCACATTCCCAACATCAATCCACGGGGTAAGACTGAGTTGCTGAATTAGGACAACAGAGTGAGGAGCCAGAGAGGAATGGCTGTTCTTGGAGAGGACCTGGGTTTGGTTCCCAGCCCCCTATTCACACACACACACACACACACACACACCTATTCACACACACACATACACACACACACACAAGATTATAAATAAAATACATTGTTTTATTTCTAAGAGGACACTAGTGCACACAGAGGGACACTGTATATAGAGAGCTGCAGAGATCTGGAGAGGGAACCCCAAATGAGTCTTTACCTGGCATTTGCATGTGGTTAAAAAAAATTGAAAAAATATGGAGCACTGGAAAGGAAATCAGAACAGGGTAGGTAGAAAAGATAAGATAATTCACATCACAACCAGCCAGAGCACAGAAATATAACACATGTAGCTGTACTGGTAAATTGTCACTGCAGCTTGAGCTCACTAAGAATCTAGCACTGGAACTTAGGTCTCCGCCCCCACTTCAGACCCTAGCATTTTAACCTCAAAGTGTCCTCCCTTGTCTTGGGATATGCTGCTCGTAACCCCAGGACCCAGAGAGATGAGCAAGATAGCTCAACCAAGAATGAAACGACATCATGTCCTTGGGGACAGCTAGAAGGTGAACCATTTTCAACAGAAATCACCTCTGTTTATCCCACATTATAAAGACAGATGCCTCACTGGGAAAGAGAAGCCAGAAGGTCAGCCGTGGGAAGCTCAGCTGTGGAGATAGAGCTCAATCAGAAACTCCACCAATGTCAACTTCCCCAGTCAGTGTCTGCTAGATGTCCTGAGCGTGACTTGTGACATCATCCCCATCTGCTGCCATTTGTTGCTTTATGTGGAAGCCTCACCCAGAGGGAATGTGAGGATACGCTGATCTGCCCAGGACTCTCAGTGGGGAACTCCAGCTGGCTGCCAAGCAGGGCTTCCCAGATAATTTCTGATGGATACTGTGAGTGCCTAATTGGATATTTCGCTTCTTTCTTTCTATCCATCTTCTTCTACCTATTCTTTTACTTGGGCTTTGCTATTTACTTACTGAACTCAGCAATTCAAACCCAAAAGTATGACCAGCATAGAGCATACTTCGGATGCTACAGCAACATACTTCAGGCACATCAAGTAGAACACATCACCACGGCAATGGGGGGGGGGGGATCAATGTCATCTCAGCAAAGTTCACAGCAGAGCCTACAGGGCCTTCCTGATTCCGAGTACCTTAACTGCACGATGACTGCAACGCCGGTTAACAGAAAACAAAATGCGACCATCAGTACAATGAATTTCTCAAGAGTGAGCTCACACCATGGAGTCAAACTCAGAAGTGAGAGATAAGAAAACATCAGGAAGAGACACTGAAAGAACGTCAATAAAATGTCTCACAATGCTCCAACCAATCAACCAATACAGCAAAAGAAAAGCATGCTGATTGGCTGGATATTCAAACTCAATTTTTTTTTTTTTTTTTTTTTTTTTTGGTTCTCAGCTTGTACATTTGTACATTTTGTAGGAATTCAATTCTGAATTGCCTCCCAACTAGACACCACACCCTCCCTCTCAGCTTCCTGAGGCAATCTGTCTTAGTCACATTTGTACCATCATGTAAAAAAGCCCTCCCCACCCCCTTACCCCAGGCACAAAACACAGATGATGGTACAGCTTTGGCCCTGGTACTCAGAGCATAAACATGTTCTTAACAAATGTCTCCACATGTTTATTAATAGATCATTAGATGTCTAAAAGGAAAAAACACAATTTTTTCATATTCCACATAACCAAATAGATTCATTATAAAGAATAATTCCTGGTGTACATTTCTTAGACATTATCTATCATAACCAAAAATTCATCATCAAGCCCTCAAGGACCATGAGTGGCTGAGAATATAACTCCTGAGATGCCCTGAGAACTTACTTCTGAGATTTGAACTGCTTTGTCAACAGTGTTCTTTATACCCAAAATTCTTACAGATTTTACAACATGACTAATAATAAAAAAATCATCTTTCATTGTGTGCTTTACAAATCTCCAGAGGAAAAAGTGTTTTACCCAGAAAAAAATGGCTCTGAAATATCTGTTATACCCTTCTAGAAAATTATCTCATATGTGCACAGTAGTTCATTGTGCACATAAAGTCTCTGGGTCCCTGGGGACATCTGAAAGTTGCTGTTAACATGGTGGTAGTTGAAGTGTGAATTTCAGGAGGAGAACATGGGCCCTCAAATAAGCCATGAGCATGTTGTATGTAACAATCTAGCATTTACATTTCAAGTTTACATGTGTCGAAGGACGAAAAAGTAGTCAGCAATTCCAAAGAATTGGAAGCCCAAGGAGGGGATGGTTTTCTACAAAGTGCACCAGAGCAAATCTAAATCATGTGACCTAAATCCTGTGACTGGTTCTGCCATGGTTTGAATGTGATCTGAGTTGTCTCCTAAGGCATGTGTACTAGAAGTTGTAAACATGGAAAATACCCTGATACAAGCAACTGAAAGAAAGGGGATTTTTGTTGGCTCACATGTTGAAGTATAGTATATCTTGATAGAGAAGTCAGAATATTGGGAGCTTGAAGATGCTGGTCACATGGTACCCACATCAAGAAGCAGAAAGCTATGAGGAGCTCAACCATTAATTTTTATATGGGCCAGGAACCACGCCCAGGGAATGGTACTGCTCAATTTTACTGTGGGTCTTCAATGTTCAGTTAGTCTACTATATTCTAATTATCCAGCATGATTCCCTACAGGCCTGCCTCCCAGATGATACCAATTCCTGTCAAGTTTGTAATGGACAGTTTGGTGGTTTGAATAAAAATGGCCCCTATAGCCCCATGGGAAGTGGCATTATTAGGAGTTGTGCCCTTGTTGGAAGAAGTATGTCACTTCGGAGGCAGGCTTTGAAGTCTCAGATGCTTAAGCTAAGTCTAGTGTGGCAGTTCTTTTCCTGCTGCCTGAGGATCCAGATATAGAACTCTCATCTACCTCTCCAGTGCCATATCTGCCTGTATACTACCATGACGATAATCCATTAAACCTTTAAACTGTAAGCCAGCCCCAATTAAGTGTTTTTCTTTTAAGAGTTGTGGTCATTGTGTCTCTTCACAGCAATGTGTAACAATGCAGAGACAGTGGGCTCATTAAGAGGTGGGACCTAGTGAGACTGTCACTCTTGGACATATAATTCTTTTTTTTTTTCCCTTTTTTTTTTAATATTTTTATTACATATTTTCCTCAATTACATTTCCAATACTATCCCAAAAGTCCCCCATAGCGCCCCCCACTTCCCTACCCACCCATTCCCATTCTTTTGGCCCTGGCATTCCCCTATATTGGGGCATATAAAGTTTGCAAGTCCAATGGGCCTCTCTTTCCATTGATGGCCGACTAGGCCATCTTTCGATACATATGCAGCTAGAGACAAGAGCTCCAGGGTTCTGGTTAGTACATCATGTTGTTCCAACAATAGGGTTGCAGATCCCTTTAGCTCCTTGGGTACTTTCTCTAGCTTCTCCATTGGGAGCCCTGTGATACATCCAATAGCTGACTGTGAACATCCACTCCTGTGTTTGCTAGGCCCCGGCATCGTCTCACAAGAGACAGCTATATTTGGGTCCTTTCAGCAAAATCTTGCTAGTGTATGCAATGGTGTCAGCGTTTAAAAGCTGATTATGGGACGGATCCCTGGATACAGCAGTCTCTAAATGGTCCATCCTTTCATCACAGCTACGAACTTTGTCTCTGTAACTCCTTCCCTGGGTGTTTTATTCCCAATTCTAAGAAGGTGCACAGTGTCCACACTTTGGTCTTCATTCTTCTTGAGTTTCATGCGTTTATCAAATTGTATCTTATACCTTGGGTATCCTAAGTTTTGGGCTAATATCCACTTATCAATGAATACATATTGTGTGAGTTCTTTTGTGATTGTGTTACTTCACTCAAGATGATGCCCTCCAGGTCCATCCATTTGGCTAGGAATTTCATAAATTCATTCTTTTTAATAGCTGAGTAGTACTCCATTGTGTAAATGTACCATAATTTCTGTATCCATTCCTCTGTTGAGGGACATCTGGGTTCTTTCCAGCTTCTGGCTATTATAAATAGGGCTGCTATGAACATAGTGGAGCATGTGTCCTTTTTACCGGTTGGGACATCTTCTGGATATATGCCCAGGAGAGGTATTGCTGGATCCTCCGGTAGTACTATGTCCAATTTTCTGAGGAACCGCCAGACTGATTTCCAGAGTGGTTGTACAAGCTTGCAATCCCACCAACAATGGAGGAGTGTTCCTCTTTCTCCACATCCTCGCCAGCATCTGCTGTCACCTGAATTTTTGATCTTAGCCATTCTGACTGGTGTGAGGTGGAATCTCAGGGTTGTTTTGATTTGCATTTCCCTGATGATTAAGGATGTTGAACATTTTTTCAGGTGCTTCTCTGCCATTCGGTATTCCTCAGGTGAGAATTCTTTGTTCAGTTCTGAGCCCCATTTTTAATGGGGTTATTTGACTTTCTGGAGTCCACCTTCTTGAGTTCTTTATATATATTGGATATTAGTCCCTTATCTGATTTAGGATAGGTGAAGATCCTTTCCCAATCTGTTGGTGGTTTTTTTGTCTTATTGATGGTGTCTTTAGCCTTGCAGAAGCTTTGTAGTTTCATGAGGTCCCACTTGTCAATTCTCGATCTTACAGCACAAGCCATTACTGTTCTATTCAGGAATTTTTCCCCTGTGCCCATATCTTCAAGGCTTTTCCCCACTTTCTCCTCTATAAGTTTCAGTGTCTCTGGTTTTATGTGAAGTTCCTTGATCCACTTAGACTTGACCTTAGTACAAGGAGATAGGAATGGATCGATTCGCATTCTTCTACATGTTAACAACCAGTTGTGCCAGCACCATTTGTTGAAAATGCTGTCTTTCTTCCACTGGATGTTTTTAGCTCCCTTGTCGAAGATCAAGTGACCATAGGTGTGTGGGTTCATTTCTGGGTCTTCAATTCTATTCCATTGGTCTATTTGTCTGTCACTATACCAGTACCATGCAGTTTTTATCACAATTGCTCTGTAGTAAAGCTTTAGGTCCGGTATGGTGATTCCACCAGAGGTTCTTTTATCCTTGAGAAGAGTTTTTGCTATCCTAGGTTTTTTGTTATTCCAGATGAATTTGCAGATTGCACTTTCTAATTCGTTGAAGAATTGATTTGGAATTTTGATGGGGATTGCATTGAATCTGTAGATTGCTTTTGGCAAGATAGCCATTTTTACAATGTTGATCCTGCCAATCCATGAGCATGGGAGATCTTTCCATCTTCTGAGATCTTCTATAATTTCTTTCTTCAGAGACTTGAAGTTTTTATTATACAGATCTTTCACTTCCTTAGTTAGAGTCACGCCAAGATATTTTATATTATTTGTGACTATTGAGAAGGGTGTTGTTTCCCTAATTTCTTTCTCAGCCTGTTTATTCTTTGTGTAGAGAAAGGCCATTGATTTGTTTGAGTTAATTTTATATCCAGCTACTTCACCGAAGCTGTTGATCAGGCTTAGGAGTTCTCTGGTGGAATTTTTAGGGTCACTTATATATACTATCATATCATCTGCAAAAAGTGATATTTTGACTTCATCTTTTCCAATTTGTATCCCTTTGATCTCCTTTTGTTGTCGAATTGCTCTGGCTAGGACTTCAAGTACAATGTTGAATAGGTATGGAGAAAGTGGACAGCCTTGTCTAGTCCCTGATTTTAGAGGGATTGCTTCAAGCTTCTCACCATTTACTTTGATGTTGGCTACTGGTTTGCTGTAGATTGCTTTTATCATGTTTAGGTATGGGCCTTGAATTCCTGATCTTTCCAAGACTTTTATCATGAATGGGTGTTGGATCTTGTCAAATGCTTTTTCCGCATCTAACGAGATGACCATGTGGTTTTTGTCTTTGAGTTTGTTTATATACTGGATTATGTTGATGGATTTCCGTATATTGAACCATCCCTGCATCCCTGGGATGAAACCTACTTGGTCAGGCTGGATGATTGTTTTGATGTGTTCTTGGATTCGGTTAGCAAGAACTTTATTGAGGATTTTTGCATCAATATTCATAAGGGATATTGGTCTGAAGTTTTCTATCTTTGTTGGGTCTTTTTGTGGTTTAGGTATCAGAGTAATTGTGGCTTCATAGAATGAGTTGGGTAGAGTACCTTCTGTTTCTATTTTGTGGAATAGTTTGTGAAGAACTGGGATTAGATCTTCTTTGAAGGTCTGATAGAACTCTGCACTAAACCCATCTGGTCCTGGGCTTTTTTTAGTTGGGAGACTATTAATGACTGCTTCTATTTCTTTGGGGGATATAGGGCTGTTTAGATCATTAACCTGATCTTGATTCAACTTTGGTACCTGGTATCTGTCTAGGAACTTCTACATTTCATCCAGGTTCTCCAGTTTTGTTGAGTATAGCCTTTGGTAGAAGGATCTGATGGTGTTTTGGATGTCTTCAGGATCTGTTGTTATGTCTCCTTTTTCATTTCTGATTTTGTTAATTAGGATGCTTTCCCTGTGCCCTCTAGTGAGTCTGGCTAAGGGTTTATCTATCTTGTTGATTTTCTCAAAGAACCAGCTCCTTCATTGGTTGATTCTTTGAATAGTATTTCTTGTTTCCACTTGGTTGATTTCACCCCTGAGTTTGATTATTTCCTGCCGTCTACTCCTCTTGGGTGAATTTGCTTCCTTTTGTTCTAGTGCTTTTAGGTGTGTTGTCAAGCTGCTAATGTGTGCTCTCTCTAGTTTCCTTTTGGAGGCACTCAGAGCTATGAGTTTTCCTCTTAGAAATGCTTTCATTGCGTCCCATAAGTTTGGGTATGTTGTGGCTTCATTTTCATTGAACTCTAAAAAGTCCTTAATTTCTTTCTTTATTCCTTCCTTGACCAAGGTATCATTGAGAAGAGTGTTGTTCAGTTTCCACGTGAAGGTTGGCTTTCTATTATTTATTTTGTTATTGAAGATCAGCCTTAGTCCATGGTGATCTGATAGGATGCATGGGACAATTTCAATATTTTTATATCTGTTGAGGCCTGCTTTGTGACCAATTATGTGGTCAATTTTGGAGAAGGTACCATGAGGTGCTGAGAAGAAGGTATATCCTTTTGTTTTAGGATAGAATGTTCTGTAGATATCTGCCAGATCCATTTGATTCATAATTTCTGTTAGTTTCACTGTGTCCCTGTTTAGTTTCTGTTTCCATGATCTGTCCATTGGTGAAAGTGGTGTGTTGAAGTATCCCACTATTATTGTATGAGGTGCAATGTGTGCTTTGAGATTTACTAAAGTTTCTTTAATGAATGTGGCTGCCTTTGTATTTGGAGCATAGATATTCAGGATTGATAGTTCCTCTTGGAGGATTTTACCTTTGATGAGTATGAAGTGTCCCTCCCTGTCTTTTTTAATGACTTTGGGTTGGAAGTCAATCTTATCAGATATTAGAATGGCTACTCCAGCTTGTTTCTTCCTACCATTTGCTTGGACAATTGTTTTCCAGGCTTTCATTCTGAGGTAGCGTCTATCCTTTTCTCTGAGATGAGTTTCCTGTAAGCAGCAAAATGTTGGGTCTTGTTTGTGTAGCCAGTTTGTTAGTCTATGTCTTTTCATCAGGGAGTTGAGTCCATTGATATTAAGAGATATTAAGGAAAAGTAATTGTTGTTTCCTGTTATTTTTGTTGTTAAAGTTGGCATTTTGTTCTTGTGGCTGTCTTCTTTTAGGTTTGTTGAGGGATTACCTTCTTGTTGTTTCTAGGGCGTGGTTCCTGTCCTTGTATTGGTTTTTTTCTGTTATTATCCTTTGAAGGGCTGGATTCGTGGAGAGATAATGTGTGAATTTGGTTTTGTCGTGGAATACTTTGGTTTCTCCATCTATGTTAATTGAGAGTTTGGCTGGGTATAGTAGCCTGGGCTGGAATTTGTGTTCTTTTAGTGTCTGTATAACATCCGTCCAGGATCTTCTGGCTTTCATAGTCTCTGGTGAAAAATCTGGTGTAATTCTGATAGGCTTGCCTTTATATGTTACTTGGCCTTTTTCTCTTACTGCTTTTAGTATTCTATCTTTATTTAGAGCATTTGTTGCTCTGATTATTATGTGTCGGGAGGTATTTCTTTTCTGGTCCAGTCTATTTGGAGTTCTGTAGGCTTCTTGTATGTTCATGGGCATCTCTTTCTTTAGATTTGGGAAGTTTTCTTCTATAATTTTGTTGAAGATGTTTGCTGGTCCTTTGAGTTGAAAATCTTCATTCTCATCTACTCCTATTATCCGTAGGTTTGGTCTTCTCATTGTGTCCTGTATTTCTTGGATGTTTTGAGTTAGGATCTTTTTGCATTTTACATTTTCCTTGATTGTTGTGCCGATGTTCTCTATGGAATCTTCTGTACCTGAGATTCTCTCTTCCATCTCTTGTATTCTGTTGCTGATGCTCGTATCTATGGTTCCAGATTTCTTTCCTAGGGTTTCTATCTCCAGTGTTGCCTCATTTTGGGTTTTCTTTATTGTGTCTACTTCCCTTTTTAGGTCTAGTATGGTTTAGTTCATTTCCATCATCTGTTTGGATGTGTTTTCCTGTTTTTCTGTAAGGACTTCTACCTGTTTGATTATGTTATCGTGTTTTTCTTTAAGGATTTGTAACTCTTTAGCAGTGTTCTCCTGCAATTCTTTAAGGGATTTTTGTGCTTCCTCTTTATTGTCTTCTGCCTGTTTACCAGTGTTCCTTTGTATTTCTTTAAGTGTGTTATTAAAGTCCTTCTTGAAGTCCTCTATCATCATCAGGAGATATGCTTTTAAATCCGTGTCTAGCTTTTCCGGTGTGTTGGGGTGCCCTGGACTGGGCGAAGTGGGGGTGCTGGGTTCTGATGATGGTGAGTGGTCTTGGTTTCTGTTAGTAAGATTATTACGTTTACCTTTCGCCATCTGGTAATCTCTGGGGTTAGTTGTTATCGTTGTCACTGTTTAAAGATTGGAGCAGAAGCTGTGTTCCACTCACCAGCAGTCTCTAAATCCTGCGGCGGGGGTCGTGGGTAGCTGATGGTACCCTGGTGCTGGTCCAGCTGGAAGAGGCCTGTGGTCCTACTCAGGCCGTTTTTCTGCTTCCCTAACTAATGCAGTCTCTGGTCCCACGTGCAATTGGATTGGAGCAGAAGCTGTGTTCCACTCTCCAGAAGTCTTAAGATCCTGTGGTGGGTGTTGTGGGTAGCTGGTGAGTGTCAGCCAACCCTGCGCCCCAGCTGCCCCGGTGCTTTTCTGGCCGGAAGAGGGTTGTGGCCCTATGTAGGCCGGATTTCTCTCTCCCCAACCAGAGCAGTCTCAGGTCCTGCGTGATTGGACTGGAGCAGAAGCTGTGTTCCACTCACCAGCAGTCCCAAAATCCTGCGGCGGGGGTCGTGGGTAGCTGGCGGGTGTCAGGCAACCCTGCGCTCCTGCTACCCCGGCGCTGCTCAGGCCGGATGAGGCCTGTGGCCCTACTCAGGCCGGTTTCTGCTTTCCTAACTAATGCAGTCTCAGGTCCCGCGCCTACATATAATTCTTACAAGGCTTAGTTATTATCAGAGACTGGGCCTTCAGTAGTCTAAGGCTTGATGTCATTCCACATGATCTCTCCCATATACACATATCTGGCATGATGTCATCTGAAACCATGTGATATGGCCAGGGTATATGGGATGACAGAGACAGAACTTCAATAAACATCTCCAAAAACTGTAGGTTAAATAAGCCTTTTTTCTTCAAATATGACCTAGCCTCAAGAATTTCGTTATAGTAATGAAAACCAGACTAACTCAGATTCCTTGGAATTTGGAATTGCAGATATTCAGGGAGAAAGTAAAGGTAGTGAAGAAAGTGTGATATATTGGAATCATGTGAGAATTTATGAATAAAGGGGATAGGCAGAAGTAAGGGCATGGGGACTCATGCCAGCATTATGATCATGTGGAGAAGACAGCTTCTTAATTATAAACATGAATGGGAGACTGTAGAGATTACTTGTATGAAAGTGTGTTCCCCAACATGGAAGAGAGGAAGAAAGAAAGAAAGAAAGAAAGAAAGAAAGAAAGAAAGAAAGAAAGAAAGAGAGAAAATAAGGAGGAAAGGAGGGACAGAGGGAGGGATGGAGGAAGGAAAAATGAATGAAGAAAGGAAGATAAAGAAAGAAAGAGAGAGGAAGAAAGAGAAAGAAAGAGAGAGAAAGAGAGAAAGGAAGAGGAAAGAAAGAAAGAAAGAAAGAAAGAAAGAAAGAAAGAAAGAAAGAAAATAAGGAGGAAAGGAGGGACAGAGGGAGGGATGGAGGAAGGAAAAATGAATGAAGAAAGGAAGATAAAGAAAGAAAGAGAGAGAGAGAAAGAAATAAAGAAAGAAAGAGAGAGAAAAAGAGAGAAAGGAAGAGGAAAGAAAGAAAGAAAGAAAGAGAAAGAAAGAAAGAAAGAAAGAAAGAAAGAAAGAAAGAAAGAAAGAAAATAAGGAGGAAAAGAGGGACAGAGGGAGGGATGGAGGAAGGAAAAATGAATGAAGAAAGGAAGATAAAGAAAGAAAGAGAGAGGAAGAAAGAGAAAGAAAGAAAGAGAGAGAGAGAAAGAAAGAAAGAGAGAGAGAGAAAGAGAGAGAGAGAAAGAGAGAAAGAGAGAAAGGAAGAAGAAAGAAAGAAAGAAAGAAAGAAAGAAAGAAAGAAAGAAAGAAGGAAAGGAGGGACAGAGGGAGGGATGGAGGAAGGAAAAATGAATGAAGAAAGGAAGATAAAGAAAGAAAGAGAGAGGAAGAAAGAGAAAGAAAGAAAGAGAGAGAGAGAGAGAAAGAAAGAAAGAAAGAAAGAAAGAAAGAAAGAAAGAAAGAAAGAAAACCATCACCTAGCAAAACAACAAGCAACCACAGAACAACACATGAGGTGGGGGTGCAGAGAGCTACACTGCCAGAACCCACCAGCATTCATTGAAGAGCTGAATAAACTATAGCAGGGTCTGGGATGCTCTCTCCACATAAGAGTGAAATCTACATGCAGTGCTAACACCCACAGAAGCAGTGTGGGACTGTGAGCCTATACTACCACGATGGAGCACTGGGGGTACTTGACAATCTGGCCCCACTTCTGGTGTCTGTTTCCTGACTGTGGGGGCCATGTGCTGTCAGGTGTCCTTGCCACCACAATGGCGTGCATTTCTTCTTAGCCTGTGACCCAGAATAGATGCTCCTCCTCCCCTAAGGTAGCTATGTGGTCAGAGCAATGAGACAAACAAAAACAAAAACAAAAAAACAAAAAAAAAACACACACGCACAGATTAATATACCTACCTGGAATACCATATCCCAGTACAAAACAGTCCAGGCGGGAAAGAAGGTGTACCCCACCCCACCCCCCATCAGAGAGAAGAGTCTGGGGAAAAGATGAATGTTCAAAGGCTGCGATGCATCTGAATGTGTTGGGAAGGGAACCAAGCTCAGATGGAGAAACCAGAGGGTGAATTAGTAACTCGAACTGTGAAACTAAGTAAACAAAGAAGCAACTGACTATTTTTCCTCCAGAAAGCACAATGCTGTAATAGAAAAATACCCTATTCATTGCCTATGGTTCCGTGACAGCTAATGCTTACACAGTCAAAGTAATGTAACAGAAGTTCCCCATTTTGATTTACCTGCCATACTGTTGTTCTGTGGAAAGGACAGAGGAAGACAGAGTTACATTAAATGCCTACCTGAACCTGGAAGTTCGTTTCAGTGTAACTAGATAATTTAAGAGTCTGAGACCAATATTAGAAGATAGCTCAACAGGGACGGGGGTTGGGGGGTAGGGTGGGATAGGGATAAGCCTGGAGAAATTACTCACTCGGTGGTAAAGAGTGTCTGCTGCTCTTCCCGAGGACTGGAGCACCCACATCAGGAGGCCCACAATTGTAACTCCAATTTTGGAGAACCTGATGCCCTCTTTTAGCCTCCATGGGCACTTGTGGTGGCAGCATACGTGCACACATACAAATACATACAAATAAAATTTATAAATGAAAGAATGGGATCTAAATGAGTCACTGGTGGCTAAGTGCATTGGTGACTGTGTATCTACAGACTGTTTGGTTCCCCCTTTGATCAGAGGTAGGGAATCCTCACATGCCAATGAACTGTCTACATGGAGGGACCGCATTGTGTGTGATTTTTTTTCACTGTGTGTCAGTCAATACAGAGCACTGGAGGACACAAAGGAAGATGCAGCGCTCTCTCCTAGGGAGAATGGAGATAAGGGAGTGTGTGTGTGAGCAAACACGTGAGAGTCAGAGTCTGATGCCAGGCTTCCTTTTCAATCACTTTCTAACTTAGTGCACGTGAGCACAGATGTGGTCTATCACTCTCAGCCTCACTAGTTTAAAGCAGGCCCTTCTGCTGAACCTGTTCTGTTTTCATCTCCTACCATGCAGGGGTTAGATTGTGCACAATAATCCCCTACATCCTATGTGGGTGGTGGAGATTCAAACTTAGGACGTCATGCTTGTATCATACCCAGTGAGCCATTTTCTCAGATGTCTCTACCTTACTTACTTCTTGAGGCAGAATCACCTACTTGACCTGGGGCTCACTGATTTGGCCAGACTAACTATCCACAAAGTTCTAGGGACCATCCTGACTCCACCTCCTCATTGCTGGGATTATAGACCTGTACCTCCATACCCAGATTCTTATGAGGATTCTGGGACTCAATCAGGACCTTGTGAGCCATCTTTTCAGTGCCAAAATACAAGATTTTTTGCTAAAACGATCAAAGGCCGTCCATTTTCTTGATGGTTGCTCAAGTCAAACACAGGAAGCTCCTCCTCAACCCCACCCTCCCTGTGATTTGAATTTTAAACACTGTACCTTCAAATTCTGCCCCAAATCTGCCATTGCCCCCTCCTCTGTACCTTTGCACCCAATCACCATGGCATTGCACTGGCTTGGCCCAGTGTTGCCTGATGGGCTGTCCTGTCTCCACCCTCCTCTATGTACACTTCCTCTCATTCTTTCCCTCTGAAGCAGCTACAACCAGTCCCATTACATTTTCCCTTGTTCTGGGTAAAAAACAGTTTCTGTTTTTCTCCAAGCCCTCTCCCTGCTGTTGCGTCTTGGGGCTGCCTTCTATACCTTTCTCTATTTATTTCCCTTTAGCTACAAGGCCCTGATATTACCTCCACCCATTCCTGCAGGTTCACATCTCTGGATCTCTGCACATGCTCTGCCTCTCCATGGGATGTTCCTACCACAAAGCTACTTGCTTCCTTCTTTACCTGGTCAAGTCTTTGCTGGGCCTGTCTTTTCAAGGAGTGCCCCTCTTCAGTCACCTAGGCCATATCACTTGCTCCTCTTCTACAGCTTGGGCCCTGCGTTCCACTGTGCACTTATCCCGTCTAGTCATCTGCTTGCGCGATCTGTCTCTACTCCCACCTAAAACAGCTTCCTAAATCAGAGATATTTTAGGTGTCTTTATTCCCTAATATATCCTCTAGGATCTCAATAAATATTTCTTTACCACATGACTGTTGGGGTAAATTCAATTGCATATAATTATATCTCAGTGACAGATGATACTTTAAATTGGTCTTTCCCTGCAGATGATTCATTGTGCCAATTTATGAAGCATTTAGACACTTGCAGAACTTCTTATCCCTTCCAGAGACTCTACACCCACTCTGCCTCTTCTAATCACTTGAATGCTTGGTGTCATAGACTCAGCTGGTTGAGATACAGCGGGGGAGGGGGTTGGTTATCTGATTATCTTGATTATCCATATGTTCAAACTTCACAGTACAAAGTGTATCCTTTACTGGGTCCTATGCATCTCTACATGACATCGTTCTAACCTCTACTTCTATGAGAGGCTGGCCTCACTCAAAGTAATGCCAGTTCATTAGGAAACTTCATAAGGCTGCAGAATGAACACCAGGAAACACACAGTATGCCTAGACAAACACAAACCCTTATGTGAATCTTAGAGCCTCACCTACAATGTAGTTTGAAGTCAGAGCTATTCCAGCTGCTGAGTTGGGCAAGACTGAATAGCTGCCCTCTGAGGATGTCTCTTATGTGTCAAGACTATGCTACTCTCCTGATATCTCTTACAGAGATCTCGGATTATTCTTTTTTTTTTTTAAATTGAGATGGAAAATCTGCAGGAACTTTGGTCTGGCATTGTAATGACACAGAGCTGGGATTTGGTTCAAGGTCTTCATTTAAGTACATCTTCAATTCTGTGTTTAACCTTAGGCTGTTTGAGAAGGAAGAGAGACAGAGAGAGACAGAAAGAATGCTCAAGGACCGGCTTAGGAAGGAGGGCAGAGACCACATGCATTTGCATCCTTGCTAAAATCCCCTCCTGACACTACCTTTGGTTATTCTACCAGACATGTCTAACTGCAGGCTCGTGGGCCCCATGCAGCTGAGGTTAGCCACAAATGTAGTTCATGGCAAGATCATGAACATTCTTAAAATGTTATGAGATTTCTTGGCAATTTGTTTGTAACTAAAGAGCCCACCATGAGCTTTATAGATG
Source organism: Mus caroli (assembly GCF_978045245.1). NCBI lineage: Eukaryota > Metazoa > Chordata > Mammalia > Rodentia > Muridae > Mus > Mus caroli. Next base: position 94,117,552 of record NW_028227272.1, read on the forward strand.
ATGTCTAACATCAACCGGCTGTCACAGAGGCAGAAAGAAGCCTGAATACACACCCAACAGTGCTAGAGAATAATTACATAACAGCTAAAGGGTCCAGCAAGTTTGAGGGAAGCCTGTGCTAGACTAGAAGTGACATCTTATCTCAAAACAAAAGTCAAAAAGAAAATCTGAGAAGATGGCTCATCTGTCTAGTGCTCACCACTTAAGCACCAGTACCTGAGTTCTAACCAATCCCTGCACCCAGTCAATAGACTGAGGCCTGCAACCTGCCCCTTGGAAAGCAGACAGGAGTCTCTTGAGGCTTGATTTCCAAAAACTAAGCTCTCGTTTCAGTGTGAGACTCTATTTTGAGAAATGGTGTGAGCAATACTTTACTCAACAAGGATTACTCAACATTGATCTCTAACCTCCACAGGCAAACACACACACACACACACACACACACACACACACACACACACACACACACACACACAGGCTGCTACTTTCCTTTTTAATCCACTATGTTTGCACAAACTAAGGCTCTATAGTATGTTCTTCCACTAGAGCTAAAAAAATAAAATAAAATAAAATAAAATAAAATAAAATAAAATAAAATAAAGCAAAATCTACCAGGGAGTGTCTTTGACTCCAGCATTTGTCCCTTTTCTTCTTATTATTGTTCTGTAGAATCTACATTATCTACTTCTGAGTACGTCTCAGTATTCGAACTATGATCAAGGATGAAAGCAACCAAACCAGGAATCATGCTTTTCAGAGTACCTTCTTCCACCAGGTCTGAATCCAAAGCAAAAGTATCACACGTTCAAAGGCACGGTGGCGTCAAAGGTAACTTACAGTCACACTGTGTTTCCTTGGAGAGATCAGATCTCAGCTGGAACTCGCTGATTTCGACACATCTGCTGAATCACACAAGTTTATCTAAAGGAGGAAGGGTCCTACTACCCTTGCCATGAGGTATGTGTATCGGAGTGGATCTCAAACATCCCCCAGGCAACAGGATACTCCATCAACAACCCTAGAATCTGTGAGATGGGGCATGGGCTGTACTAATCAGAGGCACTGCAGCCACCAAAGACATTTCCTCATACTTAAAACCTCCTTGTCATTCATGGAAGAGGCCAGCTGTCCGGCTCCCCACCCCACCGCCCCCATCCCTAACCACACAGGGAAAGCTCATAAAGAAGCCTATTATCCCATGGAAATTTTAGTTGATTTGGATTTGACACATTTGAAGGAATGTGCCAGAGACACATCTTTTCAGGAAGGTTGGGTTGGCCTGGAATTCTTCAGAACATGTCTAAGAAAAAATACGACTTTTAAAACATTCCCTCACTGATAACTTTTGAAAACCAAATTAAGCTGTACTGCCTGAAAGTAACTACTGGCATATTTCGAATTAAATCAACCCATTTTCAAGATCGAGCAAGAAGATATCACCAGGCACAGTATTTGTAGAACTCTAGTGAAAATCCCTCCTTGAGGAGACAGACAAAGCTGAGATGCTACCATAAGGAACCCCTGCAACCCTTCAGGGGATGCCCCAGAGCCAGAGTAGGTATGTGGCCCATCTCTCTCTCCATGGCTATTTGCATATAAGTGAGATCTGCAGTGAGATGTTGTTAGAGTGTTGCTAAGGCAACAGGAGTGCAGGAGATGATGAAATAGGAACCAGAATCCATACTGCTCCAGAGCCTATGTCACCAATGTCTCATCTGTATAGAAGGGGTGCTTAAAGAATCTTATTGAAAATGCCATTGTATACAACTAGCTTAGGTGTTGTGTGGTTTCTCTTCACTGACAAGTGGATAGGATTTAGCATCACCATGGAAACACATCTCTGTGTATGAGGGTATTTTCTGAAAGGTTTAAATGAGCAGAGAAGACCTATCCTAGTCCTTTCCCATGGGCTGGGCTTTGGCCTGAATCAAAAGGAGAAAGCAATCTGAGCACTAATTCATTTCTCTCTGCTGCCTGACTACAGATGACCTCACACTCCTGCTACCATGATAGACACACTGTACCACGTGATTTAGAATAGACCTTCCTACCTTAAGCTGCTTTTGGTCAGGTATTACATCCCATCAACTGGAAAGTAACTGAAAAATACCAGTAGGATTGGTGCTGTTCAATATAAATACCATCACAACTAGTCTTTAGAAAATTAACCTATGACCCCCCCTAGGCCATGAACACAGGATTATTTGCATGGCAGTATTCAAAGACTGATTCTATTTAGTTAAAAATGTCAAAATAACAACTAGTTTGACACCTTTGTTTAACATAGAAGGCCAGAAATTTGGAGAATGCCAAAGGCCACATAAGAACACCTCAGTGAGTAGAAAAAATGGTGACTGTTGTTGTCTTGAATGTTCTGAAGAAGTTCTCCGTGGGGACTGTGAACTACCCCACTGCACTTGTGAGGAGACATGGGACTAGACTGGCTCTTGATTTGTTTTATTTGGCATTTGGCCACCTAAACCACCAGTACAATATTAACACGAGGTGGTGCTGACTAAATTCTGTAGTACATACTCCTCAGTGTTTTGTGTGAACTCATCTGGTTCATGAAGCAGGAGCATTTCATTTTTTTTTAATTTTTAATATTTTTATTACATATTTTCCTCAATTACATTTCCAATGTTATCCCAAAAGTCCCCCATAGCACCCCCCACTTCCCTACCCACCCATTCCCATTCTTTTGGCCCTGGCATTCCCCTATATTGGGGCATATAAAGTTTGCAAGTCCAATGGGCCTCTCTTTCCATTGATGGCCGACTAGACCATCTTTCGATACATATGCAGCTAGAGACAAGAGCTCCAGGGTTCTGGTTAGTACATCATGTTGTTCCAACAATAGGGTTGCAGATCCCTTTAGCTCCTTGGGTACTTTCTCTAGCTTCTCCATTGGGAGCCCTGTGATACATCCAATAGCTGACTGTGAACATCCACTCCTGTGTTTGCTAGGCCCCGGCATCGTCTCACAAGAGACAGCTATATTTGGGTCCTTTCAGCAAAATCTTGCTAGTGTATGCAATGGTGTCAGCGTTTAGAAGCTGCTTATGGGATGGATCCCTGGATACGGCAGTCTCTAAATGGTCCATCCTTTCATCACAACTACGAACTTTGTCTCTGTAACTCCTTCCCTGGGTGTTTTGTTCCCAATTCTAAGAAGGGGCACAGTGTCCACACTTTGGTCTTCATTCTTCTTGAGTTTCATGCGTTTAGCAAATTGTATCTCATATCTTGGGTATCCTAAGTTTTGGGCTAATATCCACTTATCAGTGAATACATATTGTGTGAGTTCTTTTGTGATTGTGTTACTTCACTCAAGATGATGCCCTCCAGGTCCATCAATTTGGCTAGGAATTTCATAAATTCATTCTTTTTAATAGCTGAGTAGTACTCTATTGTGTAAATGTACCATAATTTCTGTATCCATTCCTCTGTTGAGGGACATCTGGGTTCTTTCCAGCTTCTGGCTATTATAAATAGGGCTGCTATGAACATAGTGGAGCATGTGTCCTTTTTACCGGTTGGGACATCTTCTGGATATATGCCCAGGAGAGGTATTGCTGGATCCTCCAGTAGTACTATGTCCAATTTTCTGAGGAACCGCCAGACTGATTTCCAGAGTGGTTGTACAAGCTTGCAATCCCACCAACAATGGAGGAGTGTTCCTCTTTCTCCACATCCTCGCCAGCATCTGCTGTCACCTGAATTTTTGATCTTAGCCATTCTGACTGGTGTGAGGTGGAATCTCAGGGTTGTTTTGATTTGCATTTCCCTGATGATTAAGGATGTTGAACATTTTTTCAGGTGCTTCTCTGCCATTCGGTATTCCTCAGGTGAGAATTCTTTGTTCAGTTCTGAGCCCCATTTTTTAATGGGGTTATTTGACTTTCTGGAGTCCACCTTCTTGAGTTCTTTATATATATTGGATATTAGTCCCTTATCTGATTTAGGATAGGTGAAGATCCTTTCCCAATCTGTTGGTGGTTTTTTTGTCTTATTGATGGTGTCTTTAGCCTTGCAGAAGCTTTGTAGTTTCATGAGGTCCCACTTGTCAATTCTCATCTTACAGCACAAGCCATTACTGTTCTATTCAGGAATTTTTCCCCTGTGCCCATATCTTCAAGGCTTTTCCCCACTTTCTCCTCTATAAGTTTCAGTGTCTCTGGTTTTATGTGTAGTTCCTTGATCCACTTAGACTTGACCTTAGTACAAGGAGATAGGAATGGATCGATTCGCATTCTTCTACATGTTAACAACCAGTTGTGCCAGCACCATTTGTTGAAAATGCTGTCTTTCTTCCACTGGATATTTTTAGCTCCCTTGTCGAAGATCAAGTGACTGTAGGTGTGTGGGTTCATTTCTGGGTCTTCAATTCTATTCCATTGGTCTATTTGTCTGTCACTATACCAGTACCATGCAGTTTTTATCACAATTGCTCTGTAGTAAAGCTTTAGGTCCGGCATGGTGATTCCACCAGAGGTTCTTTTATCCTTGAGAAGAGTTTTTGCTATCCTAGGTTTTTTGTTATTCCAGATGAATTTGCAGATTGCACTTTCTAATTCGTTGAAGAATTGAGTTGGAATTTTTAGGGCAGAAGGGAAAGCAGACGCCAGAGAGGGGCACAATATACCTCATGGGAATGGAGGGTGTATGAACTTGCTCGATCACTCTGACAAAACACCACAGAATCTCACAGTTTCAACCACAGAGATGTGTTTTCCTTTACTTCTGGCACAGTTTCAAGATCAAAGTATTGCAGTGTGTGTCTCTGTGTGTGTTTGCGTGTGTGTCTCTGCATGTGTGTGTGTCTGTATGTGTCTGTGTGTGTGTGTCTACATCCTGATCTCCATTCTCATAATTACATAGCAATGTTCAATTAAGACATACCTTAATAATCTCTTTTGATTTGATCACCCCTTTTAAGGTGATCCTCAGCATATGCACACTCTAAGGCACCTGAGTTTATGGTTTCAAGTTAATGAAATTTGGAGGGAGAAATTTTATTCTTTTAACGGAAAGAAACAAAGACAGTCAAGGACTATTCTGAGATGATGGTAGTGAAATTCCGGAGACAGTATGGTGACTCCTCTGTTTGGAAAGACTGAGTGTTTTCACATGGCCCTTTGGACCTTAAGACATCCACGTGAGGCAGATGTTGCCTTCATGTATGATAGGATGCTCTGCCAGTTAGGTCTCCCAGCACTGAAGGCTTTGCAAGGATGTTTCCAATGAACAGGCAAAGTCAAGGGCCTTAGAGCTTGATTCAGCAATGTCTAGGTTCTCATGCTTTCCTAGTAAGATGCAGAGACTAATGAAGATGAGATGCACCCTCAACTTTAAAATAGACATCATTTCTACGAACTCATCTCCTCAGAGACTCCTCTTCTAGGGGGATGTGAACAAGGGTCCCACAATTAATTACATGTTAGCTCTCATTCCCAAAATAGCTCATGCAATTATTGAGACAATTTCAAGTGAACATGCTTTGAAAAATAAGTTACTTTTGCCTCTAGTTTTAATTAGCTACATGGATCATAAAACTGGAAGATTCCAGCTCGGATCTGAGATAAAAGTGTATGAATGATGGCCACAAAACACTTCTGGAGAGAGACAAGACTGTAGTGAAGGCCACATATGATGATTGTCACTATTTAATGACACTTGGTACTCATCCTGGGCTGTGAGCCAGCCCCTCAGATGTGAACATCATTTCCTATCTAGCCTTCCACTGCCTAAGAGTACCTGCCCCATGATTGGCAGATCAAATGAATGGATACAGTGATTTGAAAGAACAATGTTAACAGCTGATTATTAGTGTGCAGATGTGTCTACATCTAATTTTCCTTCCAGTATCTGAGAAACTTTCTCATGGTCAATATTCTATAACACACACACACACTTGTACTTATACTGTACAACTGTGCTGGCCATGGGAGGAAAGCAGAGTGTATGCAGATGAGGAGGGTTCACAGCCAAGTGGCCATGGTCACCATCTACAATACACAGCACACAGTTCTTGCAAGAAAGAGTATGGGGAAGCATTGGGATTTGGGCAGGTTACTGGGGAACAGCAAAAGAGGATTGCTTCTAAGACACAACCGTGACTGCTATGCTGTCAGTGGTATATATTGCACTTTAAATCCCTCATATTGAGTTTATTATTAGCATTATCATTTTTCTTTCTCTCTCTCTTTCTTTCTTTCTTTCTTTCTTTCTTTCTTTCTTTCTTTCTTTCTTTCTTCTTTCTTTCTTTCTTTCTTTCTTTCTTTCTTTCTTTCTTTCTTTCTTTCCTTCTCTCTTTCTTCCTTTCATTTTTTGGAGAGAATTTACACTGGAGAAGTCATTATCTACCTAGGACAGTTCTGCCCATCAGGACAGACACAACTGGGGCCTAATGAGGTATTATAACATGACACAGTGGCTGGGTTTCTTCTGAGACTCCTCCAGGACACGGTACATCTCCTGACAATAAAGAACTTTGCAGCTCAAAATGTCAAAGGTGCCACAGATGAGCATCTTTACACAAAGTGTGACACCAGCTCAGCATAGGTCGACCATTTTGACCGTGCCTACAGTGCCATCAAGACTGACAGGGGTCCACTGACTATCCGCACTTCCTTTACAGCATGAGGACATAAAACCCAAATCACCCCCAGCCAACCTCTTAGGTCAAATCACCCTCCAGCCAACTTCTTAGGCCTGGTCATGGATGACTAAGAGGGCCTGGGCTCTCTTAGCCTAATCTCTACCATTTCTGATAGGGAGCCTTAGATAGTCATCACAGTATCAGGGTGATCTGTCTCCTTCCTTCTGGACACCAGGGCTATCTTTTTTTGGTATTGACAGAGTTTTGGGAACCCATCCCCCTGCTTCCCTATGTTTTTGGGGTAAGAGGCCTTACCAGCCCCACCAAACCCCACCACTAAGCTGTATCTCTAGTGGTATTCCCCTTATCCATCCCTTCCTATTGGTACAAACCTGCCTTATCCTAGCTAAGTAGGAGCTTCTGTTTCTTTTGTTCCCTACATCCATTTGACCCTAAGCTCACCAGCCACCCCTTTCTTTCTCTCTCTTTCTCTTTCTCTCTCTCTCCCTCTCCCTCTCCCTCTTTCTCCTTCAAACAACACACTCTGATGCACCTTTTCCCTTACTAGCTTCCCAGGTAGATGGATCCCTGGGTATGAGGCACCCCAAACTCCTCTACAGGCAAATATTGTTCCCCTTATCCAATTACAAAGCCCTTTCACTCCCATTTATAGTAGAGGGCAAGATGTAGCCTACCTGCATGAAGTAGCCTGCCTTCATGGTTCTGGATGTTTGAAAAGTTTTGTCTGTCTGTCTGTATATGCAGATGGGTCTATGTTTTCTGGTGCATCTGTAAGTTTTATCGTAAACATTGGAGCTGAGATGGAAATCGGTCAGTAGCTCAGTAGAACGTATGAACAATGATAGCCACTGCATGTTTTTCTTTGAGTATGTGTTTATTGGTTTTGCTTTTGCTCTCTATGCTGATGCCATCATCCACCACTGCTAGCTAATGCTGCTTGCTATGGCTGCACCGTGGCCAGAGCTCCGAATTTATCTCTGGGTTATCAGGTCACTGATGTCAGCTTGCAACAGATAGGATTTACAGCAATGTTTGTTTAATAAGATATTAAAGGTACACCTGCATGCATTCATATACGAGAATTACCTCTGGCCACAGCTGAAATTCTTATATGTTAATCAAAGAAGTTAACCTTTGGGTCATCTATTAGTCCCTTCTCCTCACCAACTGTCCCACCTTCTACGTACAAGGGTCTTCAAATAAAACTCCCTTCTTGAGTTCTCTCTCCTTAGGTAGCATTGGTAGAACATGCACACTTATCTTCTCAACACTTCAAACTGACTCAAGCTGCTGATTTGACTCCCTTAAACTTGCCCTCTCCTCCTCTATTTCTATGCCTGTCAGGGGTAGCTCTTACATGTGGATGTTTAACATCCAAGAGACCTCTACCTCTAACCAACATCCTGTCCTAATAGGGTCAGGGAATGGCTCTTGATATCTGGCAAAGGCTGATCCAGTACTCTACAACTCCTCTATCCATGTCTCTTATCCCCATGCCTATTTTCTCTATGAGTGAAAGGAAGATTACTGTAAAAAGTGGCCAGAAACGTAAAGAGGTTACCCATACTGGTCTTGTAAATACCATGGGATAAGTTTGGGCTGCCCTAATCAGATATTGAATAACACTATGCCTGGCCACTTTGGAGAGTGCAGGCTGTGTGACCCTCCCAGGTCATAGCCTAACCCATTGGACTACTAGATGCACGCCGCCTCTCATTGACTACTCTGAGCTAAATACCATTGTCACCCCTTATCTCTTCTATGCCTCTCTTCAGTATTGCAGACTGGTTTAATTCCCCAGGGACACACTTTGTGGACACACTGGATCCCTTAGACTGTAACAACACTTTGATTCTGAGCATTGCCTCCCAGTCCTTAAGTCTGAACCTTCATACTGACTTAGGGTCACCTGGAGATAAAGTGATTCAGCCTAATTATGAATGTAGATCAGAGACGATTCTAAAAATTCCTTTCTTGTAGATTCAGGATATCTTCAGCTTCTGGAGAACAAAGACTATGGGGCAACTCTAGATGGCTGTAAAGTACAGTATGTGACTACCTACACACACACACACACACACACACGAGTGTGCCTGTTTGTGGAAGCTAGAGGTTGACACTTCCTCGGCCTCTCTTCATCTTAGCTTTTAATCCATAGTCTCTCAGTGAACCTAGAATTGAGCTATACTGTCTTCCCTGCACATCCATGGATTATGTTCCAGCCTCCCAAGCACTGAGTCTTCAGGCAAGCATTGATATGTCTGGCATTTTATGGGATAGATCCAGGAATCCACAGAGAGGTCCTCATACTTTTTCAGCAAGCACCTCTCTGATGGAATCTTAAATGGTCAGTAATCGATTGGAAAAGTTCTTTTCAAAGTATACAGGCCAGGGGAGATGGCTCAGTGGTTTAGATAATTTGCTGCTCCTGTAGAAAACTTGTGTTTAGGTCCCAACACCCACATGATAGCTCAAAACTACCCGTGGTTCAATTTCCAAGTGATTCTTTGCCATCTTCTGACCCCTAAGAACACCAAACACACATATGGTGCACACACACACACACACACACACACGTGTGTGTTTCATCTCCCTATGGACAGCAGACAGAGCTGTAGACAATGGAAGAGATCTTCATGTTTATTTATTCCACACAATCTCCACCCACCTCTGGTTCTGTGACTCCATCTTGAGCTCCAAAGGCCCTCAAACATGCATGGAGGAGAAAACATGTGCTTCCGGCAGATAAGAGAGTTGACAACATCAGAGAACCCAAGTCTTAAATCCCCTATTTTTTTTTTAACTGTATGCATGACAAAATGTAGAAACAGTCACCGGTTTGAGTTTAAACTGATCAACCTCTTGCAAGTCAGTTTTCAAAATCACTAGGTATATGGAAACACACTGGTAAGCTGTACCTCTTTCCCCTTCCTATGTTCTAGCCTTACTTCACACAACACATGATAAAGAACCCCATGCCACTCTCATTTTCTGTACATACAACAGTATATTGACCTGGGGGTTATATTACTCACAGCTAGAAGTGCAAAATAGCAATGCACCAAGCCCTATTCATCCTGTGTTTCCAACACCTAGCCAGATACTTATGCGAACTACAATTTCTACTTTATTGCATAAACTTTTCCTGGGGAGATGGTAACAAACACCTTGGCTCTGTGACAGGGGTCACGTCACTCATCCAAATGGCAAAATTGAATGACAATGTTTGGAAGGTTGGGGGTAAACTGTGCAAACATGTGCAATGTGTTTGTCCTCTCCTCCCAGGGCATGAGATGAGAGAGGTTGTACTAGACTCCTAGGGCTGGTCTCTAACCTCTTCAGTTCACTTCAGTTGCTCTGCAGCACAAAATTCAGTCACTCATGCATGCCAGTTAGGAAAGCTCAGCTTCTATAATAAACTGACCGATGCATCTAATGGCTTGTGTTAACAGATGCCAAGGCCCTGCTGGAGTCAGGTAACATGATGCTGCCTAGTCTGTTCTATTAGTGGATTTATGCACTGGTTCAGGACCCTTGGTTTTTGCTTTCTGGGCATTTTTTTGTCCTCTTGTTCAGTGATTCCTAAAATAAAGCTTCACTGGAATTTTCCCAGAGGCTTGTGAGAATACATGTGGCTTGTCCACTCCAGAGTGTAGTGTTCAGTAGGTCAGCAGTGGGGTCCAAGCTTCTGTTCATCTGGTAGACCAGAAAGATGCTGATATGTAGGTTGGGGGCCATACTTCAAGAGCCACTGCCTGAGCCACATCAAAAACCACAGACATCAGAGAAGAACGTGAGGGTATGAAGGGACACACATCTTATTGGACTTTGAGGTCCAAATTAGTGTCACTCAACTGCCTGTCCATCACTCAGAGCTAGTCACATGACCACTGGGTAGAAACCAAAGCACAAGTGTGTACCTTTATCACTAGGCATCATGAAGAAAAGACAATAATGTGGGCAACTGGTACAAAGTGGACCATCTCTATTACATGCAGTTGTCCTTGTCAAGAACAGGCCATCTGTCCAAAGAGTCCTGTCCATCATGTTCCCTTTACCTGGGTCCTATTAATGTTTGCTTTTTGCACATTGACACTGAAGGTGGAGACTGTAATTCCTCCTCTTATCACTTTTCACCTCAGCCTTAGGTAGCCAGAAAGGCTACACTGTAGAAGGTAGGGGTGTGCTGCTGAGAACCCCAACAAAGAAGACCCATCTACTTGGGAGAGCAGGAATAGTGAGCTGCTCGTGTAAAGAAGGGTGGAATCTCTACTGGCCTAAAACTCTACATTCTAATACTGTTTAACTCTGAGACACCATGGTAAGTACTCAGGCTACTGTGACAATGTGCTACAGGCCTAAGGGTTTCAATGACAGGCACCTCTATCTCTGGACCTTGGTAATCCAAAGTCAAAGTATCTATAAGCCTGGCTCCTCATAGAGCCTGCCTCTTGGGCATGGTGGTGGAGACTTCTATATCCTCAATGGTCTCAGTTGGTATGTGTCTCTCTCCCAACTACCTCTTTTTTTAAATAAGAACAAACAGATATATCCAGCCATTCAACACTGCAACACAATGAACCTCTGCAGAATCACATCTGCATAGCCTTTCTTGATGACCATAATTGCACTATAGAAAAAAAAATTACATACAAACCACATGTTTCAAGTAGGTTTACTACTTTATATTCATAATTACCCCTGGCCCAGTGTTATGAGCCATAGGTCGGACAGGCCTGAATTGTTAGAATCCAGGCTGATGATTATTTAATGTAGTCACTGTGGCAAAGATCCTGCCTCTGAATCCAGTCATGTAAGAAGGTCCAGCATGAGGGCTGGACCTCATAGAACATCTGCAGAGCCCAGGCTAGCCCATGACTCTTACCATATGATGTAGTTTTAATTCCCTGAGTCATTTACTTTCTCTAGCAACATATGTTTATTGTGACTGATACTTTAGTCTCAGTTGCTAATGTCTTTGATTCTCAAAAATAATTCTTGCATTCCATTTGTTCGGGAAAGGCTGTCTCTAGGCATATAAGTGAGGCTACCTCTTTATAACCAGTAAGCCAAGACTTCCTCAAATCCTTACCAGATCCTTGCTGCCAGTGGCCCTTAAGTTTTGTGCCTATATGGAAGAAACCTCTGTGCTGACAGTTCACTGACAGCAAACTTCCAAAGCCAAACTCTGAGGATTCTGACATTATAAAACTCAGAAATCCTGTGGAACAGGATACACATCTCTTTATCCAGATATAAGACATAAAATCTCCTGTATTCAGCTAGCTCTAAACTACCCAATGGCCTCCTTGGAATGTAAAGTTAAGTAGGGAGACACAGGACCTGGCAAGTGATTTAATGCTGGTGCCTCCAGTCTCTGATGGCCAGAGTAAGAATTATCTAAATGAAGAAGCCAAGAAAATGGCAAGGCATGGCTGTCCCAAGGCCCTCCCTCCCTGCATTATTCCATCTTCACTGGGAACAGTGAGCACCTCTTTAAAATTCAGCATCAGGCCTCATTTACATTTGAGAGCAAATTACTTCAATCATGAAATTTTCTTCATCTGTGCAACGTGGCTGCTTTGCAAGAACAGACTGTTCTGGACAGTGATGGAAAGAAGGCTGGAGTCCATTTGGACTTGAGGTCTTAGACCCAAACAAGACAGCTTGACTTCAGAATTGCAGGTGAGCTGTTGGGTAAAGGAGAACTCAGAAGCATATTGTGAGTGTATTCAACTTCGGTATCTACATCCTGAGTTCTATCTCCACAGATTCAGCCATCACAGATAGATGATGGGGTGGATTGCTTATTGTGATTCTCAAAACAACAGGGGGTTTGTTTTTGTTTTTAACAGGGTATCTGCATTATAGTAGGTATTATAATGAGCCTTGAGGTGGTTATGATATACAGTATGTGTCTCTGTTCTGGGAAAAATAGAATAGATTTTGGGTGGGTCTAAGTTCTAGAAGCAATCCTCACAGAGAAGACAGTCTTCTGATATCTTGCTTGAAAACTCTCAGAGAAGTGGTACAGTCCTGAAATGTCCCCTGTAATTTTTAGGGGTTTCCATCAAAGGGTCAAGATAATGTTCCTCTCAGCAGATCTTGAAATAGAATCATTCTCTAAGTCTAGGGCAGCCACCTGGCCATCTCTCTGGTTGATCCAGGATACCCTGGCTAAATAACCATTGTGTCTTATGCAGGGGGGTGATGGCTGTTCCCCCAGCCCAGAATCTGGGAACTCCAAGGAATTTTCTCAGAACATTCACCTAGAGTCAGAGGAGAACACGGTGGTGAATTGAGAAGATAATGAGTGTAGAATAGTGACAGTGGCCTTGAGTCCCCAGAGTGACACTCTGGGCAAAGCCAACATCATTCCATCTACATGGTTCACCTCCGTGGTTTTCTACCTTGTCCTTGTGGGGAGAGTGGCAGTGAAGATTATACATTCCTATCCTCTGGTGGTTGGATTAAAAGGATGAAATCTTATTTTTAAGAAGTACAGAATACAGAGCTGGAGAGATGGCTCAATGGTTAAAGGCACTGACTGCTCTTCTAGAGGTCCTGAGTTCAATTCCAAGCAACCACATGGTGGCTCACAACCATCTGTAATGGGATCTGATGTCTCTTCTGGTGTGTCTGAAGACAGCTACAGTGTACTCATAAATAAATAAATTAGTTTTTAAAAAGAAGTACAGAATACTGACAGGGGCTGCAGAGATGGCTCAGTGGTTGGGCACTGAATACACTTACAGAGGATGTGGATTTGATAGCCAGTACCTACCTGGTATTCACAATTGTTGTTAACTACAGTCCAAGGGGATTTGACACCATCTTTTGGCCTCCTTGGGCACTTCACATATGGGGTATGTAAATATACATATAGGTGAAACTCCCATACACATAAAAATGATAAAGTACAAACAGTTAACATCCATCTACATAGACATGTAACACTCTCCCTCCTTCTAGAATGTCATCAGCTCTTTGGCCCTGCACATGCCCTGGGATTTATCTTTTATACCAAAGCAGCTAAACAGTAGTTTTCAGAGCCTACTGTCACAAATTCTCAGCCTTATCCACAGGGTTACTTGAAATGCGTATCTCAGCCTCCAGTATATACAGCATCACAAAAACCGATTTAACAAGCCCATACAGCTGAATCAGAATCTCAGCCAATAGGACCCAGACCCAGTCCTTTATATTTAGAAATCCCCTTTGTGATCATATTACATGAACTTTTTTTTTGGATAAGGAGAGGGAGAAGGGAGATAGACAAACACCTGCTTGTCCCCTCCTCCCTAGATAGAGCATTAAGGAAAAACTAGTGTCCAATTCTACTGAATTCCAACTTGGCAGCCAATGAGCTTATTGGGTTTGCTTACAGAGCATGAGTAGGAAGGAGATTCTCTACAGGAGCATGTATGACCCCGAAGCAGTCATAACATCAGAAATACTCAACCAGTTTGGATAATGGCTTTCTCCTAACCCCACAGAGGGAGTCACTCTTCAGTTACTCTTTAACACTGTACATTTCCACCATGACTCCTAAGAGAGGCCAACTACCTACTTATGCAGCCTATGTGAGTGTTACATAATAGTTTCTTCCTAAATAGAAATACTCCATCCTACAAAGAAACTCTTTAATACAGAAGGTAAATGACTGAAAATAGTTTCAGGAAGTCCCTGAAACTGATCAGACTTACTAGGCTCCTCCTTCTCCAAGTAATCAATAAAACAGCTAAGAGTCCCTCTTAGACAAGCTGCAAAGAAGACTATAAGACAAGACAATCTTCCTGGCAGAATCAGAAACCAGCGGAGCTGCCTATAATAGGTTTAGACAAACTGAGTCACTTAGAACACTCTCCAATCTGTTGAGATGCCTATAGGCTGTGAAGTAATGCTCCAGATTCCTAGCATTTTGAGCTGTCTCCTATGCTGAGATGGACTTTGGTACAGCAGATGTCTTTGAGTCATTCCTGCTCCTGAAAGTGACCCTTACCCATATTTCTATAAGTGACTTCAATAAAACTTGTACTTTAGTCTGTTGTGGAATTCCTACCTAGGATGATTAGATATGTATTTTACATCTCTTGGAACAATGTGGGAGAGGTGTGGTGGAAACAGTAGAGAGGAGATAAGTAAAAGGTGCTGGAAATATTAATTAACCAAAGTAGAAGAAATTCAACCACTATTACTCCTGATACAAAAATTACCTCAGAGGAACAAAAGTCAACATAACATAAGGTTGAACCTTCATATCCTTGGATTCTGCATTGATGGATTCAACCAATAAGGATCAAAATGTTTATTAAATATTAGTATCTATTGAACACACATAGACTTTTCTCTCTATTAATCCCTACACACAGCTTATACAGCTCTGACATAATATTGGGTGTTAAAGGTGTTAAGTCATCTAGAAATGATTTTTGAAATATCTAGAAGGAAGTATAAGATCACCTAAAAACACTATTCTGGTACATAGAAGGCACCCGTGAATTAGGAGTCCTGAATACAATTCTTGGCAGATACTGAGGACCAACTAACTATATTTGAAAAAAATTAAATTCCAATTCAATTCTCTAGTGGGATTTGATTTCTTAAGGCGAAAATACAAGTTGAAAAACTATAAGATTATTCAAGGATCACCTATTCTCCAAGAAATGTTGGCAACAAGTGAGTAGTATTTAAAACATCTATAGTACACAACTAGCAATAGATTAGCATAGAGTTATATTCTGTTTTTTTAAAGAGAGAAACAGTATAAGTGACCACATAATCACTGAATGGTGTGAAGACACTGGGAGACATTTCACAGGATCAAGAAATGAAATGTCCACACAAATGTGTCTCCTGAATTAAAGGGAAATGAAAGTGAGTGTTGAAAAGGTGCACCTCTTTGCACACTGATTTGGTAAAAATTAGAAAGCTGGATGGTATCAAATGCTGAGAAAGATATGAGCAATTAGAATGGAAATATTTGGCTACTGGATGTGGGGCAAACACTCCTCAAAATGAGCAAAACTTAGGAGCTATAGAAAGCCCATCTATCTATCTATCTATCTATCTATCTATCTATCTATCTATCTATCTATCTATCTATCTATCTATCTATCTTCTGTCTATTTATCATCCATCTGTCTACCATTGACCTACCTATTAACTATCTACCTATCAATCATCTACCTATCATTCACTGTCTACCTATCAATCATCCATCTAGATATGCCTACCTATAAATAATCTATCTATATCCACCTGCCATCTACCAACTTTCATCTATCATTTCTATCTACCCATTCAAGCATCTATCTATCATCTACCTATCTAATCTACCTTTCATCTATCAATTGTCTCCTATGTACATATCTACAATCTACCTACTTATCTACCAAGGGTTAACAACACTTTTTTGTTTTTAACTCACTGGACTCCCTTTTTCCTTAGACTTTCCCATGAGCATATGCACATCAGAGATGTTTGTCTTATCACCCATCACCTATTCCCTTTGCTTCCCCATCTCTTTCATCTCTGCTCCTATATCTCCTGTCTGCCCAAGGAGCAGTGTTTGGAGCTAAGTCGTGCAGACTCCTCCGACCTGCATCTACCTGCTTCTCTGAACAATTCAGCAATCCTTTTACACCATCTGTGGTTTCAATGTCCATGCAGAGTTTCTCTTTGGAATAGTGTACTCTCTTCTATGCTGACTCTTCTCATTCACTTCATCACACAAAGGAAGCTTTTTATCCTCCATATTACAAGAAAACCCTAGTACCTGACCATAAGGGAATGTGTGCTCCTACCTGCTGCCATCAATATACTCTGAAGCAGTGGTTCTCCACCTTCCTAATACTAATACCCTTTAATATAGTTCCTCATGTTGTGGTGACCCCCAACCATAAAATTCTTTTGTTGCTACTTCATAATTAATTTTCTACAGCTATGAATTGCAATGTAAATATCTGATATGTAGAATGTTTGGTACATGAGCTCCAAGGAAGTCTCCGCCCACAGGTTGAGAACCACTGCTCTAGAAGGTGCTTCAGTGGCCTGGAGCTGCCATGAAGAATATCTGACACTAAAACAGGGTATGGCTTCCCTAAGGTAGACAGAAGGGAGTTTAGATTGCCCACCAGTACACTCCATGCTACTTAACAAATATGCATTGAATAGATGAAGTAGCAAAGTCAAACAAAAGAAAACATTGCTCAAATCTTCAAAGCTGTATGGTGGTTCCACCCATGTCTACTCAGCTAGCTACTTCCTTGCACTGTAATCCCTCAACACTAAGGAAACAGCACACATTAGGGAGAACCAAACAGTGGATGAGGATGCATCTTGTCATTTCTACTGAGTGTGGGATGCTTGGTGAGCTTACTGTTTTGTTTAGTTAATCTTTATTTGGAGAAACTCTTGAAGATCAGTCATCCAATTTTCATATGCAGGGGCATTGCCTCTAGGGACTAAATAACCTTGGTCTAGGAAACTCTGGTCACACATGACCAGCCTACTGTGGTGTCACTAAATAAAGATCCTTAAAACCCCAGAAGGGGCCAAAGTGATCGAATGAGGTTCATGTCAATAGAAACATCAGAAGCAAAGGAGAAACAGAGATGCTTCAGCATGGGAGCAGGGATGCTTCTCTCTATGTGAAGATGATGAGAGACTTGGATCCCAGGGGTAAAAGCCAGACATCACACCTAGAGTTATACCAAATTTAAGCTACTCACTAATCCATTTCTTGGTCTACAGATAGACAAATCCATTTAAAAACTAACTGAGTTGTTAGGTGCAAATTCTATCTAAATAGCCTCAGTTAGCTCTTCACACTAATGGCAGCAATTGCATTTAAACAACTTTAGATGAGGTCCGGGAAGTTTAAATGTTCTACTTAACTCCACTTTTTCATTGTGAAACCTGTGGTTTAAATCATCCTAACAGGCAGCATACAGCACATATACGCACCAAGGGCATGGGGAACATCAGAAGGTACAAAGGAGAAACTGGAGTTTTGGAGAAAGCAGAGGCAGGTGGAAGCCAGGGTGCACTTGAAGTAGAGCTGGCCCTGGTCGCTGTCCATGGTCTCTGGCTCTGCAGCTGTTGAGACTGACCCTTCCTTTCCATCCCTCCCTGTTTCCAATTTCCACCTGCAAATCAGGGCCCTGTGCAAGTGTCGATGTTCTTTCTGTCTACGTGAGCACAGAAATATTGAACAGGACAGAGACACACAAGTCGGAAAGAACTGTGGTGGGTTTTTCTACCCTCCCTGGGATCAACTTCCATCACTGCTTCCTGCCCCTCACACAGACCCTCAGAAACACCCTGATTCATTCTTGTGTTGATTCCCCCACACAGGACCCTTTCAGGACCGCAGCAGCAAGTTTCTAACCAACCCATGCTAGCCAATAATCCTCAGAAAACACACAAAACTGGGGCCATAATCAAAGCATATTAATTACAGCTTCCCCAGAACACTCTGACTTGGATGTTTATATGAAAACCAGTAAACTTGAAATGTAATGTGAAGAACACAGGCAAAAACAGAAGCCAGTGCTCAGAAGTCCCTGTCAGGTGGTCACTACTGTGCACAATGGAGGCTGAGGTGCCCGAGGCACTGAAAGCCTGAGTAAAAGCATGCCTACACATCTGCTAGAGGATCTCACGAGTGCAGTGTGAATTGCCCACTCCTGCCAGTTATGGGTAAAGCTATTCTCAGAAACCAGTCTCAGGTGAGTCCCAGCTTCCAGAGAGGTCTAGGATATCGCCTTGCTACTGCACAGCTGGAGTTCAGACAGCCTCCAGGGGATGGAATAGAGTGGACATTGGAGAGCACCTGTGCATCTGCTAGAATGAAGAGTCCACAAATCCTGCAGCTCTAGCTCAAGGGATAGGACCCAGGTAAGTGAATATGTGTGCATGCTTTGACTCTTCTGAGCATACAAATGTCCCTCAGTTGCAGAGGGAGATTGTTTACAGCACATGGATCCAATCTCTTCCAGTCCCTCTAGGTGTACAGTGTGATACTGTTCCCCAACCCAGGAATGTGGGGGGTGGACTTAGAAGTTTCTTCAGCCAGTGAGATATTAGTAAAAGGCAGTGAAGTAGAGACTTAGAGAGGCTTCTGCCTTGGGGTCACACCATGTGTGTTAAGGCTGAGCAGAGCCCCCTTCCCCCAAAGAGCTGAGACACATGGCACTAGGCAACCTTTCAGAACTGACAAGCAATACCAGAAGAGCTGCCTGGCTGGCCCACAGAACCATGAGAAATACTAAGAGCCCATCTCTTAGGTCATACTTAGATTTGGCACAGTTTCCTTTGTAGTAAGAAGTTCCACGACGGCTCTTGTAAATTTTATAGAGACCACACTCTCTTGTCTCAGAATCAGGCCCATTACTATTGCTTCATCCCTCCCTCCCTCCCTCCCTCCCTCCCTCCCTCCCACACTAGACACTGTGCCCTGTGCTCAACCTGGTCACCAACCCCCAAATACATTGTCTGTCTCCAGATTATACCATAGTGGGTAGAATTGTATTCCCTGAGAAGCTAAGTTCAACCTAATCTCTTGTCCTTGGAAGTGTGATCTTGGGAGAAAATGAGTTTTTATGTATTAACTAAATGGTAAGAAGGGCCCTAATTCTGATAGGTGGCCCTATCTAAAGAGGGTAATGTCAAAAAAGACAGGAAGGCAAAGGTAGATACAAGGCAGTGCTGTGATACGGCAGTTGCATAGCACACATGCACACAGAGCCATCGAATGGCAGACAGGGAACTTCTACAAAGGCTTCAGAGGGACGTGACCCTGCCAACACTTTAGACTCCAGAAGTGTGACACTGAACAGTTCTTTCAAATCAGCCCAGCTGTGTCACCCTGAAATTGCTGCTTAAGAAAAATTAAATACATAAATTCTAGTAGACACAGGACAGGGGACAGGCAAAGAATAATCACAAAACAAAACAAACATATTACAACAAACAGGAAGTGCAGTGAGGTCTGGTGAATTTGAGTGGCTAACTAGGGTTACTTTTGAAGGTACTGTTGGCTCTGTAGTCAGCTGTCTGGGTGAGGATAAGGGAGCCTGCTCATATCCCTTGAGGGTGCTGACTCAGCTCCTCCATTAGGGGACTTTACTGGCCTCACTCCCAGTTAAGACTTGCCCAGGGCAAGAAAAACAGGTAGTATGTATGTTTGTATGTATGCGTATGTATATGTATATGCATATGTATATGCATTTGCCTGTGTGTCCTACTGAGGTTACTATTGCTCTGATGAAACATCATGACCAAAGCAACTTGGAGAAGAAGAGTCTATTTGGCTTACACTTCTATATCACTGATCATCACTGAAGGAAATTAAGACAGGAACTCAAACAGGGCAAGAACCTAGAGGCAGGAACTGATACAGATCCCACAGAGGGGTGCTGCTTACTTGCTTGCTCCTGTGGCTTATTCAGCCTGATTTCTTATAGAACCAGCAGCCCAGGTGTTGTCCCACCCACAGTGAGCTGGGCCCTCACCATAGATCACTGTTTGTTAAAATGACCTACATGCTTGCTTACAGCTTGTGGAGGTATCTTAATTGGCATTCCCTCCTCTCAGATGAATTTAACTTGTGTCAAGTTGACACAAAATTAGCACAGTTGACCCCTTATTAACTTGACCCACAACCACATCATTGCAAAGTCACAACCTTTCCTTTCTTGTTCATCTCCAGGATTACACATTTATAAAATTAAAAATAAATAAATAAATATTTTCTTATTTCAAGAGGGAAGACCAGGGCATATTCACAGTCAAATCAAAGCAAATTCAAACTCCAATAGTGTAAATCATTCCGTATCTAATATCTGAGATTCACTTACCAACATCTGGGCTCCCCCAATAGGCCTGAGTCACTTCAACAGATCAAGTCTCTGTAGTGCACACAGCTTGTCTCCTAGCTGGAAGCTAGTGCCACTTTATGGCTACTACTGTTCCTGGCAGTTTTCCCATAGCACTGGCATCCCCAAAATGCTGGAGTCTTCTGCTACAATCTGGCAGCACTTTCACCAAGACCCTCTCCTTGGATCTCTTCATGGTGCAAAGCCTCAACTTTCTCCATGATTCCCTTTATGCCTTTAAAACCAGTACCATGTGGGAGATGCTTATACATGACCAAGCTTTGCTGCCAGGACAAGGTACAACCCTGGCCACCTCTAAACCCAGCTTGCATGAACTGACTCATCTGAGGAAATCCTTCCTGGAAGATTTCACCTTAATGATGCTTGTATCTTCAACAACCAATTTCTCAGCTCCAGATGGCCAGTATGAATTGCTCCACTAAAACAAAAGGTTTTACTTCAGTAGTTCCAGTCTCTTGTTAATCACAGCTGACTCTTCAGTCCCAGCTGACCAGAACCACTCCATGCTTCAGTATTCCCCTCCTCCACACTTCTCTCCCTCTCAGTGCCACAGAGCCACAAAAAACCCTAGCCATGCTGTCTGTCCACAAGTAAGACATCTGAAGAACAAAGGTGGTGGATGGTATTTCCACCTCTCCTCCATAAGAGATGGGAGATAACCTCTCATGTCAGCCAGCCCTTGCAGCCATCATGTTTCTAAAACCACAGGGTTGTTCCCATTTTCAGATAATGAAACCAAAGCTGAGATGGGTATTCTGACTTGGGCACAATTCTAGAATGCCTCTTACCCTAGAAACTCTGCCTCTTTCTACCACACTTAGAAAGCCTGCCACCCCTGAAGCTGGAAAGTGTCATTTACCAATAGCTACATTTAACAGTCAAGGAAAGAGACGGAACCTCAGCTGGAAAGCATTGCAACCAAACACTGCCCACTGCCCTGCTTTTATGTCCTACCTCCTGGGGAGTTAGATGTCCATCAGATACATGGTCAGCCTATCTTTCCATCCTCCAACCTGAATATCCACTTTACATAGAACACTGATTCCAAGAACCACAAGAATCACTGCAGTTATACCTGGGACATGTGTGTGTGTGTGTGTGTGTGTGTGTGTGTGTGTGTGATAGTGCAGCTGTGGGCTGAGCTTCTCAGAGGCTGAAAGAGCTTCCAGAAACCATACATTCCCACATCTCAGCTCTTCCTCCTTCTTCCCTGAGGATGCTGGCATCATTGTACAATTTCTACCCACAGCACTTCAGTGCCTCCAACCCCCACCTGGGAGCTCCATGGGATCAACAGCCTGGCATTTGAGTCACTAGAACCTTGGCAAGGGGCCTAGACGTTGCTTGTGAGCTACTCCAGGACAAGCCTAAGCTGCATCATTCTGTGTCTAAGCCTCAGGAGGAATCTATCACCCTTGGTCCTGCCTTATCGGAAGCATGCAGTAAGGCTAAGTTGAAGACAGCTCCGGGCAGCTTCATTACCTCAGCTTTCTACCTGCGTTGTTTCCCACAGCTGCTGCAAAGATTCACCACAGACGTACTTGCTTAACAACAGACCAAATGTATAATCTTGTAGCTCCATAAGTCAAAGGTCAAACGTCTTGGCAGGGATGCATGCCTACTGGAGACCGCAGGTGAGAGTGTCCTCGTTTTTCCACTTTATAGAAGCTGCTGAATTCCTTGGCTTACTGCTTCCTTCTCCAACTTCAAAGCCAGCAGCCCAACAGAACTCTCAAATAAATCAATCCCATGTACAACTAGACTTGGTCTTCCCCAGCATGATTAAGTTTTTCATGGGAAAACCACATAGTTTTGGGGCTTGGTTGCATTAGCCATTAAACCAATAAAAACAGAAAAGTTCTATATTTGAGTAAGAGAAATCAAACTTGTTAGAAAGTTTATGTGGCTCGAAGCATTAACTAGCACTTTTTGAGAGGCAGGGGCATGGGTGCAGGGTCGTCACTCAAGTTCAATTTCCTAACTAACCTGGGTGTCACAAAGGTTGTATGCACATCTCTCCCAAGGGAGCCATGGACACAGCTGAGGCAGTTCCCTAGGCTTCTGCCTTCCCACAGAGCTAGCCTAGAGGAGAGCTGAAGAACAGCCTGGCCAAGGCCGGTCTCTGGTGTCCCCTCCTGTCCATTTTCCCCCACCCTCATCTTCCTCCTTCTCTTTAATTGAATAGAAACAAAACCCCAACATACAAACAATAACAGCAATTACTCTGTTGTCTAGAGAAGGCTCAGTGTAAGGATTGAAGTCCAGGCCCTCAGAGCACACATAAATGCCACATGGACATGGTGACATACCTGCAGCGCCAGCACTCTCATTAAGAAAGTGAACACAGAGTAACACTTGAGCAACCAACTAAGTACCCCAGACATTTCAGTGGGCTCTGGATTCAAGTGAGAAGTGTTGCCTCAACATATAAGGTGAAGATCAATGAAGGATGACTCTGACATCAGCACTGGCTCTGCACAGGAATGTGTGCTCATTTGTATGCACACACAAACACACAAACATACAGGTAAATACCATGCACATCACACACATAGAAACACCTTTTAAAAGGTCACTTTGTTTCCTTGAGAAATAAATTGGAGGCATCAGAGCAGCTGTGGAGTGGTATCTTTGAGCAAACCATGCTTGTAGACAGGATACCTCAAGACCACCCCAGACACCTCCCAAGATTTGCAGGATGGCATTTTCCCAGAACAAATTAGTTCAGGACATTTTGCAAGGAATGGGGCAATTGTCTGCTGGAGATCACAATAAAATAGATGTTTGTCTTAATTTCCAAGCCATCAACCCCCAGACTCTCAGTGTCTTCTATTAAAGGCCACAATGGCCCTCCTTCATGATGCTAATCTATACTGATTCCTTCTCTAGACAGGCCTCAGTGCTCCTCTTACCTACTGCTGATCAATTGCAGGGAAATGATGGGCCTGTATCTATGCTGTACTAATTAGGGAGCGCATCATTTACTCAGCCTAGCAGACTGGGCCCTCCTCCTCCCCGCCATCACAAGCCCTCAGAGGCAGGCAGCGGATTCACTCTGTGACAGCTGGCAAGCCAGCCTCTGGGAATAAAACATTTTAGCACTTCATAAATTTCTAACAAGGTTTCAAATTGCCGCCATTTCCCTTCTCCCAGCTCCATCAACTAGCAAAGGGGTGGAGATAGAGACTAATTAAATCTACAGGGGGAACGTTCAACCAGTAGCATGGCTACTTATTAAAAATAATGAACTGTTAGGACCAACCTGCAAAGTGAGTTGAAATTCTCCCTGTGGCCCTTACATGTAGAAATACAAAACACGGCCTCTGACTCTGTGCATTTGACATGAAGCTTAGAGATGCCAGAGAACACAATGCCGACAGGGTCGTTGAGGGATGGCCTTCGTAAACCTAACAGAAGGTGACACGAAACTAGAATGCTCGGAGCAGCTAGGATGCTGAATAAAAACACAAGGTTGGCACGTGATAAAATAGGTCATTTCAAATTCATTTCCTCCTATGATATTTTTACTGCAAACAATTGATTGTTTGTGGGTAGGCACCAAGCCAGAACAGCACAGTCCTCTAATCCCCAGGCAGAGAAATTTTCCAAGGTCTTTTTATGTTTTTTATTTTATTTTATTTTATTTTATGAGAATTTCATACATGAGTGCTGTATTCACATCATTTCTATCCCACAATCTCCCCCTCAAGTTCCCACTGTGTCTCCCCACCTCCTTTACTTCCTGACCAGTTCAGTTATACACACGCATAACATATATACAAAACATATGCATATAAAACACATACCTGTATATGTAATATGATCACTATCTATTACTTTGTAAAATTACCAGGCAGCAACAGCAGATAGCCCTGTCCACTCCATGCTGTAATAGGAAGGCTGTTTGGTTAGCAATAGAAAAGTGTGCCTGTAGCTGAAAGGGATTGCAACCCCATAGGAAGAACAACAATATCAACTAACTGGACCCCCCAACCCCTGCCAAAGCTTCCAGAGACTAAATCACCAACCAAAGAATATACACGGAGGGACCCCATGGTTCCAGCCACAGATGTAGCAGAGGATTGCCTTATCTGGCATCAATGGGAAGGGAGGTCTTTGATTCTGTGGAGGCTTATTGCCCCAGTGTAGGTGGATGTTAGGGTGGTGAGGTGGGAATTTGGGGGAGCACCCTCATAGAGGCAGTGGAAGGGGAAGGGAATAGGGAGTTTGCAGAGGAGAATCCAGGAAGGAGAACAACATTTGAAATGTTAACCAATAAAGAAGAAAGTTAGGAAGGAAAGAAGGAAGGAAGGGAGGGAGGGAGGGAGGGAGGGAGGGAGGGAGGAAGGAAGGAAGGAAGGAAGGAAGGAAGGAAGGAAGGAAGGAAGGAAGGAAGGAAGGAAGGAAGGAAGGAAGGAAGGAAGGAAGAGACATGTGCCTATGGACAGCACAGGTGAGCAGAGCACTGGATCACACAAAGACAACAAGCTAGAGGCATGGGGGAGGGGTTGCTGCAGACAATACAGAGATAAAAATCTTAATTTTCCACTGAGGAAGGCAGTATCCCTCTCTTTACTTATGTTAGATAATCACAGACTGGGGTCTGAGTCTCACAAGCTGAAGTCAAGGGCCCCAGGATGGGCTGGTCACATGAGCACATGAGCACTGAACCATGACACTGAGGACTCCCAGCTGTCATTCTGTTGCCAAATACTAAGCAGCCATGTCCTGTTCAGCTGCCACTGCTCTAAGGAAGATGCTCTGTGGCTCTGCACCTTCCTTTCCGGCTGTGCATGGCTGACCTCTGCAGTCCCAGATTCCTGTGAGGCCCTGCCCAGTGTGGCTAGGGATGAGGGTCAAGGTGCCAGATCTGCTCAAGTAAACATTCCTTTAAATATCATCAGCATGACTGCCACTGAGAACAAACGTGCTAGAACGAGCATCTCGAAGCTGCTCCTGATTGAATGGCAGGTTGAAGTGATGTTCCCAATATTAATTGCAGCTTTGCTAATGTCTGGTCCTGGGCATCACAGCTAATTGACAATATGAATTGACTGCACTGCTCATGATGTCTTCTGTGACATTCAGGTCAGAACGCCAGTGATTTGCTAATTGGTACTTGGCTCATCTCGCCAGTGTGTGTGTGTGTGTGTGTGTGTGTGTGTGTGTGTGTAGTACACATGTCCATATGTGTGTGCCTATATATGTACATGTACCTGTGTGTACACATGCACCTGTGTATATATGTGTATATGTCTGCATGTGCACCTGTGTGTTCACTAAGGGATGAATTAAAGGGCCAAAAAAAAAAATCAAGCAGACTAATTTGATGAATTGGAAGACTATGTACTTATCAAACAGTTTGAGGGCCTACAAAATGACTCAGCAAGCAAAGGTGCTTGCTGCTCCAGTATGATATCCTGAGTTTGCCCCCGAATCCATGCAAAGGTAGATGAAAAGAAACTATATGAAGTTGTTTTCTGATATCCACGCATGTGCCATGACTTGTGTATATTCACACTCATACATGCATATTATATACCATAGTAAATAAACCACTTAATTAGAAGAAAGAACATTGTGGTATTGAACAGATTTTAGGAAAACATCTGAATTTATAACACAACACAGGCCAGGGCATAACTAAAGGACATACAGTCATCTAACCTCACACCACATCACAGATTATTCCGTATCTCTAAGCCATGAGGCTGCAGTGTGATCAGTTTAAAAACAACATCGTGACACTCTTGCCTCACATTCTACAAACTCCCAAGGAGTCTTTTACACTCATCCCACGCAATGCTTCCAATGGCTATGTCATCCCTTCTGCTAATGGCAACCCTTAGTCTTGCTTCTGGTGAGCCCTGCAGGGCATACCTGATGAGGTCAAGAGTGGTCCTGGCTTGTGTCTGAGTGTAACAAATAATCTTGCCTGAGCTTATTCTCAATAAGACACCAAGCCTATCCTGATGTTCCTGAGAGTGAGTGACTTTCTGAAGGTTTCCCTAATATCCTTGGGGCCCCATCTACAGGAACTCTGTGTACTGGGTCACCCAGGGTAGAGTGGTTTCTAGACCAGAGCAGCTGCCAGGGAGCATGTCGACTGGAATCAGCAAGTTTGAACCAAAAGCAATTAGTCATTGGGAACTCAAGCTAAACCCTGGACTGTGGAGAGCCTTAGACAAAAGAGCCTGGGAATGAAGAAAGGAATGCCACCTCACTCTGGAAAGGAAGGCAAATGGAAGGATAGGAGCCTGCAGTTCACTCAACAGGGAAGTGCATCAAGTGTCCCAGGCTGTAGTGTTAATGAGCAGTTAAAGACCTCTTTTGATTTCCGAATGAGTTTGTTTGGAGACCAAAAACTTAGAGCCTCCTATAATGGGTGCTGGGAATCTGTTCAAATTAGCACATATAAGCCTTGACCTTGGAGGCTTAATCTTTCTCACCCTACAGGAACACTCCAGGTCAAAGAATGTCATTCTCAGTCTTTGATAATCTGTTCTTCATGAGGTCTTCATAATGGCTTGATGTTCTGAGCTGGGTATTATATAAAAGAAGATGAGTCACAAAGATGGTTCTTACAAAACGTGGGAGTCTGATGAGCAGCTCACAGATTACCTCAACTAAACACCTGTCCTGCAGAGCTGCATTCATGGAACAGGGAGATATGAAACTGGTGGTGCTTTCTGGTACCTACAGATGAGTGTGGCTTGCAACTCAAGAGCCCTTATGAAAAGCCAAATGCAAGTCAAGGCTCCTCTGGTCATTCCTCAGAGAGGAGCTTCTATCTGCCATCCTGGCCCCAAGTCATATCCAGTTGGAAAAACCATCACTTACTGAGCCACCTCTCCCTGGGCTCCCTAAACTCTCTTTGACTAGCCACACATTACCATCTTCTGAGTTTATATTTTTTTACATTCTCCAAGATTACTAGATGTGATGGATAATCTTGGTAGCCAACTTGACTACATCTGGATTCAACCAAAATCTAAGCCGCTGGACACCTCTATAAGGGGTTTCTTGGTTACATCATTTGAGGTGGGAAGAATCACCCCAAATCTAGGTCACACCTTTTGGTGACAGCCCACATAAAAGGACATTTTTTCTGCTTGACCAGCAGCTCTCTAGGAATCCTCTGCGACCCCAGCACCAGATTGAGAATACTGAACCATCCATTTCATAAACTGAACAACTACTAGATTCTTGATCTTTCCATTGTTTGACTACACAAGGTCTTCAAGCTACTCTAATAAATTCACGTATGTATACATACACATACACATGCATATACAATCAGTTACTTCTTTAGAGAGAGTAATACAAATACAACAGGATTCCAATCAAGATTACAGAGCCACCCTCAATATCTGATCTGAATGGTTTTCTTGGCCTCTCCACCTCCTGGGGATGACTAGTGATGCTGGTCAGCCTTCATCAGGAACCTTATCAGGTCAAGTATCCATATGCCCTTCACCCATGCTATCTCCTACTGAGTTTTCATCCACAGACCTCTGACCCTGGACTGTAAATCTTAGCTCTCCCTACCCAGTTTCTCTCCACCAACAAGCTCCCTGACTGATCCTTATACCTGCAGACATCACTTCCTCCTTCAGTAATACCTCTGCCTCTTCTCTAGGGAAAGCCACGGGATGTCTTTTGAATGTACCCCATCAGCTTTCTAAAAATACAAGGGAGTTATTACATCACTGGTTCCATTTTTTCCCCTCAGCCAAAACAGGAAGTTGCCTTTGACATTTCTTCAAAGAATAATTTCCTTCTCTTTTCTCTTTCAGTTTCTCACTTTTATTGAAACATGAAAGCCAAATTTAGAATTGGTTCTCCAGCTTCTTTACACTGTTTCCCCACTATTGGCAGAATAGGATCACAGGATAAAAACAGGGATCTGATTGTAAAGTTTCCCATTTTACCTTCATGTAGTCACAGAGGCTCTATCTGGGGCTGCCGCCAGGGTGCACAGACCAGTGCATGGTTACTGTAGAGTCATCCACAGTATGTGCACCTGAGTTTCTTCATGAGATCATATCACTGTCGCCCAATCCCCATGACAGTTCCAGACTTTCAGCACAGCTGAGGGTAAGAACTAACAGGTGGCATTTAGCACCTACAACCTACCTACCAGATGCTGGCTCAACCTTCTATACACATGTGTTGACCTCCTTCTTATACCTACTCTACATGAGGCAGATGCTATCAAGAACCCACTTTCTAGATGATGGTACTGAGGTGCAGGCCACATAGCTGCTATGGAAAGGAAGAGAGCTATAAGCTAAACACTAGCCCTACATGGAAAAGTATCTTAGTTACTATTTAAATAAGACATGATATTGCTGAGGATACAGTAAAATTACAACCAAGAGTCAAAAGGTGGTCAAGTGAAGGAGTTCGGGAGGTCATGGGCAGCCTTTTCTTTCTAGAAACTTCTAGAGGATTTGGAAAATCTGCAAAAGAATGTAACATATAATGGTTGGTAGGGGCTCCTGCAAATCTGTGAGCTTGGGTAGAGCCTGAATGTGCATAAGTCTCGATACTTACAGCTCCCTCCAGAAAAGGCTGAGACATCTACAGAGTCTCAAATGGTAGGAAGCCCTGATGAGATGTGTAGATGGCTGTAAGTTCCACCTGATGCTGCCATGCAAGTCTTTTTTTTTTTTTTCCCTGTTTGAGGAACAAAGGGACAGAGGCCTTGGCACCCAATCACAGTGGAGACCCAGGCAACTTTATCATACTTTGCAGAGGATGGTATCTCTGGCTAGCCCCTAACCTTCAGGCAGATTTAACAGTTCCAAGCTGTGCCAGATGGAGAAGGAGAGAGGTTCTGGGATTTGTCAAGACAACATCGTCTGAAGAGAGGGGCTTTGAAATAGAAATTTGTGGTGGACACCAGTGCAAGTGTCCCCTGGGACTATGGCTAAATTGTTTTTTCCATTCATAGATCTGGGAACAGGCCAGCTGTTTTGACCCATCTTTCTGACTCCAGAAACTGTGTGTTTCTTTTCTGCACCCTTAGTGCCCAGTTCCTTTCCATCAAGCACAGGCTGAGAAAGAATGAAGGTGCTAAGGAGACATAACCACACTTTTTTAAAACTCTCAATTATTTCAGGTAGAACTCTAAAACCAATTTTTTTGATTTGCTGCTGTTGTCATAAGTTTAAGCCTAGAAATAAATTCCATGCCAGCGTAGTAGGAATAGCCAAAAATGGGAGGGTAAGTTCACTTTACACAAATGTTTTATTTCCAGGAAAAATATGCACATACCACACCACAGGGAGAGAAGGCAGAACCTAAAGTTGACCATGGAATCTCTGTGTATTTTTTTACTACATCATAAGATGGACTGAGGTCATGAATAACATTCTTCTAGGCTTCATATGCAGGTCAATTTATAAGATGAATGAGAATTGTTATAGAATTTATGCAGAAAAGATTGATTGCACATTCTAACTATGTCAATGTAAACTAAACTCCTAATTGTCCGTCTTTACATTGGATTAGAGACATTTCATATCTGAACCCCTACATGTTTTGTTTTGTTGTGTCCTCTCCATTGGTTAACATCAACTTTCAATTCGACAGAACCTAGAATTATCATAGAGACAAAATTCTGACATGCCCATCAAGCAGGGTTTCACAGACTGAGTACCCTGAGGTGGGAAGACCTACTCTAATGTGGGGAGAACTGTCCCACTCTGGGGTTAAGATCCTTGGCTGTGCAAAGAGTGATCTGAGCACCAGCCACTCCTCTCTCTGCCTCCCGACTATGGAGGCAATGTGACCAGCTGTCTCAGTCTTCTTCGGCATCACTTCCTTGCAATGGCGCACCGTACCCTTGAACTTTGAGCCAAAAGAAACCTTTCCTTGCTCCAAGTTGCTTTTGTCAGGTTTTTGGTCACACAATAATAAGAACAAGCAATGTACACAGTTTGGAAAACTACCTGAGTTCCGTTGACGGTAGTTCCCTTTTCTGCTTCTCTTGGCTGAAAAACAAACAAACAAACAAACAAACAAACACATCTATAGCCCAGTTCTCCTTCTCACTGCCAAGAAACTCTCCTGCTGGAGAAGCTGGAGAAGGGGTAGAGTGTCTAGTGTGTTGTTGACACCCACAATGCCCTGCATGGTATCAGTCAACTTCCTCCTCTTCCTCCTCCTCCTCCTCCTCCTCCTCTTCTTCTTCTCTCTCTCTCTCTCTCTCTCTCTCTCTCTCTCTCTCTCTCTCTCTCTCTCTCTCTCTCTCTCTCTGTGTGTGCTGATATGTGTGCATATGAAGGGAAGACAGCAGAAGCAGATGTCTTCCTCCATTGCCCTCTATGTTTGATACAGATTCTATCACTGGACCTAGAGCTTGACAAACGACTAGTCAAGACAATGATCTCATGGGATCCACTGGTCCCCTTCTCCTACCCAGTCCTAGGGCTAAAATTGTGGTCCAATATGCCTGGCTTTTTTTTTTTAAATGCAGGTGGTGAGTGTCTGTGGTCAGGTTCTCATGCCTGTGTAACACTTTACCCAATGAGACATCTCTCCAACTTTTAGATGCTCTCATCTAATTACTACTTATCTTGAACTAAGGCCTGCAACAAACTGTACAACACAAAAGGATTTGGATTAAGAAACAGTACTTAGGGTCCAGAAACCTGGCTCAGCGGGCAAAGGCATTTGCTGCAAAGTCAAATGACTTTAGTTCAATCCCTGGGACCCCCTTGTAGAAAAAGAAAATATCTCCTGAAAAATATCCTCTGATTTCCACCCAAAGTAAGTAGCATGTATGTGTCTCCCCCTACACACAAGTAAGTAAACAAATAAAGTGTATTTTTTAAAAAAACAGAAACAGCTCTTGAACTAGTAGACACTATGGTAGTGTGGTTGTGAGCTCTTTTGCCATGCAGGCCTGGTTGGTCCATAGCTGCTTCATATTTCAGCAGTGAAGGCCTTCCAGTTAAGCATCCCCCATCATCTACTTTCTTCTAGATTAAAACCAAATCCCAGTGTCAGGTGTTCCTCAGTTTCCTCTGCCCACATAAAGCACAGACTGACTCCACTCAGAGGCTTCAGAGGCTATAGGATGGGACGGTTCACAGGGAAAGCTTAAGTCCCAAGGTCTCCAACAGGTCCCTTAGACCAGGCCCTAATTGAGAAGTGCCCTTGCTGAAGCAGCTCCCCATCCTGCCCTTTTCCAAGGGCCTTCAAGTCAGGTCCCTCAGAAGAATGCCCCTCTCAGGCTCTGCTTCTGGGCACTCAGTCACAAGCAGCTGCCACAAATCTGTGGCTTGATACAATAGAAACTTCAAACCTGTGTGAGGTGTGGGTGACAAAGGAGAGACTTCCTCATCCCTCCCCATTCTTGACTTTGCCAACCAGCCTCTGGATACCTTAGTTTGCTGACATGTTGCTCCACTTCTTGCCTCCACCTCACATATCTTTGTTCCTCTGAGACTATCTGCCTAACCCTCTTTACAAGCACAGTATCTTGTTTAGGATTCATCCTAAATCCTGGTTGACTTAACCTGCATATTCTTATTTAACTCCACCTGCAAAGTTTCTGTTTCTACCATCCAGCATCAGGTGACCACTGATCCTAGAGAACACCATTCAACCTACCCACATCACCATCCTAAAGCACCAAGCCAACTACCTATAACTCAGGCTTATCAAGAGCAGACTCAAGTCTTCTTTTCTTTCTTGACCATATCAATAGACATTTGGGAGCAAGACACTGCAACGGACATCTCTGTACCTGGGAACTGTGGGCACAGTGACCTTCATTAAGCTTATCTACCACACTTATAAACAAACAAACAATGAGAATAATCTAATAGGCAAGAAAGCAGGCAAGATCCTGAGCACAGGGAAGTGTGGGTTTAGATGCCAGCTGTTTGCAGCTATTTTTCAGGAAGGCCAGATGCTCTGCATTTAGGACTCTTGGGAATCCAGTTGAAGCTGGGGCCAGATGCAGATGCATCCCTACTACCAGGAAGGAAGCCATAGGCCCTTGGGAAGCTGAAACTGGGTTGAACCTTACCTACTGGGAACAGGACAGCATGCCAGATGAGACCCTGAACAGCTGAGTGCTTCTTCTGAGAGTAGCAACTCTGACACCACATCAGGTATGAAAGCCAGTCTGGCACTTGGTCAACACAACAGCTTTGCCAATCTTGTTCCTCCTGCCTGAAATTATTTAATATTGGGCATAGAGAGGAGCCAAGATGGTTCAGTGGTTAATGCCACTAGCTGCCAAGTCTGAGGATCTGAATTTAATCCAACCAGGACTATCCATTGCTAGTCATCTGAACTCCACACACACACACACACATATTAATGCACATACATGTGCAACATATATACATGAATAGATACATACATATTTATACATGCATACATATATACATATACACACATATATGCATACAAACACAAATACACACATATATACAGAAACATACATATGCACACATACATATATAGACACACACACACCACAGCACAGAGCAAAAAGATAGCCAATCTAAAGAAGAGAAGAGCATGCACATATCAGGAATGAAGGGAGAAGCATGGACAGAAGCTGTTGTGCAGAACAGTTACTGAGTGGTATCAATGGGGTATCAACATGCAACCTCATGAGTCACACATGCAGGACCCAGGAGACAAGATGCCCCTAACAATCTCCTATGAGCTTTAGTGACCTCTCAATTCCAATTTCGAAAAAATCTATCTGGGCAAATGCCTTTTATCCCTACTGCCTGGCCATGCAAATTGAGGAATTTTGTCCTTATTCTTCACAGTAATCTTAATGATAAACTCTCATTAACTAAAGGTTGGAGTCAGCTTACTCCAATTCATTAGTGTGAACCAGCACACTTCCCTATAAATGTTGAAGATAAATTAGTGTAAATATGATAGACTATAACAAAAGTTTGGAGATATTCTTATATATGTGTGTATGTATATGTATACATACATATTATGCTGCCCTGGAACTTACAGATCCTACCTCTGCCTCATGAGTTCTGGGATTATAGGTATATACCACCATGTGTCATCTTCAAAACAAGCTGCAATGTGCAATGTTAAGGCACTATTAGACACAAATAAGGCTTCTTCATACTATATGCCATATTAATCATTATTTTTACTCATGGTTCTGGTGAGCTGAAGCTAGCAATCTTTAGCAAGATCACTTGATAGGAACAAATCAGACCTCTCAAAGATACTCTAAGACAACTAACTGGTCAACCATTCACAACCCCTGATCACCACTCACCACTCAGCCTTTTCTACACCCATTTCATTTGCTAAAACTAGAAAAAGTGCATCTTATTTTTATAACAATTTCACTCTGACTTGTGGACAAGATAGATTTAATCAGACATAGGCAGGAAAATGAGACTCATCTCTGACTGGCAAGAAAGATCAGAGGTTGAAGTACTACAGAGTAGAAAAGCCTTTCAGACAGAGAGAATGTGAAACAACTGTGCAAAGCCTGAGAAAGGAGGAGTTACTGTGCACTTGAGGAAGCAAAAAGAGCCTAGGAATCAACACATGAGAAACACATAAGGAGAAGCTGTCCAAATGCCTTTAAGGTCAAGGTAATGACTCCGGTCTCTGTCTCTAAGCGAAGGCCAATGGTCAGCATGTTTAACAATGAAAATGCAGCTCAGTGATAGGGCTGGAACTGTCTAACATATAGGAGGCCTTGGGCTCATGCTCAAGTATCATGAAAGGAAAGGAATGGTAAAGAATAAAATAACTGTTGTATTTTAAAAACCACATGAGACTTTTCATTGAAAGTGGAAGGAGGAGCTTGGCATGTTCGTCCCCTCTATAAGAAAAGAGGGAAAACCTTCATGGAAAAAGAAGCACCATGGGCTACAAGATCCCAGCAATCTCTGGAGTGCAAACCTCACGGCATCTTCCTACCTTCACTCGGTGGCAACAAAGAAAGCCCAGAGGCAGGACATTTTATAAAGAGCACCAGACCCTCACTTCTGTGGTCTTGAAAGTCGAGGTCAAGGCACTGCCCTGAGGGCTCCACATTCAATTTCAATCACCTCCCAAAGACTGGACTTAATAACAACAAATCAGGTATTAGCTTTCAACACAGAGATTGTAGGAGAACCAAACACCCAAGTCGTTTCACACCTTAATGAGACAATGTCTATAACACAAACCCTGACCCGTTTCTCCTCCAAATAGTCCAAGCTTTATATAGCTAGCCAATATCTTCTAGATATTCCAGAGAAGCCCACAGTATAAAAGGAGAAGCTTGCATTAAAAAAAAAAACCAACAACAATAACAACAAAAAGCATAAAAATACAAAACTGGATAGAACAGAATTCAGAATGCAAAAAAGAAAAAAAACTATGATTCTCAAGAATTGTACATGATGATTGATAAAATAATAATAAAATGATGGTGAGAAATATGAAAAATAATACATTAAAAGAGATAAAGAAATAGGATAAAAACAAGTATGCATCAAACTAGAACCACAGCAACACAGAAAAGAGAAAGGAATTTATAAGAAAATAGTACAAATATTTACATTTTCAGCAAAATGTGGATGAAAATCAAAAAGATCAAATATAAGTGAACTGAAATAATGCATAAGTAAAAGGAAATATAAGAATAAATGCATTGTTGCATGCACCCTTATGAAATGACAGCAAGTAAAGCCTGAGTTGGACAGCCAGTCCTTGGAAGAATGCCAAGAGAAGGGGACCAACGGTTGCTTCCCACTCTACAGGATGTTACAGTTTCAGTCATTTTGAAAGGAACAAACTTTAAAAAGAAAATGAATGTGTTCTTGGTTAAATATGGAGAAGATGAGTTTGGAGAGGTGAGGCTGCTGTCTGGGTGCTATTTTGGGAGCCCATGGGATGATGAGCAAGTGGATCTTATATGTCCCCTTGTTAGCCAGCTTATGGAGCAAACAGGAAGTGATGCAATCTTCAGGATTGTGCAAGAGAGTTAGGTCTTGGGGACTTGTTCTTGAATGGGATAATCAGTGTTCCCTCTGTCTCTCTGCTTTTCTCTCCCACTCCCTCCCACTCTCCATTTCCACCTCACCTCTCCTCTTCTCCTTCCTTCTCCCCATTTCCAGGTCTCCCTCCTTCTTTCTCTCCTGGTTGACCTGAGACTGGTGAATAATTCCTTTAAAATAGAAGTTCTGATACTTCTTCATTGCGGGTTCTGATCACAGGCTAGTTCCCCTGTGGGAAACCCTCCAGAACAGTTGACAAGGCTTCCTATATGAGGTTACAATGGTTAGTGGGATGCCAGTAATTTTTGCAGTCTAAGGAACACTAAGGATAAGGTCCTCCCCCCTCCCCAGCTCAATGCTGCCTCAGCACTCCAAAAGCATCTTCAAATGTTGACCCCACTTGTCCTTTTCCATGTGAGCCATTATTCAGGTAGGGGCTCAGATTTAGGGGGAAAGCATAGGTCTTGCATGCACAAGATCCTGGGTGTAGTCACAACTACTGGGCACCCAAGGAGTCAAATGCAAAGTGTAAAGCCCTCCCCTCTTCTGAAACCCACAGCAGCGTTTTCACCTGCCATTTAACAACCACCACATCTGACCAGCCCATCATGCATCCCTAGGCCATGAACCAAAACTAAGGCTTCCTCCTCTTAAGCTGATTATTTCAGTTATTTAGTCAGCAACAGCAAGCCAACTAACAACAACACACTTAGTAAATTTCTCTAAAACAACCTCAGTAGTTGGATAAATTCTAAGGAATGGAATTTTGCAGCCAAACAGATGTCAGTTTACAATTTTTAATATGAATTGTCAAATTCTCCCCCAGAAAGACTGTGTCTTTTAATGCTGTTACAATATTTATTAAAAATATTCTCATTAAAGTACTCATTGCATATGGTACTAGCACAGGCACTCTCTTGGTTCATAGCAAGGAGAGAAATATACAGTCTGTCTTTCCAGAGCTGAGTCCCAGGGTAAGGGGAGAAACAGTATGGTAAGTTAATAAATAGATACTCCCATGTAATTTATTTTAACATGGAGAATAAGGACAAAAACTAATGCAACTTCTATTATTTATCATTAGTTATGGTCACTTGGCTGGTGTCTTAGTTAGGTTTCATCGCTGGGAAGAGACGCCATGACCATAGCAACTCTTATAAAGAACAACATTTTCTTTACATGAGTCAATGGGGGCCATACCTATTCAAACCACAACAACTGGGAACTGGCTGTCCCAAAGAAGTGCTGCCTGTGTAGAAAGAAGGCTAGCATGCAGGATGTGGGGTGGAGTTAAGCAGGAGATAGGCAACCATGGGAAGCATGCATACTGGGTAGTAAGGTGAGAGATTAAGAAGAACCAGGTGACAGGAAGCTTGGGTTATCATTCAAATAAATATCCAAGCCGAGGTCATGTATATTCATGGAAGGAAAGAATGGCAGATGCAGATCAGACCAAAAGATTTTTTTTTATTATACAATAGTAGTGCCCTGTCCCTGCTAATCAGTGGGCTTAAGGCTTCCTACTTCCCTTTGTCTGTTTATGCCACAACGGTAGAGATAGACAATATCACCTCCATTTGCCCATTGAAAAGCCAGAGTCAGAGCCAGAACCCACAGTGTGCATGTAGATAGCCTGTCTTTAAAACAACATGGTACTTAAATCATACTCTTCCTGCCAGGAGCCAACTAACCCACTGCCACACAAACTAGCATATTTAGCCTTAGAAATAGCCACATGCCCACCTGAGCTTCGTACAGGTGACAAGGAATTCAGTATTTTATTTACTGTGTATAGTCCTTTACATTGCCTATTGCTACATTACCCACCAGATTATAAGCTGTCTTATTTATAAACCAAAATAAGTACCACAAGAAGCTGGAGAACAGAGATATGGATGGCCACATCTCCTGGAAATAGGTTATTTTAAAAAGGAACTAAACTTGGTCTTGCTGGGACTAGAGAGATGGCTCAACAGTTAAGATCACTTGTTGCTATGGCAGAAGACCTAGAAGTCAGGTCCACCAGCTCACAAGTGCCTATAACTCCAGCTCCAAGGGACTCAATAACCTCTTCTAGCCTCTATGAACAACTGCACACATGTGCACACACACACACACACACAGAGTCATGCACATGTATACATAAATCAAAACTAAATCTTTAAAACAAAACTTTAATTTAGGTTACTTGTTTCTGCAACTTCACAAAGTCAACTTAGCTCTGGTAGTCTTGTTGTGTCATGAAATAAATTTCTCTATTGTCAACTGACTTCTTTAAGCTTGAAATGGTAATGCTAATCATTTTATAGGGGTGAATCATGTTGGTAAAGGCAGGTGGAGGTTGGAATCCATGAACCAGGAAGAATGGAAACATCAGTTTGGAAAGCCATCACATGAGATGGAATAGGCCAGCACCAAACATTGGTGATCTGGATTCTGTCAGAGCTTCATGCACACCATGAGCTGCTGTCTCATGAAGAGAAAACACTAGAAAGCATTCAGAAGGAAATTCCATCAGGTGTATGGTCTGTCGTGTTAGGGTAGAGATGAGATCACACAGAGGAGACAGTGTATACAGAAGCCACAGATGGAAGAGTTCAACAATACAGCCCTATTACTTAGGAGACTTAGCCTACTGAACCAAGTTCTCCCGAGTGCTTGTCCCCAGCTATGGATTTAAAGGGTTCTCAGTACTTCTTCCAGGGAGGATGCTTGGACAGCTCACCAGAGATAGATCCTTGAAAGAATCAATAGAATTCCAGTCCCAGGTGTCACTGAGAATGCAGTTTTTCCAGCAGCAAATCCTAGCATTGTCTTTGAGAGGCACAAGAGAACTCCAGACCTCTTATTAGCAGTCATTACAATTAATTTCACTTTAGAAACAAATTATTTACTTTTACAAACTTTACATTAAAACTCTCTTCTCTCTCTCTTTTGTCTGTCTTGCGTGCACACGTTTGTGTGTGTGTGTGTGTGTGTGTGTGTGTGTTTGTGTGTGTTGGTTTTTGCCTACTTGACACAAGCTAGGGTCATATGGGAAGAGAGAACCTCATCTGAGAAAATGCTTCCATCAAGTTGGCCTGCAGGCACTTTCTTGTTAATGATTAATGTCAGAAAACCCAGACTACTGTGGCCAAGTGGTGTCACTCCTGGGCAGGCAGTCCTGGGTGGTAAAGAAAGCAGCCTGAGCAAGCCAGTGGGAGTAAGCCAGCAAGCAGCACTCCTTCAAGTTTTCTTCCCTGATATTTCTTCTTGATTAACCACAAGCTGTAACTGAAATATATCTTTTCTTCTCCAAATTGCTTTTGGTCACTGTTTTATCTCAGCAATAGAAAGCAAACTAAGACAGTGTGATGCTGAAAAGTAAATCTAAAGTCTTTTAAATGTAAACAAGCAGAAGAAACTGTGTAGAATATTTTCATGTAATTTCATGTAGAGGTGAGTATATAATATATATGCTTTAGAAAGACACAAGATTAAGCCATGACACAGTAGCACCTGATTCTTATCATTTATAATTTATGATTACATGTTGATGGAAATCAATACACTTGGTCATGTTGATGGCAATGTATTGTCTTACTATGCACAATGAAAACAGCAAATCCTAAATTAGGGGCCAGTAGGCTGTTTCCAGAGAGAATGCTGAGAACTGTAGCCGTCTACAAGGCTGTAGCAATCCACAACCAATCCCAATTTAAATTTGAAGGGCTTGCCCCAATACTGACCTAAACACAGAGGCAAATTTTTACTCTTGCCAGCATGTTTGGAGATAAAACATAAAACGGCAATACTGGTTTGGTTAGCAAACTTTATACTATTAGGAACACCACACAGATTTCCAAGCATTTTCTAGACAGAGCTCATTGTGGGTATTCGCCCGTTCCTGTGGTTTGCTTACCTTTGTATCATTGGTATTCATTTTAAAGACTATAACAAAAGATTTC
This sequence comes from Mus caroli, assembly GCF_978045245.1. NCBI lineage: Eukaryota > Metazoa > Chordata > Mammalia > Rodentia > Muridae > Mus > Mus caroli. Next base: position 94,157,024 of record NW_028227272.1, read on the forward strand.
TTTACTATATGAATCATATTATCATAAACATCATACAGAGTACCTTTTGTATTTTTATAATATTTTACAAGACTCGTGTTCTATTTGTCAAATTATACATCATCTTTGAATCTTTTATCATATCCCAGGAGGAATTCCCTACCAAAAATCTGTTTAAACTAAACCATATTTTTTAAAGTATTTTGGATCCACATTTTAACTATAGACATTTATTTCATCTATTATACATTTAGGGATAAGGGCTAATATGCACACGTAAGTTTACTCTTTCAAATAATTACTATGTACCCCACTATTACTCATTAAAGTAATTTTCCTGCCCAGACTGGTATTCAGACTTGGCTCTGGACTTTCTTATATGAAATTTAACTGTCTCTTCACTTGAGACCATGGATAGTGGGTACAAGTTAGCATGATACTTGTTTCCTTGTCTTTCTCTCTTCTCCCAAAGGCAAAAACTAGTATTTGAATCCTGGCTCTCCCAAGGTATGTCTATAATTAAAGATATGTGACCTACCCTCTCTCTACTTCACCAGCCTCATACAGAAAATGAAGATTTTTAAGAAATCCTACCATATACAGTTCTTCTGACTGAACCTAACAACAGACAACATAAGCACTTGTCCATTTTAGCCATGTCATCATTACCAAATTATTGTTTTCCTCTATGGGGAGTTGTTATTTTGTCACATGCATCTTTATCTGCTAATTTTGAAATTTATGTTTATATTAACTCTTTCTCATGGCGATAATTTAATTGTAAATGATATTGAGTTGATATCTCTTGACTTCATGAGCTATTAATTTAGGTTTCTAACATCTTTTTTCCTCTGTGTTCCAAGTTTAATTTACCTTATTTCATGTTAATAACCATACTTCTGTAGAAATCTGGCTTTAAAAGCTCATCAGTACTTTTACTATCATGAATCCTGGAGATTATGAGGTCTTTTGGAATATACCTTTTTCTACTGGATTTTACTTCCTTCTCTGGGATGAATTGTATCTCCCAAAATTTGGATGTGTTGAAGTTCTAATCCTTCAAACCTTAGAATGTGTCTGTATTTGGAGACAGAGCCTTTTCTAAAAATGAAATTAAGGTAAAAGTACATGAGGTCAGGCACTAATCTAATGAGTAGCATCTTTATTTTTAAAACAGAGATCAAAGGCTGGAGAGATAACTCTGAAGCTAAGAGAGCTGTTTGTTCTTTTGTAAGACCCAGGTTGAATCCCTAGCACTTACATGGTGGCTCACAACAATATGTGACTCCAGTTTCAGTAACTACAACACCCTTTTTTGGCCTCTGTGGGCACCAGATATTCACATGGTACACAGATATACGTGCATACAAAATATCCATACACATAAAATAAAAATAAATTAATAAAAATTAAGAAGGAGACCAATGCCCAGAAAGACTGAAGAGTAGACATGGATGTATGGTTGATTCCAAAAGAAAACCAAGAAGCCTTAGGAAAACCCCAAACCACCAATGTCCCTCCAATCTCTGACATACTTTATGACCATCCAGGAAACTCATACAACATTCCCATTGCAATACTTGGGAAATACTTATAATAATAAAGCATTTATTGTTTGCCTGAAACTCAAAACATATGTTTCTCGTAACTACCCCTAGCCTCCCTACCCTCTACCAGTCTGCTCCTCTCTAGATCTGGCAGAATGAGAAATGTTCTTTTTCAAAGCATTCCCATTCAACTTTTCTGGCCCTAGTGCCAGGAACAGAGTAAGGTCTGGTGCAAAGAATTATTTCCTGGGGTATCCTGACTGACACTCCTCATACAGAGAAGACTTACCGTGTGGATTCCAATATTACTCTAGACCATTGGTAGTTTCTCCCAGTGTTCACTGAGCTATTTCACTCAATGGACAGATATGTGGGGGTGGGAACTGTCAAACAGTTTGTCTTTTACCCTAGAGCTTACTTTTAATTAAATTGCTCTGAATTTTTAATTAAATGTCATAAGTATTTGTCTATTTATGCAAAGAGGTAAGCTCTGATTTCAATATTTTAATTGAAGAATAATCTTCCTTGGCCAAAGACTAAAGATGCCAACCCCCAAAGTACAGATATAGATGTAGCCAAGCAATTGGTAGCGGAGTAGTGAGTTTTATGCCGTGAAAATCTCAGAGGCTGATCCTCTAAATTAAGACGCACTGACAGGATTTATCCTATCACTTAGGATTTGTTGCATGTTATATATGGGGACATTAGAATTCCCTAAAAAAATCTAAAACAAGAAGGAGAGAGATTACACCAGTAGAACTGCAGTGACAAACAATACTTACATAGCTCTTAAAACACACCAACTATTCTTAGTTGTTTTATATTCTTACTTACTTGGTGTTCACTGGGAATCAGAGACCTAGAAATATTCAGGAACATACCCAAGACCATTGGTGCCTCTGTGAGGAAGGCAGGGTTTGAACTCAGGCATGCCAGCTACAGGGTCCTCATTTGTAATACCATGCTCAGTGCCTCCTGAGTAATTGTAGGTTTTGTTATGACATTGACTCATGGCATCATTGTACAGAATGACCCAAGCCCTGTTCACAGATGCAACTTATCCATCTCAAGTCCAACCTGGGCCACCCACCGAATAACTGTGGAAAAATTTCGTTGTCCCTGGCATTGAGACTATGACATTCAAGTGTGGCTTACTGGGCATTGTGTTTCATGTTTAAATAGCCAAGACCTCTTTTAGACACATGATCCTGCATTCCTCTTTTGTGTGGGGTGTTCAGGATTGAAACCAGGAGCTTGTACATACTCGGTAAATGTTCTATTCCTGAGCTCACACGCTATTGTCCCCAAATGCCCATTTTAACCAACAAGTTAACAATATCAAAATGATAGTGAATCAACTTGCCAAATTGACCACTGTCTGCCCAATGAGTACAAGTTAAGGAACTCATCACCTCTCTTCCATGGTTTGAAATTTTTCAAGGAAGGAAAGCACCAATGAGTAGCCACGCTGGCTTATAACTTTTTGTGTGGACAGTTTCTCTTTCTAAAAGTGCCAGGGTCTAGAAATGCTCTTTTAGCTTAGGAAAACCCCAAACACAAGCTCCATCTTCAAAGATGCCACACGAGTGAAAACAGGAGATATGTGGATTTTTTTCTCTGTTTCTTTTGAAAGATGATAATAGAGTAAAGATGAAATGGAGAAAAGAAAGAAGGGAAATTCAAATGTGTGGTCTGAATTTGCAATAATTTGTCTGTGTATTCACATAAGACACTTCTAAAGAAACTAGGTTTTCTGAGACAGACACAAGGAGAGCCTGGTGATTTCCCATCCATCATTAGCAGTTGGTAAGTTCCCAAAGCAGATCAGACATGGCTCTGAGATCTAACTACATGATAAACAGGACAACCTGTTACTGAGACAAGTTGCCTAAGAGCAGGATCATTTCCATAGCCACATCCCCAAGCGGTAAATGTGTTACCTGTAAAATGACTTAAATATTTTAGATAGCGCACATAAAAGACACAAAGTTCTGGTATTTTATTTACAAGCTATAAGCCTAGATTGTGAAGGTTTTGAGCTATTCTAACTTACATCCCAGCCATATGCCCCTTGTTACTTGCTGTTTGAATCTCACCCAGGATATTCTCAGGGTCCACTTCTCCTGGCCACATCTTCATGGCCCATCTGCTCCCTTGGAAGCTTCCTCTACCCTTTGTCTCCTCTTGCCTGGTCTCTCCTGAGACCCCCCCCCCACCTCAACTTGATTCTCAAGTCCTACCTTTCTTTCTCTACTGCCCAATCACAGGCTCTAGCCTTTTATTAAGCAACTAACTTTAAATTAGCCAGGGGAGCAGGGTTTACATAGCATCACTTATAGTATACATGAGGACCTCCTCATTAGGGACAAGCAGATCCTGGGGACCAGTAATTCATATTTGAATACATAACAGCACCAGACCAGTACCCAATAGCTACCTGAAAGTAGACAATGAATTTGAGATGGCCATCTCAGACTAAGGCCTTCATAGAATTTGAACTTGAGAGTCCCTGGCTAAGGCACAAAAATGTGAAGCCCTTTAATTCAGTTGTTTCTTAATAACAATGATACATTTTCCCGTCTTAACACCTCAGGCAATGGAAAATCCCAAATCATGGAGTATTAGCCCACAAACTGTATCTTTCCAGAATGTACATGCTCAAGACCTGGTCCCCAACTTAGAGTGTGACTGTATTTGGAGGCAGGACCTTTCTTTACAGGTGATAGTGGAAAAATAAGATTAGTTTGGGAACTAACCAGTGTCCTTGTAAGAAGAGATGATGATGTGGCACATTAAGAGATGACCATGTGAAGACACAGGAGGTGATGCCATCTACAACCAAGGATAGGTTGCAAGGAACACCAGATCTAATGGCATTTTGGTCAAAGACTGTTAGTTTCCAAAATGATGAGAAGTAACTTTCTACTGTATAAATCATCAAGTCCATGGTATTCTGTTACAATATCCCTGGCCAGCTAATACCTGGAGTATTTAAGCAGATTAAGGTAATAGGCACTAATAGGAATACTTCTGTGGCCACATGTGGTCATATATTTAGAATCTAGAAAACAAAACAGGTTGCTAAGAGTTAACTATTATCAAGTAGTTTTAAATCTGCATTTATTTTTAAATTCTTATCATATATTGAATTTTTTCAATACCTAAAAAGCAAAAGTTCATGGACTGCTACACTGAAACACTAATATTAGAAACGTACTTCCATTGTGTTTCCATGGACACCTTCCAAGTGTGGCTCTTGCTGCTTCTTGGTCATCTCAGAAGTCATGTCCATTTAGATTCTGTGGCTGACCAGCCCAACCTATCATCACTGAAGCCACCACTACCCATGGTCTACCCTTGTAATACCTGCTCCTTTAATCTTGCTTTGCGTAGAAGGCTGACTCCAAGGCTGGCTCCAGTAGCACCACTTGGAGTTTATTTTAACCAACCATCACAGCCTCTATCTTCTTCCACTCACGTTTCACTTTGAATCAGTAATGGATGTTCATGCTGGTTATTGGTTCAGGCATCTTATTTCTCCTACTAGTTTTTAACTCCTAAGGGAAATGTGGTTTATGAGTCTTGAAGCACATTCTATCTGCTTTATTCATAGCTAGAGTCCTATATCCACTTTCTAAATAATTTCATTGTAAGAATTAATTCTCCATAAGGCAGGTAGCCTTCTAGTGTGTGTGTGATTGTATGTTTGTGTGTCCATGTTTGTGCATGTAAAGGCCAGAGATTGACATCTAATGTCTTTCTCTATGGCTCTCCACCATATTTTCCAAGAGACAGTTACTCATAGAACCTAGGCCTCATTATTTCAGTTCAACTAGCTGCCCAGAAAGTACCATATGTACCCCCTCACTTGTGCTGGGGTTTTTTTTGTTTTTGTTTTGGCAGTGTTGGGAAGTTGGGGAGCTTGGGATCTGAACTTAGGTCTTTTTTTTTTTTTTTTTTTTTTTTTTGGTAGGGTCCTTTATTTCTTATCAAAACCACATGTGGTCAAGGGAGGAAAGAAATCTCTGATTTGAAACAAAGCTATAACACAACAGAATTCTAAATGTAAGGAAAAAGAGTTACCCATGGGAATGCAAATATTCTGTTATGTTGGAAAACCTGTGTGAATGTTCAGGAAAGTATGAAGAACTGTGTTCACAGCCTCAAACAAATTACATTCATTACAGAGATTACTAAACACAATTTGAACATGTTTTTAAAAAGGGAAGTGTGGGGGGAGAGGGGAACCTGATCTGGTATTAGGTGAGGGAAAAGGACTGAAGCCCTGAGGGCCAGCAGAAAGAATGGAAACAGGCAATAGGACATTGGGGGGGACCCTCCAGAATGCACCAGAAACCTGGGAGGTGAGAGACTCTCAGGACTCAAATGGAGGGATCTTAGATAAAATGCCCAACAGTAGGAAGAGAGAACTTATAGAGCCACACCTCCAGCAGGAAGATAGGACATCAAGTGAGGGATGGGGCTGCCATTGCACATCACATCTCTGACCCACAATTGTTCTTGTCTGAAAAAATTCAAGGGATGGAAATGGAGAGGACCCTGAGGAAAAGAAGTTCCAGTGACAGGCACAAAGTGGGATCCAGCTCAAGGGGAGGTCTCAAGGCCTGACACTATCACTGAGGCTACGGAGTGCTCACAAAAAGGGATCTATCATGACTGCCCTCCAAAAGGCCCAACAAGCAGTTGAAAGACTCAGATGCAGTTATTTGCACCCAACCAAAGGACCCAAGTAGCTGACACCTGTTGTTGAATTAGGAAAGGCTGAAAGAAGCTGAGAAGGGGGATCCTGTAGCAGGACCAGCAGTCTCAGTTAACCTGGAACACCGAGATCTCTCAAACACTGGACCACCAAACAGACAGCATATACTTGATAAAAAGCTGATATGAGACCCCCAACACAGATAAAGTAGAGAACTTCTGGGTCTGTGTTCATTCAGAGATGATGCACCTAACCCTCAAAAGACTGGAGACCCCAGGGAAATTAGACGTCAGGTGGAGTCGGGGGTGGGGACATTCACGTGGAGACAGGGGTGTGGGGAGGAGGTATGAGATGTGGAACAGTCAGAAGGTGGATGGGGTAGGGGAGGAATAAAATATGGAGTGTAAAAAATAAAATAAATTCATTTCTGGGTCTTCAATTCTATTCCATTGGTCTACTTGTCTGTCACTATACCAGTACCATCCAGTTTTTATCACAATTGCTCTGTAGTAAAGCTTTAGGTCAGGCATGGTGATTCCAGAAATGAACCCACAGACCTATGGTCACTTGATCTTCGACAAGGGAGCTAAAACCATCCAGTGGAAGAAAGACAGCATTTTCAACAAATGGTACTGGCATAACTGGTGGTTATCATGTAGAAGAATGCAAATTGATCCATTCCTATCTCCTTGTACTAAGGTCAAATCTAAGTGGATCAAGGAACTCCACATAAAACCAGAGACACTGAAACTTATAGAGGAGAAAGTGGGGAAAAGCCTGGAAGATATTGGCACAGGGGAAAATTTCCTGAATAGAACAGCAATGGCTTGTGCTGTAAGATCAAGAATTGACAAATGGGACCTGATGAAACTGCAAAGCTTCTGCAAGGCAAAAGACACCATCAATAAGACAAAAAGGCTACCAACAGATTGGGAAAGGATCTTTACCTATCCTAAATCAGATAGGGGACTAATATCCAATATATATAAAGAACTCAAGAAGGTGAACTCCAGAAAACCAAATAACCCCATTAAAAAATGGGGCTCAGAGCTAAACAAAGAATTCTCACCTGAGGAATACCAAATGGCTGAGAAGCACCTGAAATAATGTTCAGCATCCTTAATCATCAGAGAAATGCAAATCAAAACAACCCTAAGATTCCATCTCACAGCAGTCAGAATGGCTAAGATAAAAAATTCAGGTGACAGCAGATGCTGGCAAGGATGTGGAGAAGGAGGAACACTCCTCCATTGTTGGTGGGATTGCAAGCTTGTACAACCACTCTGGAAATCAGTCTGGCGGTTCTTCAGAAAATTGGACATAGTACTACCGGAGGATCCCGCAATACCTCTCCTGGGCATATATCCAGAAGATGTCCCAATCGGTAAGAAGGACACATGCTCCACTATGTTCGTAGCAGTCTTATTTATAATAGCCAGAAGCTGGAAAGAACCCAGATGCCCCTCAACAGAGGAATGGATACAAAAAATGTGGTACATTTACACAATGGAGTACTACTCAGCTACTAAAAGGAATGAATTTATGAAATTCCTAGGCAAATGGTTGGACCTGGAGGGCATCGTCCTGAGTGAGGTAACACAATCACAAAGGAACTCACACAATATGTACTCACTGATAAGTGGATATTAGCCCAGAAATTTAGTATACCCAAGATATAAGATACAATTTGCAAAACACATGAAACTGAAGAAGAACGAAGACCAAAGTGTGGACACTGTGCCCCTTCTTAGAATTGGGAACAATCACACATGGAAGGAGTTACAGAGACAAAGTTTGGAGCTGAGACAAAAGGATGGACCATCTAGAGACTGCCATATCCAGGGATCCATCCCATAATTAGCCTCCAAACGATGACACCATTGCATACACTAGCAAGCGTTTGCTGAAAGGACCCTGATATAGCTGTCTCTTGTGAGACTAGGCTGGGACCTTGCAAACACATAAGTGGATGCTCACAGTCAGCTATTGGATGGATCACAGGGCCCCCAATGGAGGAGCTAGAGAAAGTATCCAAGGATCTAAAGAGATCTGCAGCCCTGTAGGTGCAACAACATTATGAACTAACCAGTAAACCGGAGCTCTTGACTCTAGCTGCATATGTATTAAAAGATGGCCTAATCGGCCATCACTGGAAAGAGAGGCCCATTGGTCATGCAAACTTTATATGCCCCAGTACAGGGGAACGCCAGCACCAAAAAGTGGGAATGGGTGGGTAGGGGAGTGGGGGGGGGAGGGTATGGGGGACTTTTGGGATAGCATTGGAAATGTAATTGAGGAAAATACGTAATAAAAAATATTTTCTAAAAAAATCTAAATCCTACAGTCAAACCAGGAGACATTCGTATTTACATCTTGTCCTCACACTATCCCCGTCCCAAAAGGACCTAACTCTCCTGCTTCCTCTTTTCCTCCGCCAACCCAGAAGTGCCTCCTACTCGTCCAATGATTGGTTGCTCCTTTATTCATTAGGGGATTGCCACACACAAAATAAAATAAAATAAAATAAAATAAAATAAAATAAAATAAAATAAAATAAAATAAAATAAAATAGCTGGGCGTGGTGGTGCACGCCTTTAATCCCAGCACTCGGGAGGCAGAGGCAGGCGGATTTCTGAGTTCGAGGCCAGCCTGGTCTACAAAGTGAGTGCCAGGACAGCCAGGGCTACACAGAGAAACCCTGTCTCGAAAAACCAAAAAAAAAAAAAATAAATAAATAAAAATAAAATAAAATAAAATAAAATAAAATAAAATAAAATAGATAAAAGTTTGTTTGTTTGTTTGTTTAAAGGGAGTGGGTTTTTTTTTAAAGAAAGGTCCTTGATTCTTTATTAAAAACAATGTATTGTTTTCTGTGAAATGCCTGTGTGAATGTACAGGAAAGTATGAACAACTGTGTTCACATATGCAAAAAATACTCATCCATTGCAGAGATTACTGAAAGCAGATTAAATATGTTGAAAACAAAACAAAACAAAACAACTAAACTTAGATCTTTATGCTGTGTACCAGGCTCTTTACCCAGAGCGCTCTCTGCACACACACACATATACTCACTCACACACACACACACTCACACACACACCATAGCTCTACCTGAGGTTGAGCACTAAGATGATATGTTCTTGAGGCTGATATGTCAATTGCCCACATGAACAATTCAACATGTTCACTAATGCCTCAGTGAGGACCAGCAAGGAGGTCCATGACCTGCACCAGCATTCTATAGAAGCTTCACTTAAAATTCCTAAGAAGAAATAATCCAAATGGCAGTATGACTAAGATTTTCAGGTGAGCCTAATGCAAGGACAAATATCAGTGTACATATGGAATCACATTATAATCCTTGGCTGACCCTCAAATTAGGCATTACTACTCTCTTTATTCAAACTAGGGATCTGAAGCTTGCAGAACTAAAATACTTTTCCATGATGGCACTGCTAGGTTACTAACTGAGGTCAGATCCCAGCCCTGCCCAAGCCCATCATGGGAGTCAGTATGATGCCCATCACTTGGTCTAAACACTTTCCTGCAGCTGACTTCCTCCAGGATGGTGCAGCTTTCATCTCTTGTGCAGAGATCATGTAGAACCAGTGAGTAATGTCAGCCTAGGGGACTGTTCTGCAGAAACACAAAAGCAAAGTACTCACAAAGAACATCAAAAGTATACTGAGAATCAGCTCCTTCCAATGTGACTTTAAATATGTAAATTGTATTCCTGCCCATGGAGATGGTCAAGAGCCACCAAAGATGTCCCTTCAGGCGTGAGATACTGATTATACACTGTCCAGTAATTTCTGCTTTTATTGGTATCATCATCATAGTTAACTCAAGAACCTGCTTTAAATGATTCTTAACAATAGGAAAAGAAGCCACAGATAAATGCCCATTGCAGTGCACAAAATAGAAAAAAAAAAAAAAAACAAAAAAACATACTCCTGGTTGTTAACCACTTTCCAGTATTGAGACTGGTGTTAGCTCCCTAAAAAGCTGTAACTGCTCCAGTCACACCCAAGCAAATTAGCACCTAAATTACTCACACCCTCTGCTCCTCTCACCTCTCTGCCAAGCATCCCTAAAAGACCCACACCTAAGTAGGTGTGCCTGGTTCGAAAATGAGGATCTTATCATCTAAGAAAGCAGCAGGTAAATTTGCACTACTTTCCCCCAAGTTGGATTTTTCTTTTCTTTTTCTTTTTTCTTTTTTACATATCTTTTATATATGTATATGTGTATGTGTGTGCATGTGTGTGTGTATATATATATATATATATATATATATATATATATATTAATTAGATATGTTCTTTATTTACATTTTAAATATTATCTCCTTTCCTGGTTTCCCCTCCAAAAACCCCCTATCCCCTCCCCACTCCCCCTGCTCACCAACCCACCCACTCCTGCTTCCTGGCCCAGGCATTCCCCAATACTGTGGGGCATAGAACCTTCACAGAACCAAGGGCCTCTCCTCCCATTGATGACCATATGTTGAACTTTTCTAATTAAAATAAACTGAACAGAACATTTAGGGGTAGGTAAGGGCTACTGTTACTCTTACAGAGGACCCAGGCTCAATTCCCAGCACCCACTTGGTGGCTCACAATCATCTGTAACTCTATTCCCAGGAGATTCAACTCCCTCTTCTGACCTCTGTGGCCACCAGGTACACATTTGGTGTGCAAACACACATGCAGTCAGAACACTGACACATAAAATAATAAAATAAGTCTAGTCTAAAGCAAATTTTAAAATGAAAGTCTCACACACATTTATTTTTTAAAGATGATACATTATGAACATTCAGGCAGTAACCATATGGCCCTGCCTGTCCTCATTAATTGGTAAGTAAATCTGACTCCCTTTAGGTTGGAATGTAAGTTTGTTTGGTGAGACCATGGGCTTTGAGTTCACTGCTGCACCAGCAGGAACATTGCATCTCAAGGTCTTGGTCAGTTATAAAGGACACATACTGTCTCTGGCAGAGCCTAACCCAGATGGATCTTGTCATTCCACTTCACTTTCTATGTAAGGTCCCTGGTTCTTGTCTTGAAATTTTCCAACCTTGAGCTAGTAATATTAGGTGTTCCTTGAAAAAAAATCTTACTGTTAGACACTTACTCCAATTTTCAGCATCACATAAAGTTAATGGTCTGCACACAATATGCCTACATCCTTACAAAAAATGATACATGGAATTTTAGAAATAATAGAACCCTCTTCGAAGGATGTACCTACTTACTTCTTATTTACTTACTTACTTACTTACTTACTTACTTACTTACTTACTTACTGTGTGAGAGTATTTGCACAAGTGTGTGTGCTTGTGCATGTACATGGAAGGTAGAAGAAGGTATCAGACATCTATCACTCTCTGTCTACTCTTTGCAGGTCAAGACTCTCCCTGAACATAGGGCTTACATTTTCTTAGCTAGACTGGAAGCTTTCACACACCTCGCACACCCCTCAGAAACTGAGGTAATAAGACGGTTAGATGTCAAGCTTTGTTATATGGGTACTGAGATTTTAACTCTCATTCTCAAGATTGCACAGCAAGTGTTCTTTACTGCTGGGCCACCTATCCAGTCCCAGAAGTGAGTATAATGAAGATTTCAGTCTATGCTACAATCCAACTCCTAGCTTAAGCCAGGTTATTAGAAGGGTATACTCTAATAAACCTCTGAGATTTATATCAATTGACCTTCACACTGCTTTGTGAATTCTGGCAATGGCACATGGCTGTTGTAGATATAACCTTTAGAATTGTTTCCTACTTGGCAACTGAAATAAAATAGTGTCTCTGCTAGTTTATGTCCTCACATAGCAGATAGCTGGCACACATTAAGCCTGAAACAGCAATTCACTATTACTGAGGAACTATGGAAAGCTTTTTACTATAAACACTTCTTCTCCTTTGAAACAATGGGAGACAACACCCAAATGTTAATGGAAAATGATAAAAATGACAGAATGAGCAGGTCTGTGATCACTTGAAGAAAGAGAGTGAAGACAGAGCAACAAGGAAAAAAAGAGGAGGACAAATAGCTGGAGGAGGAGGAAGAAAGGGAAGAGGATGGGGGAGGAGGATGGGGAAGAGGAGGAAAGGGGGAGGGGTAGGAGTAAAAGTAGGAGGAGGAAGAGGAAGAAGCAGAAACAGAAGCAGCCAGAAGAAAACTGAGATAAAAGGGATCATGCCTTTGAAGAACAGTTCAAAAGCAAGAAAGAATATGTACAAAACCAGTGTCCTCCGCTGGCAGAGAGAGAGAGAGAGAGAGAGAGAGAGAGAGCTAAATGTGTGCTCTAGAACTTGTGTTGATTGGACATAATTCTGAGAAGTGGAGATAACTATTCAACCTCATGAATAATAGATACAAAACTCCACAAACATGGCAGCTGCTTCATTATCTCCTAATTAGCCATCCAGGTCCTTAAAATCTCCACCCTGGTGGAAGAAGCAGGTTGATTGTTCTGTTCTGTTTCTTGTTTTTGACATCCATTCCCAGTTGTCTTACTTAAGGTTTCCATCGCTTTGAAGAGACAACATGACCAAGGCAACTCTTATAAAGGATAACATTTAATTAGGGCTGGCTTACAGTTTCAGAGATTCGGTCCATTATCCTCAACGTAGGAAACATGACAGCAAGCAGGTAGACACGGTGCTGGAGGAGGAGCTGAGAACTTCACATCTTAATCCAATGGCATCCAGAAGAAGACTCTCTTCTGCAGGCAGCTAGAAGGAGGGTCTCTTCCACAAGAGTTGAGCTTGAGCATAGGACATCAAAGAGCTCCCCCTGCCCCAATTAACACACTTCCTCCAATAAGAACACACCTCCTAGTAATGTGACTCCCTGGACCAAACATATTCAATCCCCCATACCAGTCTTGGGTGAGAATCCCAGGCTGAATACTGCCCTGCTGGCTAGTTGCATATCAGCAGGTCACATGTAGCACTCAGTTAAGTTTTTGTTTTGGGGAAGCATGCATGATGGAAACCTGCTTTTTTACAATATAAGAGGCTCTCAGTCTACTGCCCAGAATCTACAGGAGATAATGCAAGCCCCTGGCCAGGATGGGACCATTGACCTTTACTAGGCTTCTCAGGTCAGTACTTCTCATAAACTCTGACCAGAGCCCATGTCATCTCAAACTGGCTGGAACCCACACTGGTCCTGACAACAAATTCTGCCCTCTACAAGGAAAGGGCTTACATAGCACCTTCCACCTGCTTTCAAATTAAAGGACACTGAGAGATAAAAGCTTTGCAAAAGTACATCACCATAAAATGCTTTCTGATGATGTTCATATTCCCATCAATTTGTTACATAGAATCATTTGAGTAGGCAATGTTTTCAAAGTGTGAGCGCGAGTATATGTGTGTACATGTGTGCAGGCATGTTGTCTCTAGTGCACTAAAGCATGTAGGACACAAGGATGATGAATGATGGAGAACCACAAACAAGTGAGATTTATAAAATCTCCTAGGAGACATACAAATATCCAAATACTCCACACCCATGCATTTTTTCTACCTATGATACTCTGGAAGCCTTGCGCAAACATCATTGACAGTATTTGGCTGATAAAACAAAAGGTTTTACTATTGTTCACGGGGATGGATGGAGGACATAATGCATTTGTTTATATCCGTCTTCCAAGAAGACTTTATAAATCAAAGAGGAAAACAAGAGTGTGCAACATCTGACAACATGCCCCTCAGGAGTCAAAATAACTCTAGTTATTGCTATAAGAAGTACACAAATGAAATGTCAAAAAAGGCAGGTTTAATTCTCCAAGTCAGGATACAAGCATTCTCTCATTCTGTTGGGAAGAGAACGCACAATTGAAGAAACTATAAATAAATTTGTCTGTCCTTATTCACAATGTCTTAGTCCTAATCCCAGAGACCCAAGTCGCAAGCCTATCTCTGCAGACATTTCATCAGCTCAGTGAGTGTGGACTGACATGGAGGGCTGATGGGGCACCTGTGATTTCCAAGGTAGGGTTACTGTCACAGGGTGCTCAAGTTGCCATAACCAAAGACCACAGCCTGGGTGGCTTCTGTACTTCACAGGGTCCTGAAGGCTCCAAGTCTGAGATCAGGTTTATGTCAGCCGACCAATTTCTCTGCTTACAGCTGACATCCTCTCTGTATCTCAAACTTCTGTGTTAGCTTCTCCCAAGGCTATCGGACAGAATGAAACAGTACCTATACTTACATCCTCACTTAATGCCCAAATATAGTCACATTGGGCACAAAAGCCTAAATATGAGAACTTGACAGGGCTTCTATTTATAAAAGGAGAGACAGAAGGACATGTGCTGGAAAAGATCAACAGTTTAGCTGCCGGGAGTCATGACACCTACCTCAAGATGTAGCTGAGTAATGAGGTACAGAGGTGTCTTAGGATGAGGAGCCCACATACTGGCTATGTAAATGGCCAAATGAGTTGCTGAACACAGGAAGCACCCCTATGGGCTGAGAGCCAGACTTTTCTACACCAGCTGTAGACTTGTGGGTGGCTTTTTAATGCAGAGTGAAGACAGCCTGGGCAGACATGTGACCAGCTGGTGTTTGCTCATGGGACAGCCCACGCTGGGCTTGCTTTCCAGGGGTGAAGAACATTGCATTTGTTATAGGATGGGTGCAGGGAGGCTGACTCTTAGTACACATTTGGTTCCCTCAGATGAATATTTAGCTCAAAGGGGTTTTTTTTGTTTGTTTCTTTGGTTGGTTTGTTGTTGTTGTTTTTTGTTTTTGTTTTTTTGTTTTTTTTCCATGTATGGAACAGAAAGAATCAATTTCTGGAGTCTGAGTTAAATAAGATGATAGATATTTACATGAAATTAACAACAAAACAAACTGCTGAACTACCCAATAAGATCCTGCCACCACCAAAGGCCTGTAAACTGAAGGATTGGTTACCGGCCCAGGGCTACTAGAATTAACAAAACCGTTAAGTGGTAACCTTTGCTGGGAGGAAGCTAGAGGACCAGAGAAATGTTCTTGTGGGGATGTTGGGACTCTGGCTCTTTTATCTCCCTTTCTATTTCCTGACCATCATAAAGTGAACAGCTACCCCCACCATGTTTCTATTTCCTGACCATCATACGTTGAACAGCTCCTCCAACGTGCCCACCCACTATAATGTACTACCTTGCAACAGGCCTAAAGCAACCAGGTAAGTATGAGCTGAACAATCTCAAACCAAGCCCCAACTAAACATTTTCTTCTAAGTTTTTTTTTGTTGTTTTTTTTTTGTTGTTGTTGTTGTTTTTAATCTCAAGTATTTCATTACAGTGTCAACACAGTTACCAAACTCTTAGCTCCTGGGCCAGATGACAAGTAGGCTGACACCATATGCCCTCTACCTAACTAGCTGGCCAATTGCACATCAAACATCCATATCTGATGGCCAATGATGGCCTTGTGGCATCAGACATAGAACCTGAGCAACCTTCATAAGGCTTCCTTCAATAGCACTCATTACGGTTTCAGCAAGGTAAATCCTTTGCTCTGTAGGTGTAATATAAGAAATCACTAGCCTGCTTCTTATGAGGTCAACAACAACAAAAGCATTCCTAACCATACAAAGAAAAACAAATCAAGTAAAATATATGGAATGTACATTTTATTAATTTTAAAACAAAATTTAAGCACTTATTGGTTTTGTGGTGTAGGGATGAACATTAGTGTTCTGTGGCTTTGATCGTCTTTATTAACTCCAAAATAAGCAGGTGGATATTTTTCCTCTTAAACAATATTCTGTTGGAAAAGGCTAACCTTCCTTGGTGCTGCCTCTTTTTCCTGGGAATTATTAATATCTTTTTAATAGAGTTCATACTCTAGAATCAAATTTTTATATCACATGGGGGATTTTCAATTTTTCTCAAGTTGCACACTCTTCGTCGCCTATCAAACTGAGTTTTAGTTTCTAATTGAAATAATTTTTCAAGTGTTGAGCAATAAAGAGGCAGCAAGTGATATATTTAAATTATTTATCCATCTTATTTATAATTAATTCGCTTTCTTCCTTGCTGCACAGTGAGGTTAACCCAATGCATTTGATTTTCAAGTCTTTGGTATCATTAGGCAACAATAGAAGTGGCTGATTTCTTTCCACCCCACTTGTGCATCATCGGTCTCTGGGGACTCAGGCAGCATCAGTTT
The DNA here is from genome assembly GCF_978045245.1 of Mus caroli. Taxonomy (NCBI): domain Eukaryota; kingdom Metazoa; phylum Chordata; class Mammalia; order Rodentia; family Muridae; genus Mus; species Mus caroli. The sequence goes on from NW_028227272.1 coordinate 94,173,456, forward strand.
AAATCACAGTTAAATTTAATGCATCAGCTCTGTCATACAACACTCAGCTCCAAAATCAAGAGCACAATGAGGAGAGGAGGCCTACTCACAGCAAACTGAAAAGAGGGAAAATCAGCCACCTGATAAGATGCTTGAAAAGGTTTCTCCCCGGGATTCACAAGGACTATGCACCCACCAGTCTACCTACTTCCTTGTATTATTAATATTGATTGTCTTCATCTCTCCCATTGTATATTAATTCTGCTTAAATTCCTTTCTTATATGTATACATTTTAGGAAGAATCTACAGAAAGTAGCCTTCTCTATGACTTTTCAAAAGGCCGTTGGCTAGCTGTCCCTCTCCATATTTCCTTCTTTGCCCTGCCCACCCCTTCTCTATATATATTTAATAGTCCTAGTCTTTATCCATTTATAACAGCATCATCTATTTCCTCTTTCTTGGAAGATTCCCTCCTCCACCCCCAATCTAGTCACTAATTAACTATCTAACTTCTGTGACTATTCTGAACAAAACACGCATGCCTGAAGTTTAAGGCTAACATCCACATATAAAAGAAAGCATGCAACATTTGTTTTTCCAGGGCTGGGTTAACTTAGGATAATTATTTCTAGCTCCATCCAATTACCTGAAAACTTCATAATTTCATTTTTCTTAACAGTGTAATAATATTCTGCTGTGTAAATCTACCATTGGCCATTCATCAGCCGATGGGCATGTAGGCTGTTTCCAACTTCTGGCAATTATTAATAGAGAAGCGATTAAAATGGTCGAGCAAGTGTCTCTGTAGTAGGATGTAGAGTTATTTGGGTATATGCCCAATACTGACTCAGGTGGGTATTGAAGTAGATCAAGTCTCAGCTTCCTGAGGAACCTCTATACTGATTTCCATAGTGATTGTACGCTTTATATTCCCACCAACAATGAATAAGTTTTGCCTTTCCCCACATTGTTGACCAAATGTGCAATCATTTATTTTATTGATCTTAACCACTATGACTGGTAAGGTATCAGTTGTATATAGTCCATCCTCTAATTTTTGTCCCTTATGCTGTCCCGTAGATTATCTGAACCATTTCCCAATACCTCTATTTTCTTGTCCCATCATCAACATTCCTTGCCTTTATTCATAATCATGGCTGCCTCCATTCCTCACATCCCTCCCTTCAGTGTTCTTTCCTGTTGTGACACCTTAATCTTCCTCAGAGCTTTGCAACTATTGGCTACCTCACTCTACTGAATACTAAACCGGTTGCATTCATTCCACCATGCTCTGGTTCACACTCCTGTAATCTCACTCTACCAAAAGCCCAAATGCCAGACATTCTGACTTCCTACATAGACACATACTAATCTGTAATCTTTTCCAAAGACCATATCCTATACCTCTCCTGATCATGAATGGAGAATGTGTCTCCTTGTCTCCTAGGATATGCGTCAGCTTCCCAGGCTCCCATTCACACAGGCTATGGCTCACTTTCACGCCCTTTTTGTCATAGCTATGGTTACTATTGCTGTGATGAAAACACCATGACCAAAATCCAACTTGGGTAGGTATGGGTTTCTTCCATTCACAGCTCCTTATCAAAAGCAGTAAGAAAAGGAACTCCAACAGGGCAGGAACCTGGAGGCAGGAGTTGATGCAAAGACCATGGAGGAGTGTTGCTTACAGACTTGCTCCTCATGGCTTGTCCTGCCTGCTTTCCTATAGAACCCAGCCTGCTTATGGCACAACCCACAGTGAGCTGGCTCCTCCTCCATCAATCACTAAATAAGAAAATGCCTTACAGCCTGACCTTAAGGAGTCGTTTTCTCAATTGAGGCTATCTCCATTCCAGCAACTCTAGCTTGTGTCAAGTTCATATAAATCCAAACAGCACACATTTCTACCAACGTTCCTCAGTAATGAATGAGTATCCACATACAACAGACACTCAACTAGTAATGAATGAGTACTCGTAGATAACACACTGTTATTCCTTCATTCATCAGTCTCTATGTATCTCTGTATTTCACTCAACAGCTGGCATATGCTGAGTACCTGATAAATGTCAATAGAATAAGTGATCAGAGAAGACCCCATAATGCAAAATAGGTCACAAACTAAGATAGAAAGAAAACTGAAAAAAATCTCAGAAAATACAACATCTGAGGAGATGGAGCCACAACCTGAAGATATTTGGAAATGGCTGTTGGTGTGCATTCCTATTATTCAGACCTGAGAGGAACATTCAGCGGGGTCAAATGCCCTCAGTGTGTTTCACAGGCCACAACAGTTACAAAATGAAGAGGAGAAGCTGCACCATGCAGGTCAGGGTTAGCTAGAAGAACAAAAACAGTAGAAACAGTGATTTACTCATCTTGGTCTATATGTTGGGTACTCAGTGCTATCCCATTTTAGCTCATTCAATCTCTAAAACAACCTATGAAAAGAAATCTGCAGGAAAATGGATAGATCTGAACAGCATAACGTTAAGAGAGGTGACCCAAACTTAAACAGAAACCAGATGACCTTTCAGACATGTAGATTCCAGCTGTAAAGCATAGGTGTGTGTGTGTGTGTGTGTGTGTGTGTGTGTGTGTGTGTGGTATATGTGTGGTGGTGGTATGGTGTATGTGTGTAGTCTGTGTGTTGTGGTGGTATGGTCTATGTGTATGTTGTATATATAGTATGTGTGTTGTGATGGTGATGGTGGTGGTGTTGGTGTTGGTGTTGGTGTGTGTGTGTATGGTATATGTGTGGTGGTAGTATGGTTTCTGTATGTGTGTGTGTGTGTGTGTTTGTGTATGTGTGGTATGAATATGTGTGTGTGTGTGGTGTATGGTAGTGGTGTGTGTGTGTTTGTGTGTTTGAGAGAGAGAGCAGGAGGGGAGGGAAGGAATGAGGGAGGTAGGGAGACTAAGTTAAGGTTAAAGCAGGAGACAGGAAAGGAAGGATGGGAAGGGTGGAAGTACATGAGCATAAGAAAAAGAAAAGAAACTGCAGGGACCAGAGGTTCTGGGAGAGATCAGGGTGTCAGAGGGTATAAGAGGTAAGGAAGGAGAATCTACTAAATCACACTTGGTTAAACACTTTATAATGGCATTTAATGTCTTACATACTTATTAAAATATTTTAAAGAGCCCCACCCCAGCCTGCTGCTGAGTTACTATGGCAAATTTTGTTCCTTCCTCATCTCTTCTCCCCTCCCCTCCCCTCCTCTCCCTCTCCCTCTCTCTCTCCCTCCCTCCTCCCTCTCTCTTTCTCCTTGATTTCCCTGCTGACATCAGGTTTAGTCATATGACATTCTCTGGCCAGTGGCATGTGAATGGATAAGGGATATTCAAGTCTGAGAAGTTTTAAGATCTATTGCAGTTTCCAAGAAGTTTTCCAAGAAGGTACACTTCACATGTGACTGCCTCCAAGGTATATCCCAGAACACAGGGTTCTCCATATTCAGCACTCAGTTGATTCGTTGTGGGAATGCCAAATAAATCTCTGTTGCCATTCAGAAACAATGAGGGTGGTCAGTTCAGCACAATGCTTAATCATAGCAGAAACAGGGAACCAGGACTCATAGCACATTTCTGCTTTATTAGTAGCATGCCCCGAGGGGGCTATAGTTCTACTCAGTTTCAGCTCTCCCTGCTCCATTCTGGAATAAGGGTGTGTAGCTTAGGGCCCAGCAACAGTACAAGCAACTCTTGACATCTGGTTGGAATTGCAGATGCAACCCCAACTGCAGAATCTGCAATTTAGCTAAGTCTTCAGGGAAGCATGTTCATTCCAAAGTCTAACAAGTGCTGACTTATACACTATCATTGCTTCCTGGGTTGGCAAGATCAAATAGCTATGAAACAAAAATGGGAAGTCTATCCTTGTCCAAGTCCAGTCTGCAGATGGGGAAGGCAACACATTCATTTTCTCACCACACAGGAGTTACATGGCAGAAATGGCTCATGGAAGGGTCATGATGCTGCCTTACAACACGGTAACAGTTGCCTCAGTCACTAACAGTGCCCTCTGAAGGCACAGCTCATATGCTATGTTGGCTTCGAAGCTCTCTTCAAAACCCAGCTGCTTGCCTCTTGAACGAATACAAAAGAGGGCCTGCCAATCTTCTCGAGGGACTGTTATAATGTGGAGATTGGATCATCTGTGCTTGTCTACACTTGTCTATGCCAGGATCAAATTATTGATTTTCACCATTTGCAGGAGTGAAATGGACCTGTAGTCATAGCAATGAAGACCCTGGGAGACACTGAGGTAGGAGCCCAATGTCATAGGCTCTTCTCTGCTCAATCCTGCAGCTCAGCCCAGTGATCTGGAACATCCGAGTAATAACAGAAATGAGTGTTAATGGTTCAAAATGTCTGAAGAGGCAAGTAGAGAGACCCCGGTGCCTCTGAGCCATGCTTTCCCCAATGAGCACAAAGGCTTTTGACAGGCTGGTTTATGAATAAAATCATGACATGAGACTTTTCCAAAATGTCTGTTAAGAACCACTTTGAAATGAAGTCATCAAAATTACTGCAAAATGTAGACTTTAAATGCAAACAGCCGGGGGAAGAATGTGCTTGTTGTGTAGAATTCATTATCAGTGTTTCTGAGTGCAGCCACTAGAAGCATTTGCACAGGATTGCTTTTATGCAATTGCTTGGAACATGAGCAGAGAAAGAGCTGAATGTGGAAATTCCAGAATCCCAGGACTTACTCAGGTTTGAGTTTTCTCCTATCTTGTCAGAAAGAAATCTCGTGTATGCTTTTTTTTTTTTCCTCCAGAGTCTTCAAATTTTAATATAGTAACCATCTTGTTTTATTTGTTTAATAATCAGGTAAGTTATTTACTATTGGTGCATGACTAATGGGTAAAGGATGAAAACCATATATAAAGGGTTTGGTCAATACCATTTGGGGAAAAATCAATCATTAGATGCAAGCACTGGCATGCATAGATTCACACAAGACTCTCTACAAATGTTGTTTAGACTCACCTTAGATCTGCAAATCTATGTAAGAGTGAGGTTATCCAGTGAACTATCAACCAGGAGGATATACAGGGGAAAACTATGTTCAGTAGAAATCAGTTCTTAAAATAGAGTAATTTAAGTGATGGTTAGAGGATTAGAAGCAGCTCTGTGCACAGAGAAACATAGGCATTTCATCTAATGAGAAGGTGCTTTAAATCTAGTGGCATGCCGTTGGTGTGGAAGAAATGAATCTTTAAAGAATGGAGAATTAAAAATGGCCACAGGAATACCCCCAAATAAAAAGCCAAACAGTTTAGAATATGTAAATCTAGTGAAATTTGCATATCAAAACCTCACCCCAATCCAAATTCAAAGGCAGAGGATAGCCATCAAACTTTGAACATCTGTGCTCAAGAAAATAACTCTGATAAAGTAACAAAAAGGAGAAGGGAGAAGAAGAGGAGGAGGAGGAGAAGAAATGGGAGGGGAATGGAGGAAGAAAAAAGGAAGAGGGGAAACAGGTAGTAGAAGAGGTTAGAAGGTAAGGAAGCATGAAGAGGAAGAAGAGAAAGGAGAGAAGGAGCAAGAGGAAGAGAAGGAGAAGAGAAAGAGTGGAGAAAGAGGAGGAACAGGAGAAAGAAAAGTGGGGAAAGGAGCAAGAGAAGAGGAGGAAGGCAAGGAGGGAAAGACTGCAAAGCCACCTTTCAAGTCACTCCCTAAAGGAGAAATGAGCAGAGCTCAAAAGGAGTCCAGAAGTGATCTGAAAGTACAAAAGAGGTTTGTATTTAATCAATACATTTTGTTAATAATAGCGAATTAGAAAAGAATATTGCCATTGGAAGTCTATCACGAGGAACTGTGATAAGATTTTTAAAAATGCTCATGAAGCAGGAAGAATAAAAAATAAAAGTAATTAAAAACAAACATGAAAGAAAAGAAAAAAAACAAGAGAGGAAGTGGGCTAGAGACTTAGTTGAGCTGACAGAATTCCTGTCTGGTTCACAAAGAGGCCTAGGTTCAGTCACCAGTGTCACACAAGCTGGGTGTGGAGGTCTGAACCTGTGACCCTCGCATTCAGATGGCAGAGGGGGCAGACCCATCAGAAGTTAAAGGTTATCTCAGCTCTATAGGGAGTTGGAGGCAGCCTGGGCTAGAATCCCAGTCATGGAATAAAAAACAGAAGGAAAGAGAAAATTAAGGAAACACTAATTTTAAAATGTCTGACAAAAAAAAATCCTAGGTTTTTTTTTTTATTGGACAGTCTAATATGTTAAAATTTACTAGTGTTTTCTTCATATTTCTCTTTTTTGGCTTGTATATTTCAAATAGTTTACAGGCTTCAAATATTCAGAATGTATTGGGGGTTTTTTATTCAGAAAAACATATCCAAAAACAGATTTAACACAAAAACAGATTAAGTTTAAGAATTTAGCATAAATAAGGGAAAATTCCATTCTCAATTCTATAAAAAAAAAAAAAAAAAAAAAACCTACAGAATCAGTCTTTGAGATATTTCATGTCCGAGAACAAGCCTGTGTGGTCATACGCCACACATCTTCTTGGCTCAGCAGACACTTGCAGGCAAAGAACAATAGTAGGACAGATGTGTAAGGAGTATTAAAACAAAAATTAACTTTCCTGTTTTATAGTCTGGGTTTAGAACATCAGCATTTCTTATGAGTTCTAGAGGAATCAAGGTTAAAAGTCTAGATTTCTGGGGTGAGTTCTAGAAGAATTAAGGTTAAAAATTTAGATTTCCGGGGCTTTAGATTGTGTCATTTCTCCTCATTTGCTTTGAGTCTGCAACTGTCAATCTATAGAGATGAAAGTTTATTCCTTTCATTGCTTCTCGGTGAAGGACGATGACTGATCAGGGAAATACAGAAACAAAACAAAACAAAACAAAACCCCTGAAAGTAAATTATAATACAGTGTCAGTTTCTCGTTGAGGCTGTAACAAATTTTAGTTCTTGAAACAACCCATATTCATTGTCTCCCAGCTCTGGAAGCTAGAAGTCCTCAATCACAGGCTGAGTTCATGGGGAAGCAGGCAGGATTCCAACCAGTGTCTCTAGGCAAAAATCCATCACCGTGCCTCCTCTGGCTTCTAAGGGTTTCCTGTGTTCCTTGGCTTGTGACCCGTTCTTTACACCATCCCAAATTCTTATTCCACTGTTACATTCTTACTTTCCAGAACTTCTGGAGTCTGGCTTTCTTCTCTTAAGCTTCCTTGTGACTGATCATGCCAAGCCTAATGAATAACCTTGATTAACCTTCCTTTCTCAAGAGCCTGGATTGAACACATCTGCAGACTCCCAATTTCTACTCATGAACTCCAAGGTTAGAACATGGCTGCACCATCCTGTTGCTAACATGCAACAAGACAGTGTGGCACAGGAGACAGGGCTCTTGTTGGAGCAGCAGTTTGGTTGATTGATTAGTTATTTGCCGATTTATTTATTTATTTATTTATTTATTTATTTATTGTTTATTTATTTATTATTGTTGGTATTTTAGATCAACATGACCATTATTTCTTGGGGAAAACATCATTAAATATAACCCAATTCCATTTCCAGGAAAAAAAAATTCTCCTTCTTAAGCTTCTCTCTCTCCTTCCCCAGCCTTCCAAAGGTGCTGCATGGCTGAAAACTCACCCTTTTAAAGAGCAATTACAGAACATCTGCCATATGCTGTATGCAGATGTGATCACTGACTTTTGCTTTACAAAGGAGAATGATGCCTCTGAGTATCATCTGCTCTCATCTCCAAAAAAAAAAAAAAAAAAAAAAGACAGCAACAGGATTAAGATGCTACTCTGTCACTTGAGTACAATAGACAGCATGCCAAGTCATCTACCACAAGCCTTAAAAAACACCCAGGAAAGGGTGACGAAGGCAGTCAAGAGAAGTGATTCAGTTCCACTATAGACTATACAACACTTGATCACAAAGAAAGGGCCATGCTACAGTACTCATGATATCATCTGCTCTACAGCCAAAAATTCTCCCTTCCCCTCTCCTCATCTCCCCTCCTTTCCTCTGGGTTCGATGTCTGTAATAACCAGTATATTTGTGTTAAGTCTCTGAGCAGTTTGATTGGGAAAAAATTTACTAAAGTACTCCAATAGAATCGTAAAGATGCCAGAATATGTAGAGACCTACTGTGCTAATCAGGGTGCTGTTGCTATGACTGAATGTTTGAAGCACTCTAAGAGAGAGCATGATCCAGTTTGGCTCATGGTTTCAGTATGTCGGTTATTCAACTTCTGGAAATCAAGAAGCCCATTGTCTTAGTCAGGGTTTCTATTCCTGCATAAACATCATGACCAAGAAAAGTTGAAAAGGAAAGAGTTTATTCAGCTTACACTTCCACATTGCTGTTCATTTCCAAAGGAAGTCAGGACTGAAACTCAAGCAGGTCAGGAAGCAGGAGCTGATGCAGAGGCCATGGAGGGATGTTATTTGCTGGCTTGCTTCTCCTGACTTGCTCAGCTTGTTTTCTTATAGAACCCAGGACTACCAGTCCAATGATGGCACCACCCACAATGGGCTGGACCCTCCCCTCTTGATCACTAATTGCAGAAAAAAATTGCCTTACAGCTGGAACTCATGGAGGCATTTCTTCAAGGCAAGCTCCTCTCTCTATGATAACTCCAGCTTGTGTCAAGTTGACACACACAGTCAGTACACCCATCAAAGACAAGAAATGATCAGGTCAAGATATACCCTTCCAGGCTAGAGAGATGGCTCAGCAATTAAGAGGTCCTGAGTTAAATTCCCAGCAACCACATGGCAGTTTACAACCATCTGTAATGAGTTCAATGCCCTCTAATGATGTGTTTGAAGACAGCCACAGTGTATTCATATATATATATTAGATAGATATCTAAATAGATAACTAGATAGATAGATTAGATAGATAGATAGGTAGATAGGTAGGTAGATAGAGATAGACAGACAGACCCTTCAAAGACACACTCCAATGCCCTGCTTCCTCCAGTTAGGTACACATTCCACAGCTCCCACTACCTCTTATTGGCTTATCTTAGGTTTGACCCCCATCAGTGGATTTAATTGTCCATTAGACTGAAGGCTTTGTGGTCTAATCACCTTGGAAGATGGCTGTATGTTTGTTCCATAAATCTCCTAAATTATTTCTCAATCTAACCAAGCTGAAAATCAAGATTAGTCTTCACAGGTCCACTCCTTGCCAACTTGATAACACAGCATACCTGTCTTTTTTCCCCAGCTTTTAAAAAAGCCACACACAATCTCAATCAAATACAAAAATGAAGTAATAATCAGTCACACATGATATAACTCTCCTGCATACAACTTGAAACATGTTTCCCTTGTCCAAAGGCTTAACATTCTGGGATTGCCCAGTAGTTGGATTCTGCTCCACACAGCACAGGCATCCAGACCCACTGCTATTCTCCACCTTATGGGATAGCCCAACCCTCCTGACAACTTCACTTCAGTCTGGAGCCCACATGATGCAAGAAGAGGACCAGTTTCTGCAAGTTTTCCTCTGACCTGCATGTGGGTACCATGGCATGAGCATATGCATGCACACAGCATACACACATACAACACACACACCACACCATACACCATACATGCCATGTAATACACACACTAAAGATAGATAGATGATAGATAGATAGATAGATAGATGATAGATAGATAGATAGATAGATAGATAGATAGATAGATAGACTTGGTTTTTAAGAATTGAAAATACTTGGTGGCTGAGGACATGACTCAGTGGTTAAGAGCAGCAAGTGTTCTTAGCCAGAGTTCAGTCCCCAGCACCCATGTCAAGTGGCTCACAAGCATCTGTAACTCCAACTCCAGAGGATTTCTGCCCTCTTCTGGCCTCTGTCAGCACCTGTTCTCGTGTGTTCATATGCACAAGCGCACACATATACACATCATTAAAATAAACTTGAATATTTAAGACATTTCTATCCAGGAGTATATGTTATTATATTATATATAATAATGTATATATTAGCTGCTTAGAACATATGAGCCATGCCGGGCGGTGGTGGCGCATGCCTTTAATCCCAGCACTTGGGAGGCAGAGGCAGGCGGATTTCTGAGTTCAAGGCCAGCCTGGTCTACAAAGTGAGTTCCAGGACAGCCAGGGCTATACAGAGAAACCCTGTCTCGAAAAACCAAAAAAAAAAAAAAAAAAAAAAAAAAAAAGAACATATGAGCCAGTGATCTGCTTGCCAAGACAAAGAGAGGGGCAGACTCTGAGACCCAAACAGAATGCCAGTCTTCATCTTGGGTCTGGCCTTCTTCTCCTCCTAGAGACAATTCTACAGCTTCTCTATTGTCACACCACTGCCAACGGTATCACACCAACTACCATCATTACTGGAGCATCCCTCAGCAAGACAGCAATGTCCATAGGTCGACAAAAGCTCAGAGATAAACCACTGCTGTGATGGTTTCAGTGAACAGTATCTGCTTTATTGCATGCGAACAACTGTTAGATATTGGGAGCCTATCATCTGTGATGGGCTAGCATATTACTTCAGATCGGATAGTGAGAGCTCAGACCACCAGGATCTCCACACAGAAGGAGCACATTAAAGAAGATGTGGAGAGTGCACTCTTGTCTACAGGTTAGCTACAGGCTACTTCAGAATTCCGTGTTCTGACTTGAGAAGCACAGTGTGTCATGCTTCTTACTTAGAAGCACAAAAGCTGGCCACCAGGCCATGCCTACATTTTTCTCCTATAACCAACTTTCTGACTGTTTTGATAATCCTTGACCTGTTGCCTCTTCAGATAAAGCCTTGCCCCACCCTCAGACTCAGGCCACACCCACCAGCTCTGGTTTCTTAGAATGGGTAAGAGGAAGCCTAGGATATCCCAGCACAACACAGCCACATCTCAATGAGTAAAAGGAAGAATGAACAGGTGCTAAAGATCACTTGCAGATTTAAATGGCCATGTGACTTTATTCTCACTAAAACACCTATAAAAATAAGATCATCAATGCAATACTGACAAAGATATGAAAAACCTGGGGCCTCAACCCCTGACGGTGGCGTGTAAGGTGGCACACTCGTACCTTTTTGCCATTTCATTAAAAGTTACTCGTAAGTTCATCATGCCGTCTAGCATCTCGTGCTTATGTTTCTACCTAAGAGAAATGAAGGGGCAGGTGTAGACAAAACCTTGTATAAGGATTTTCTTAGCAAAATTATACATAGCAGCCAAAGTGGAAACCATCTAAATGTCAATTAACTGCCTAATGAATAACCAAAATGCCATACATCATGTATGGGATTCTATTTGACACGTAAAAGGAAGTGAACACAGATGCTTCCTGCACACTGAGCCTCAAGGATGCTGTGCCAGTGACAGAAGCCAAGATGGCAGACCCCACTTATGTAAATCCATTTCTATGACATTTGCAGAAAGACCTGAGCAATGCATCAGAAAGGATTTGAGGAAGGCTGTGTGCTGGGGATCCAGGATGGGAAGAGATTGAAGATGTGCATAAGGTATTTCGGGGTGACTCTAGGAGTAGATCTCACTGACAGACTTGCAGCAGTATAAACTATGTGAGAATTGGTAAAATATACACATGCACACACTCATAGCATAAATAATGAATTGGTGAATTGTTTGCCTTACACAAGTGAGTCAAAGTCTGTAAAAAGCATACCTCAATGGAGATTATAAAAATTATAAAAATAAAACTAAACAATGAATAAATGTCTAGTAAATTGAGCCCTATGATTGCCCAGAACCAACCTTTCCTGGTTCATACTGTAGGCTTTTGGTGTGTCACCTGTGTCCCCTCCTAGACTTTGTCAACTGCCACAGCCTCTTTTTTGTTATAGTCAACAAAGTCTTTACCTATAGTGATTATTCAATAATTATTTATTTAGTTGAATTCTAATGGTGAGGAAAATGGACGTTATATCCAGGTCATTAAATAATCCTTGCAAGGGACTAATGAACAAAGCATTTTGGCAAAGAGCAGCAGTGCAGGCCAGAGAGGAATAGAACATTTAGATAAGGTCCTATCAAGTCAGTCTTTGAGGGAAAACCCCATCAACATGAATGTAGTATTTGTGACTGACTTTGGGCCAAAGGATTGTCATTGCAGAAGAACAGAGGTAGGGCACTCTGTAATGGCAGAAGCAGAGGGTTCTACATTTCTGATAGCCTGCGTGGTACTCTTGTGTCAGAGAAGACAGAAAAAGACATTTGCATTTTAGCCTATACCCTGTTTGGCCATCATTAGCCAACACAACTTCCATGCTGAGAAAACATGCCCTTGGCACATCAGGAGCTCCCAAGAACCTAGTATGTTTTACCATAGAATGGGCAGTGTATTCATCTTCAGGGAGAAAAGTCACTCAGGGGAACCTGGGAACCTAAGATGCCGTTTTACTAGAGGTTCACTGGGAAGGAAAAAGGCATGGCATGTCCCAACAAATGAACTCGTAAAGCATGAACATATTGGATAGTTTGGTGAACCAGAATACTGGAACATTGGGTAGAACACTGGGAACTTCCACAGCAGGAAGATCTGAATTAAGATCCTGGTCCTATTGCTAATCAGTTGTCCCTAGCCTCATCTCCCTGGAAAGTCCCTCTTCCTCTCCTGGAGCACCTGTGATTGGGTCTGATTTCCAAGAAGGATATTAAATATTAATAATAAAAGTGACCAGCACCTGTTAGTTCCCTTTTCCTGGGCATTTTCACAGGCATTATAACCACTGTACTTCTTTATAATTGTGTCATGAAACAGAGAGCATAGGGACTTAGGTCTTGAACATCATCCCAATATTGATGATGTGAAGTCACCTCTATGACCCTGAGTAATCCTTTGACTATTTATGATGCAGAACAGGTTTCTGTGACAACTAGAGTTAGGAATTATAAATTTTAACCCTGGGTCTATCGTATAGAAAGAGTTCAGTAGATCAGAACCACTCAAGTTCCATTACCTCAGCAAGGCAGCATGGCTGAGGTCTCCTGAGACCCCAATAGTGTTGTCCTGTAGCTCTCTCCAGTCTGTCATGGAAACAATGTCAGAAAACACAGAAGAGGAAGTTGGATTTAAGGGGAGGATCTGAGTCTAATTTGACTTTTGAAAATAATGGAAACTACGGTGCTGCTGGAAGCCACTGTGGTGTGAAGCTTGGACAGAGATTTGAAAGAGGGTCAGTGATCCATCCTGAATTGTTCTGACTTTTGTAATGAAGAACTGGAGACTTCAAGGGCTGGAAGTCTGTCCCTAAGTACAAAAGGGGTGGGGGGCACTGATCATCTCCATGACAGAGGAGAAGAGGGTGCTATTCACATCCACTTCTGAGGTCATAGCACCTTCTCAGGAAGCAGAGTCCTCACCCACCATTACTACTGAAGTCACACTGCAAGGTGTCTCTAGAACAAACTTGTTTTCTTTCTCATTTCAAGAACGCTGGTGTGTGTGCTTCAAATGTGCAACGAATATTACTGAGCATGCAGACATTGCTTTTCCAAGGATATAACCAGACTCCACAGAGGAGAAGAATATTCAAAACAGAACTCTACAGGCAGCTTCCAGCCCTGCTCCGTTGTGACTTTTTATCTGATGCAAGTGATATTTGGAGCCTTTTAAAAGACACCCTCTTCATCTTCTCAGTGGGTTAAAGATTGAAATCTGGGACAGCCAAATAATGGGTTATCCTTACTTAAAGACACAGAGTAAATTAGGTCTTAAAAAGAAAAAAAAAAACTGGTACCAACAATTAGGAATGCATACTTCCTGTTTCTAAGCAATTTCAGGTTTAATTAGGATTCTCTAAGCCCCATTTGTCTTAACAATTTGACAGCTCTGGCTTCCCCTTCTACACCCACTCTTCTCCTTATTCGTACTCTTTCCCCATTTGTAGTATTTTATTCCACACAAACGCCAGGAGGGAAAGGGAAGCCAGCAGCCAGCATGAGTGCAGATTGCACCGCTCTTTTCTTCCCTGGAACGCGCCACTTTCAAAGCACCTATGATAAAAGGTTATTCCCCCTGACTGACAATGAGCTCTAAGCTAATTATTAAAGTGTCTTACTAAAATGTGTGTGTTTGGGAAGCTTCCAAGGGAGGCTGCCTCGAAACTCCTTGGAGGAAGAATATGACATCACAGGGGTAATGCGCAGGAGAGCACCCGTTTGTCCGTTTAAATTAGCTTCATCATCCATAACAAGAGTTTAAAAGGCAGAAGAGCAAGAACCATGCATAATGCACTGTGCGTAATGCATAACGCACTGTGTCACGGTGCATAATAATCAGCCCAGCTCGCTCCTGCCACCCAGCCTCCCAAGACTTTTAAATCTCTTCCAGTAAGCATTTTGTGAGAAAGGCTTTGATAAAAAAATGCCATTTAGGGACATTCAAATTTACAGCCAGGCAATTTGTCATCATTTAGAGGAGCAAGAAGAAGGAAAACGGAATATCACACTCTCATTTCCCAAACCTCCCAGTAGTAAGAGCTGCTGGCTTCACTGTAGAAGAGCTTGCCTTCCTTAAGGGACTGAGTGCAGGTGAGCCTGCCCTGCCTGCTGGGTGAGTATTCTTTTAAAAATAAGACAAAGTCTTTAGTCACATATGTTTATATAAATTCAACCTGTTGACCATTGCTAACCAGTGTGTGTGTGTGTGTGTGTGTGTGTGTGTGTGTGTGTGTGTGTGAGTGTGTGTGTGTGTATTTAAAATTAACCACTTGGGATTGGCTAACCTATCTGGGAGCTTGTGCCAGGAGAAGGCAGATTGTTCCTCTCTCAGTAGCCATTGGTTGCCTGTAGTTCTTGATCTAAGGGTAGTGTCTTGTGAGATTTCCCCTATCTATGTTGTGATGTCACCTGGCATCACTGTGAAGAAACTTGAGAAAGAATGGGAAGCATGCAGGAAATATTGGAGCAGGGAGAGGGTGAAATGGAAATAAAGGATGTAAATACATTATTCGTGTGTGACATTCTCAAAAAGAACAACAAAATAAATGTTTAAAGTCACTTAAAACATTTATCTAACTAACTTTTAAGGCTCCTCACAACTTCTTAGACTACGCAGTTAGCCAAAGGCTTAGACATAAGTCATCGGCTAGCCTTCTGTCTCCAACTCTCACCAAAGGCTGGAGGGAAGACAAAGCCTATTGACACTATCTCTCATGAAAAATAATATTTAGAATATGTAATAAAATGTAAGATAGTACTAACTGTCCATAAAGTACCAGTGAACTCAGAATGAAACAAGAGGTTCTTTGGAATGAGGTTTAGTTCATTTTAAATTGAGCATGTCTTCATTTTATAAGGAAGAGATTTTCATAGGTTGAATAAGAGTTAGTATCCATAGAGTTACAAAGAGAGCTGAAGACTCCAAGCCTGATAAGACATGCCTGGAGCAGATGTCCAACCACCTGGGGCTTGAATGGAGAAAGACCATGGCCCCAGGTTAATTGTACAAGAAAAGTCTAACAGATAACAGAAAGCTGAGTATTAGGAGAAATACTGGTTAGAAAGGGTTAACATGAGTGATTTAATTATTGAATGATTAATGAAGTCTAAAAGGCAAATTCAAGTGACCAGAAAAATTGTCTTTCAGCTAATTTAACATTTTGCTATAATTGAACACAGATCGCCTCAAACCACAGCTGTGGTTTGCACCCAGAATGGAACACTTTGCAAACACACGGATCTCTCCCAGATGACACGAGTAGGCTGTGTCTTCAAGACCACCCTCTGGACCACCTTAGAAGAGACTGAGTCCTGGACAAGCAAGGGCAATGTGAATGGCTGTGTGCATCTCCAGTAGAGCTGTCATTACCCATTAGGCCAGGAATTAAGGAACACACAGCTAATGCAATCAAGTTGTAAACTGTAGAAACTTCTAAGTAGAATTTATACCACTGGGAAAGAACCCTATGGGCTACATTGTTGGGTTGCACTATGCAATACATGGTGCAGATACTGATCTACATCAATTTATACAGTGTGTATGTGTATACGTGTGTCTGTCTGTGTGTGTCTCTCTGTGTGTGTGTGTGTGTGTGTGTGTATGTATACCTTGCATGTCTGTGTGTATGTGTGTATGACTGTGGGTCCTTGTGTGTTGCATCTGTGTGTGAAAGGTATATGTGCATGTAGGCATGTGGAGATGACAGCAGTGTTGGGCTCTCTTCCAGGAGGTCTTTAATTCTTCATAATAGCCCTCTCAGTCATACACTTGGCATGGTGAAATAACTAGCTAGGAGATGGGTCAGCTTGGTTCATGGACTAGCTCTGTCCAAACCATGCTGGGTTTTCTTTTGTTGTTGTTTTGTTTTGTTTTGTTTTTGATACAGGGTCTTACTATATAGCCTTAGCTGTCTTGGAACTCTCTATGTAGTTCAGGCTGACCTTGAACTCACAGAGATCCTCCCAAGAGCTGGAAATAAAGGCGAATGCAATGGACAATGGACTCCACTGTCCATGGTTATAGAAAATACATGTCTTAATCCTCAAAGAGGGCTTTCCACCACAAAAATGATGGGGTGAGGTGGGAAGGTGACACTGTGTGGGCAAAGATTATATGTGCTCGGATAAGTGAGTGAAAACCTTGTTCACATGAACAGCAACCTAAAAAGGTCACAGGTCAACGTCATCAAGGTAGATCAAGGAAAAAAATACAACCATGAGAAAAGACAAAGAAGCAGCAAAGCACGTAGATGCAGGGATCCATGAAGCCCTGCACACTCAGACCAAGTCAAGTTAGGCATCTCTGGCAACAAGGAGTTAGCTTCCTTAGGAAGCCATTGCTCTCTGAAGCACAGGCAGAGGCATGTTATCATGCCTTCACTTAGCCAACTGCTTCAAAATGTCATCAGTAATCTTGGAGTAACCTGTTTCAAAGGCACAAATATTGCCTATTTTCCAAGTTATCTTCACTGTTTCAACTTTGTCAAATGTATTTCTTTGATCCCTCATACTTTATACTCAACCCATCTCCATAGTTTCTCTGCCTCTCTGTCTCTCTGTCTCTGTCCTCTGTTTCGCTTCCCCCTCATGTGTATGTGTGTGTGTGTGCGTGTGTGTGTGTGTCTGTGTGTGTCTCTGTGTGTGTCTCTGTGTATGTATGTGTGTGTGTGTGTGTGTGAGAGAGAGAGAGAGAGAGAGAGAGAGAGAGAGAGAGAGAGAGAGAGAGAGGAGAGAGAGAGAGAGAGAGAGAGAGAGAGAGAGAGAGAGAGAGAGAGAGAGAGAGCATGTGTGCATTGCTATATGGGGTCAGAAGACAACCTTCCAGACTTTTTGTTTAAGATAGGGTCTCTCATTGGGTTTTTGTTTGTTTGTTTGTTTGTTTGTTTTTTAAATCACTAAAAACTCACCCCTGCTTCCCTTAGCTGTCATAGCCCTAGAAAGTGCAGTGGAAACTGCTGTGGAAGAAAGGCGATCATCTGCCCCACCTAGCTGTAAAGCCTATTCACTATAGTAATGACTAGCCTGGAAAGATCACCAGTGGTGCGATGCTGGCATTTTGGCACTTTTATCTTAGGAGTAAGTAATAACTGTTTAATTTGACTTAAAATCTGCTTGCTCAATGGAAAAAGAGTTCATATCTGGTTCTACCCCCAGCTGGAATTACCACAAACCCTAGAAAAGAACCTTCGACTGACATTTTCTTAAACCAATAGAATTCTAGCTATATTCTAAATTCTTATCCTTTATACCCACAGAGAGTGTAGCTCTTGTCCTTTATCAAAAAGCTTCTTTTGGTACCAGATGGAAAGGATTACAGAAAGCCACACGTGGTCAAATGAGGGAATGGCAGTCCTTGGGTGCACAATCCCCTTTGATACCCCAGCAATGCAATCCCTACACCTAAGGCTTAGTAAACATCTTGGCTGAGGGGTGGAAAGATTGTAATAGTCAGAGGAGCAAGATAGTTGATAGTATTTTCTAGAAATGACAGCAAAGCTGCACCCAGGAAATCACAACAATATGGTTCTCCTATACCAGACCTGCATAACACCAGTTGACATGGCAGCCAACATGGATGGGGAAAATATCTTATGGCTCTACCCATATATGAAGAGCTACAGGCAACCTATTGCTGCTGAGAGAGAGAGAATAAATCTTCACCAGGGACAAGCTCCTTGGTAGTTTATCAAATTCCAGTGGTCAGAGCTAAATACATGTGCATACAAGCAAGATTAAGTGAACTCATTAAGGGGTGTGTGTGTGTGTGTCTGTCTGTCTGTCTGTCTGTCTGTCTGTCTGTGTGTTTATGTATGTATGTAAAACACAGTGATAATTTAAAAGGTGATCATGAACTTGAGAGGAAAGAGGAACACAGGAGGAGTTGGAGGGAAGAGAAGGGAGGAGGTAGTGATATAAATACAGTACTCATATATGCAACCCTAATTTGTTTTTAATTTTAAAATGATGCTGTGGTGGGAAACAGCTCAGTATGATAGGGAAGCACTTAGAAGACCAAGATGGATGAAAGGAAAGAGTCAGACAAGGCCACTCCATATTGAATGTCTCCTTCCTCTGCTCACACACTGGATTTCGCAGGCTGGGTTTGGGAAATCTTGCTTCCTTGGAGGTAGGATGTTTCAGGTAGAGGAAGAAAGAGGCCCACCCACTACACAGCTCTCTCTGGGCCATGGTGAAAACCTGCCCGAGGGTAAGCATGAAAGCTATGTGGAGGGTTATAGTAGTAGTCAGGCTAGAGGGTGGCAGGGAGGGAGGTGAAAGCAAAGAGATGAGCAGACTCTAGGAACAAACAGTCATTCAGACAGGCTGGCAGTATAAATACAAGATGCCAACAACATGTACAGAAGGAACTGGAGATCATGGGAGGTGACAACAGTCAGAGTCACAAAGGCAGGTGGACAGGTTAGCAGTTATGGACAGTATAACAGAAGAGATTAGAAGAGAAAAGGGATTATTTTAGTGTACAGTTCCAGAGGGGAGATGTGCATAGTAGTGGGGAAGACATGGGGGCATGAGGCTGGCCTGGCAGTCATACAGGAGAGAGATGGGGTGGGGGAGAAGAGGGGAGAGAAAGACAGGTAACAGGAAATGGGACCAAGGTACAAAACTTTCAAAGCCCACCCTCACTGACATACTTCCTCCAGCTAGGTTCCATGACCTTCCCAAACAGCACCACCAGCTAAGGACTAACTATTCACAGACATGAGACTACATGGGACATTTTTTATTTAAATCATGACAGCAGGTATAGGATGATGCTTCCTTTCATATGTGGAGTCTACAGGAAAGAAAGGCATGAAAGTAAACAGCCTATTAAGAGGTGCAAAGATGGAGAAAGAGAAGAAAAGAGGGTATGAGAAAGTGTGACAGAGTGATAAGTGTGATCTAGGTACATTACAACGGAAATGCCATCATCAAGCATGTTAGTTTGTATGGTTGACATATGCGAATGAAAATAAAATGGGTGGAGCAAGGGAGATAGTAGGATGACTCCAGAACTTCTGTCCTATGCAACAAGTGAAAAGTCACACAGGCATAGATGGCAAAACTGTGAGGTAGGAACAGGAGAAGAGGAAAAACTCAGACTACTGTTTCAGAGAAGAGGAAATAGACTTTTCTAGAAAGTTACTTGGGGAGACAATGAGTCAACAGTTGCATCTGGGGATCTGGAGGGTCTGGATGGAAACTCAATGGGAAAGATGTGGGCATATTTGAGCAGGGCAGTCATCTCCCATTTGTCCATTCATTCATTTGATGTCAGGGCCTACCTGGAGTGCTGTAGGAGGAAGGAAGGGAGCTGAGTCTAGGGACAGCACATTTAGAGTCCCATGAAGAATGAGCTGCCAGGGCGATCAAAGAGAAGCCACACAGCATAGCACCCAGGACCCAAGGGAAGACATCCCAGAAAGAGAAGTGAGTCACTCCAGAGGGAGCACAGTAAAAGCTAAAACGAGGTCACCGGGATGTTTGCAAGAATATCTCCAATGAAGTGGCAAAGATGGCTAAGCACATGGCCAAGACTGAAAGGCAAGGGCAGAAAATGAGTCAAGTTGGCCTCAAACTGCATGCCAGTGTCTTGTCTGCAACGAGGGAAACAGAGAGGAGACTATGGTTGCAACTGTGATATACAAGGGTGTGATCTACAGGCTTGGTTCAAATGACTCTTTATTTGCTGCGCAAACAATAGAGTGTGGAGCAGGGCTGCACGTCCATCAGTAACAGAGGAAGCCTTTGCCAGGGAGTCTCACCAGCATAAGCTTTAGGAGCACCCATGTATACACCTGTTTCTTATATTTCAATTGTAAAAAAAAAAAAAAAAAAAAGCATAAGAGAAATAAATGAGCTAAATGTGTTGATGGGAGTTCAGACTCTATTTCTTCTGTTCCATGGTCAGTGGGGGAGGCTCAAGGGTGAGGTCAGTGGGGGAGGGGTGTCAAGAGTGAAGTCATACTCTGAAAGGCAAGGTTCCTGGGGTATGAGAGATGAAGGATGCTGACTTTACTGTTAGTTTGGACTTTGATAAGGGCAAAGCTTGGGTCTATATTCTTAAGTGGCAAGGTAGTGTAATACTGTAGCATGGAGTCTGCATTTAAGGTTCAATCTTAATGCCTTATATTGATTAACATTAGAAGAGCCTCAAGTGGTTTGCTAGTTTGCCTCAAGTGGTTATCCTCTTGCTTCTCTGCTCTCATAGGTAAGTCCCTGCCCACACACTCCACTTCCAATTGGGCCAGGTGTGTGTGGGCCATATGTGTGTATATACATATATGTGTGTGTATGTCTAGATGTGTATACACACACACACACACACACACACACACATATTCAGCTCCCTGATATCCTGAGGAGTTTGTTCAGTCCACCAGCAAACCAATCACACCTTCCCAAAGCAATCAAGTAGAATCTCCTCTTATAAGTACGAAGACTGTTTCCCCTGGTTGTTACACTGATCCTGTGTGAAGACTCATATAACCCTGTGTGGTATGACTGAATTATCTTTGCTCTGGTTGGGAGGTCAGGAGGCTAAACTACTGCAGAATTCACCTGGCTTGTGTTGTGTTCAGTGTCCAACCATCCCTTCAGCAAATTCCTCTTTTCCCGGTGGCTTGAAAGGCTGACAAGAGAGTAAGTATGAGTGCTTATGGATGAGAAACTGAGAGGGGCACCTGTGCACACTGGGGCAGCCCCAAGGTCTTCTAGTTCTTCTGACTTCTTAGTAAATGGACAGAGGTCATTAGCTGAGAATCTGAAGACAAACCCATACTCTGAGGTCTGGGGAAGAAGGAACTTTTGGGAAATAAGAAATCTGGGGAGGAAGAAGAAGATCTGGAAGGCCAAAGGGGGGTCTGAGGAGTTGAGAGGCAATCTGGAGATGTCAGAGGAGATCTGGAGGGGTGTGGATCCAACACAGTGGAACTGAAGGTATAGTGAAGGCTCACTTCAGCTCTGTGATAGTCCTTAGTGACCTGGAGGAATATTCTTGTGGCATGCATTATCTTGTTGGAATGTAAAAGTGATGTGGGCTCAGTGGACTGGGGCAGGTAGCATGCCATTGGCAGTACCCTAGAGCCTGAACAGTCTACCTCCAGAATGAGATGTCTGTTAGAAACCCAGTGATCAAAACTAATCCTGAGGGCTGGTAATGAGGCTTTTTTGGAACAGTGCTTGTCTAACATGCACAAAGCCCTGGCTCAGTACACCATAAAACAGGCTGTAATGGTGGGCATCTGGGGATGAGAGAGACAAGATCAGAAGTTTGAGATCATACTTAGGAATGTAACAAGTCTGAGGCCAGCCAAGGCTCCATGACATGTTACCTCAAAACCAAAAGAAAACAAAACCCTTAAGACTCCCCAGCTGTGCCCATATTATGATACTTCCTTCTAGCATTCTCCTCCAAGGAAACACAAAAGTAATGTCTGAATATATGCACCCACCACCCCAGCTTCTGGCATAGGATATCTCCAGTTCTCTGGGTGAACGTTGTCACTTGATATGGCATGTGCACTTCATGACCAGTGTCAATGTTAGGAGCTCGTTGTTTCACAAGTGTTGAGTATAAACACAACTCGAGCTCTGGGATTAAACATCCTAGTTTCAAAGTCTGCCTCGACTCTATCAGCTGCAGCATCTGTGGCTTTGGGATAGTCATTTCACCCCAGTGTCTTGATTTCCTCTGAGTGTCAAATGAAGATAATTCTAACAAGCACTCAAGACCTGTTTTGCAGTCAAAAATAAAATAAGACTAGAACAGTTCCCAGGACACAGACAAAAGATACCAATTATGATAAACAGGTTCACCCAACATTAGAAAGTGACTCTATAGATGCCACCATAGCTATAAGTTCCTCATCACTTAGCTTACAGAAAAGATATCAAGTTGCTTTTAATCTGTCTGTCATTTGGCTCTTCTAGGAACTGATACCCAAAGTGCATGAGATGTCTAAGATGACCAAGGTGAGGGGTAGGTCAGCTCCACAAATTGTGTGTCACAGAGAGAGGATACCCAAAGCAAAAGCCACACTCTAGCACCTTCAAATCACCAGCTAAACAAGGTAACACCCAGGAGGAGTTGGTGCAACTATCACAAGGGAATGGATACATGGGCATGTACGTGCACAGTCTCTCTCTCTCTCTCTTTCTCTCTCTCTCTCTCTCTCTCTCTCTCTCTCTCTCTCTCTCTCACACACACACACACACACACACACACACACACACAGATGCATGCATGCACAATTATGCACATATATACAGGCATACATTACTCTTATTAGGGGAGCTTCCATCTGAGTTGAATACATGAGAATCCCTAGTTGGTGTTTTCTAAACTCTTCAAGACATCTGTCCTACACATCCTTCACTAAGACACTTAGACAATGACACTGTGGGAGGCCTCAGACAATGTCTTAGCAAAACTAAGCTGTGCCTTCTTCCGATGAGCCACCACTAAAAATAAATCCCCATCTAATTTTGGTCTCCGATTCAAAATTTACTAAATGTTTTGATTCTAACATTTTTGGCATTGAGAAAATTGATGTCTTGTTCAGAACATCTGAAATGCAAAGTACTTAAAGAGAGACAGAGACTTTGAGCTTGGCATTGGGAAGACCCTGGTAGGTAGCATGGGTGTGATATAAATCTCAATCTTGACCAGCCTCGCTCTACGGCAAGACACAGAACCGTGACGTTTTTCACCACAGCACAAACAGAAGTCCACTAGCCTCCTCCTTAGTTGTCAAACTTAAACAAGTGAATGGGTGATAAGGAAAAATAAACGAATTTTCCATATGTTTATAACGAGTTCAAAGTCAATATCTCACTTGCTCAACATGACTCTTAATTGCTCAGCTTGAAAGGAAATTTCACATAGCCATCTGCAGCATAAAAGCTGCAAAGAAATCAAAGTGGCTTGATTCAAGAGTCAAACAAATGTGTTGTGAAGAAAGTAAAAGCCATACTACCTAGCATACCATATCACCTGGGCTCCAAATGTCTCCCTGGAACTATCAATGAGTGGCCTGGGACTGGACTCTAGTGTCATACACCGGCTTTATCCTCTGTGAAACTGATGTAGAAGACTGTCTCACAATGAATATGCCGGGAGGCAGGACCCTCACCCTGCTGTTTGGCAACTGTGCAAAAGTCGGCCTCTATGTAATCACACCTGCTTTAATGTTTAATGGAAGCACCTAGTCCCAGCTTTGGGCACCCTAGGAAACACTCTGCATAAACCCTTAAAGTAGCACCTCCATTCCAGTGATGGACAGTAAATCTCAGCTACTGGCAGCTGTCCCAGTCACTATCAGAGTGGACAGGGTCAAACATAGCTGGTGTTACGATCACTGAAACACCTTCATCTGAGGCTCCTTGTGTTCTCATCCCTCCATTTGGGAGGAAGGGAAGAATTGCAAGACATTTTTCTTTAAACAAAGCTAGGATATTTTAATATCTCTGAATGGTATCTTGTAACTTTCATTAACAAGGAGTACTCAGTTCTCTCTCTCTCTCTCTCTCTCTCTCTCTCTCTCTCTCTCTCTCTCTCTCTCATACCCACACCCACACTATGAGTGTGCACGCATGTGAGTGCACACACATACACAAGTACACATATATGGTGTTTACATAAACATTTTCCTGTGTGTGTGTGTGCATAGAGTGTGTAAGAGTCCATTCATTTCAGGTGGCATCCCCTATCATTCTCCACCTTATTTTTTTGTGACAGAGTCTCTCCCGGAACCTAGAATTCACAATTTAACCAAGCTGTCTGTCCAGTGGGATCCAGGAATCCATTCTCTCTTGGTTTCCAGAGCTGTGGTTACAGATGCACCCTGCCACACCTGTTTTTTTTTTTTTTAATATCTCTGCTAAGTATTTAAATTCAGATCCTCAAGATTGCACAGGAAAGCACGTGTTTTATTGACTGAGTCACCTCTATAGCACTACCAAGGTATATTCTACATGCACTTTCATTAGCTGGTTGATTCTGGTACCCAGCGATTCTCACAATAATGTAAGCATCCTCAAGGATAGGCAGTGTCTACTCTGAAATGAAAGGCAGCATACTGTCAGCCAGGCTAAAACACATGTACACTTTGACAGGAAAAAACACAAAGACAAACCTGTTGGTATTCCAAACACTTGTCGACACTCACATTAAGCAGGGGCTGAGGGGCGTGGGAGGGTAGGGCATTGAAAAAAAAAAAAAAAAGAAAAGAAAAAAAAGAAACTCTTCCAACTGCACAAGAAGCTGAAACCTCTGGCCATCTGTTTCCTCCCCTATCTCCTAAGATTTCCCATTTTTCTTATGCATGTTCCCTTCACAAACTTCAGTATCCTCTCATTCAATGATTAGCTCACGGAGAAACAAATCCAGTTTATGAGCTTAGTAAGTGTAACTGTACCTTAAGCTGTCTTGTTACAGAAACAGAGCCAAATGATGGGGTAGGTCAGAGAACACCCCTCTCAGGGCCACCATAGACACAGGCAGATGCCAGGTATTGGCAGCAGCAAAGGGAGGGAACTCATCTAGAGTGGCGACTACACACACCTTCTGCACCATGCACCATGCAGTTCCCACCAAGTGCAGTTGCTTTTGCTTCTAGCACATTCCACATTGACTGTCTCCAAGTAATGAATACTTTCCATCTAGGGTTTACTTGTTTCTGGAGGCTTCTCCACGCTGGCCTCTGCCTAAGCAACCAGATGACATTAATATCCTGCCCTGATTACCAGGTGACAACAAGACTCCTGGAGCTTTGAAAACACAAATCCAAAATCCCCAGCAAGGGCAGGCCTGCACCAAACACGCAGAACTGGGCATTTTAAACACAGGTAGCCAGATGAAGGAAAATGCATTCTGAGTGGTTGGCACACAGGGTTAATCAAATTATAATTTAATCATCTGATCCGATGCAAATTAGCATAATCACTTGAGGAAAAGAAATAGCTGGCAGAACCCAGGCATACCTCCAGGATTCCTGTCCTTAACAATGTAAAGAGCATGAATTTGGTTTATTTTTTTAATTATGAAATGATAGCAACCAATGGGTAATGGATACAGATCACACGAGCTACGATTTCAGTAGTTGAGAAATTATAACTGCAATTAAATTGAGAATACCTTCCTTTCTCCTTCCAAGACTATTCTAGAACTCAGAGTCATGACATAAAACTGGGACGCCAAATATGAAACAGACATAGAGAGTGTATCTGGAATCCCAGACTCAGGAGGTTAAGGCAGGAGGATCGGGTGCCCAAGGTCATCCTCATTACACAGTGAACTCCAAGCAAGTATGGGACAGATGAGATGCTGCCTCGAGTTAAATAAATAATTACGTTATTGTAGCAAGGCTCTAGCCTAACGTGCAGGGTCTCGGTGCTGGCCCTAATGATAACTTAGAGAAGATCATCCTTTGTTCTCAGAAGCAGCCTGAATATCCAGGGATGCTGAGCAGTATCTCTAGCTTCTACCCGTCCATATCAACTTCCCTGTACCCATCCAGACCTATGAAAACCAAGCATTTCTAATATCCCCATGGGTGCAAAACCACTATCAGGGAAGGCCTTGGGATTAAACTAAAAACCAGAACATAAGAGCATACTTTCCTTTAAAATAACCAAGTCATGAGAATGAGTGCTGTGTTTACTCACTGCCACTCTATCCACCTCCCCGCCCCATCAAAAAACCAACCAAACAAACAAAAAAAAAAAAAAAAAAAAAACAAGGAACCCAGAATATGAGCTGCCTGGCTTCATCAAGTCTACTTTATGTCATGGATCTTCTTGAATCTCCATGCCCTGTACTTCAAAAAAAGTAGATCATTCAATGCCAGTCCCCCTTGCCCACTTGCTGATGGAGGCAGATCAGTCCTCTAGGGGTACCTGAGGGTAGTGCACAGGCTGAAGGATTATGACACATTGCTGTCAGACAGCAGGAGGACCCCAGCGAGTGAGAGAGGACAGCCATGTCTCCACTTCCCTGTAGGGGAAGTGATTACCCTGAATTTAGACAAGCATGGAGTCTGCAAAGGCCTCTGGGCTCCTCAGGAAACATTGCCATTTTCTTACCGCTCTCCCCTTGTACAAGGAAGCTCTCATGGTTTCCTCCCATAACCCAAGGAAGGAGAGTGGAAGAGACAGCCTCTCTGTAACTTGCACATGCATGGTTCTCCCTTTTAACAGATATGTCATGGGGTCACACACCTCCAGTGCCCGCCTTCTACCAGTGGGATGGGTCCTAGGGACATCCATTCACACTGGAAGGTGGTAGACGTCCCAGGAAGAATCACTGGACTCTCAGTAAACTATGTAAGAAGGATTCTCTAAGGTTTGAGTTTTAACCTGAGTCATACAGTATCTCATTTTTATATTCTTTCCAAAAAGTGTCTCCCTGTTTACAGTTACTCCTGGGTCTCTCACAAGTTATTAAGGCTGGCGATGGAGATATGTATGCCCTTTAATGAAGGAGAGATGAGAAAGGCTGACCGACTGCACTCGGAACTCCCAAAGAGAACAATGTGTGCTGTGCCATGCACACTTCAAAGCTCCTAACTGGAAAGGGCCTGGTGCTATTTTAAACAGCAACGTCTCCCACAAATTCCCTCAGAGCTTCAGACTCCTGAACATGATCTTCTCTATTAAAAAAAAAAAAATTAAGGACGCAGAGATTCAGGAGCCTATTGTTGCAGAGAACCAGGTACCGGCTGAGTCTCACAATGATGAGTAAGCAGAAATGACAAGCCTTCAGCTTGCAAAGCCTTTTGTCCAGTTCTCTGAAGCTCCAGCTAACAACAGCTGCCCTGAAGGGTCATTTCTGCCGTGACTCACAATAAAATGGCCAATGAATTAGAACATAAAACTCTTTAAAATGCCAAGAAGGGAAAGGTTATTTTTAATAACATCTAAAATAAGATCTCTGGACAAAAAAAAAAAAAAGGTGTATTTTTAAAGGTTCTGAATTTAGGCCTTTCTCCAGCACACATTTGAGTCTATTTTAGCTAAAAATCAAGGACACAGTATTTTGGAAAGATAATTCCACCACCAGTCAATGCCTTCAATTTTATCATATATGTGGCAAGGTACACAGTGAGTGGCAAGAGTCCCCTCATGTGCTGTTTTCTCTTCTCTGACAACATAGTGGATGGTTCATGCATTGGACAGTAGATGCAGTTAACTTGGTCACTCGTCTATAAGAAAGAAGTAGACACCAAGAAATTTCAATAGCAAAAAATGACCCCAAGTTCCTGCTATCTTGCTTTGCAATAAGCTTGTGCACAGACACTGGGCTACAGGCACAGGCAACATTCCTTGGGCTGCCTAGAAGCATCATCTCTAATTACAAGTGCATCCATTTCCCTACCTGGTCTCTTCCAACCTGGGTGATCATCTAGCTTGTTCAATATGGCAACCTAAATGGCCTGCTACTGTCAATCTCTTGCCTAGAAAAAAAAATGTGTCTATCTTTAGGCTCCAAGGGGCTTCTATGCTAGGCTTCCAGTTGCTAATAAAAAAGGAGTCAGGGTAATACAGCTGGGTCAAGTCCACCAGCAAAGCTTCTGCCAGCAATAAAACAAAACATCAAATATACTAAAGAAAGAATTGTATAGATCAAAGGGATTAATCAATCCATAGAAAAGGGACAGGTAGAGAGATGACAGATATATGGATGGATGATTTATAGATAGATAGATAGATAGATAGATAGATGATAGAAAGATAGATAGATAGATAGATAGATAGATAGATAGATGGATAGATAATAGGTACAGAGACAATAGATGACAGATATAACGATGGATGATAGATGAATAACTGAATAGATGGATAGATAGATAATAGATAAGCAGGCAGAAAGATTATTGATAATAAATGAATGATAAATAAAAAATAGGTGGTAGATAAATGATAGACAATGACCAAAAAATGACAGATAAATAGATAGACAATAGGTAATAGATAATAGGTTAATATATGAGAGATGATGATAGGTAGATGATAGGTGATTGATAGTTAAAAGCTAGGCGACAGACAATGATATAAAGATAAATGATAGTAGAATATGATAGCTAGACAAATATACTCTATATTATAGATAAATAGATCAATAGCACATAATGGATAAATGATAGGCAGCTGGATAATAAATAGATGATAGACAATGACAGACAGAAATATGAATAATATATGGGCAGATGATGTGTAGACAGATGATTGATAACAGATGACAGATGACTGATGGTTGATAGTAATGGATCAGCGATAGATAACGGATAGATAGTAGACAATGATAGACAAATGAACGACAATTCTCAAGCTTCTGTCCTTCACATTAGGAGTGATTCTAGAGAGATCACATTTCCTCAGAGTCTTTTCCAACATCTACTGGTATCTATGTAGAGTTGATGAAACCCTAACCCTTCACATACATTACATCGTGATCTAGTGAATCACTACCCATGCCAAGCAGCACACCAGTGCATTGCAGTGCACTGGAAAACACTTGGATAGCTTTCTAACCAACATCTGTTATCCCCACCTCAATCAGAAACCAGGCAAACTCTTCTCTAGTACGCATTTTAGCAAAGGTGTGCAGTGAGCCACTTAGATCAAAACATCCAGAGGCATACATTCCCTAGATGACAGGATCACACTCTCTAGGGAAGGAACTTGGCCAGTGTATAAGAAACTATATCATCTATAACTTGAGGTGCCCCCCAGGGGGTGGAGAAAAACAACAAAGTGCTGATCAAAAGCAGAAACACGGGGTCTTTCCAACTTACAGACTCTCATCCCTGAGATTTCCAAGGAAAATCTCATAGGAAACCTCCTGTCTTCTCCTCTCTCCCTGGTCTACCTACACAGGTAACCTGGACCTTACCTGGGAAATCCAGAGAAGGGAACAAACATTCACTAAAGTCCAGCTGAAGGTGAATGTAGACTATTGTTTATTGTTCCTCCTTTTCCACAGTCCTCTTACCTGGCAACAGGGACAGAGGAGTTTGTAGCTATGGACCTAATATGTTAGTCTCTTTCTCCATAGCCTCACTCTCCATTGCTGGTTATTCCTCTCAACTTCTACTTCCATTTTCTCTGAGCATCTTATACTACTAAAGCCTATAGAACATTCTAGCCTATCCCTCCCACCCTTGAGTATGGCGTGGCATAGGTGTTTGGGGTGAAGGGAGGGGATGTGGGACTTCTTGTGACTAGGCATACCAATGGGGTGTGGCTCTGCTGTGAGATCCCAGAGGGCAAATGAACCAACCCCCAAGCAAAGCATAGTACCTTAACCAAGATCAAGATCACCTCTAGGTCAGTATTTTCCTTCCCAAATTATTCCATAGAGTTTGAATCAAGACTATTCTAAACAGTAGCCAACCAAGTTTTTGCATACATGCACTTATGTAACTCCCGTATCACTCAAGGTCTGCTGTCCTGTCATGGTACCAGACAGACTGCCAATTTAACCACCCTGTGGAAGGAGATTCTCAGACCTTTGAAAGCACTTTGTGTCTCCTGTATTTCCCTTTCACTAGACAAAGAAGTAAATGAATGTGTCTCTTTGCTAGAACTAACCATGGCACTCTATCTTCACTTCCTATTGTTGTGATGAAATGCCTTTACAACAACCTTAAGAGAGAAAGGGTTGGGACTAGAGTGGTGGCCCTTAAGAGCACTGGCTGCTCTTGCAGAACACCCACAGGGCAGCTCACAACTGTTGATAGGAATGTGACCTGCTCTCCACAGACACCATGTGTATGGTGTGCATGTGTACGCTCTGGCAAATACTCTTAAAGTAAAAATAAATATTTTTATAAAGAGAGAAGAGGTTTTTATTCAGCTTGCAATTCCGGATTACAATCCATCATTTCTGAGAGGTCATGGCAGGGATGTTGAGCCAGCTACTCACATCCACAGTCCAGAGCAGAGAGAGCATGCATGCTAACTGCTCAGCTCGACTTCTCCACTCAGTCAAAGACTCAGATTTGGGAAAGGTAGTGTTCACACAGGGCCCAGAATCCCCACATTAATTAACATAATCAAGACAATCTCCCTCAGACATGCCCACAGGGCAGCCCGATCTAGACAGTTCTCATTAAAACTCTCTTCTATGTGATTCTGGATTGTGTGTCAAGTTGACAAAACTAACCAGTACCCACATTTTAGGCACTTCCTTTTCATTAGCAAAGAAAGAGATGAATTAAATTTACAGGAGTGAACCCAGTAAGAGGTTAGACCTGGAGAAGGAGCGTCTCTGCATGCTATGCAGCTGCCTACTTTGCCAGAATCCCCAGTTGTTGGGTCTCCATTCCTTCCTCAATTCTCAAAAATCAAATATCACAGCATTGCTACATACATGTAGCCCAGCTCCTACACATCACTTATTAAAAAATGCTCTGCAGCCGATATTAAGAAATAAACACTGTAATTAACCAGCCTGGGATTTGGGGTTTTCAGTATCCTAGGGGAACCCTAGATCAACTCACACCACAGCAGGGTGACTATGGAGAAAAGAAACGAATCTGGAGTTTCCTCAGGAGAAATATGTTTACTTAATATGCAGTCTCCACAATATTGCTCGAGGAACAGGCTATGTTCACAGGACGCAGTGGCCCCCTCACCTCCATCTGCCTCTATGTTAGAATAAAATCAGAGACATTTTCCCATAGTAACACTAACCCTGCAGAGAATCAAAGCTTCAGACACTCAATACAAGCAGGAATCAAAGGCATGAGTCTCCACCACTAAAGGAGTTCACCTCACTGGCGTGAGCCATCCACACTGGATGCAACCCCAGGTAAAACCTGACCATCACGACGACCCATGGGTGATGAAAGGGAGTGACAGCACGATGTTGTTTCTTTGCAGGAGCATCTGGTGTGGAAGAGTTCAGAGATCTGATGAACCGACGACTGACTAAATGGCAAGGAACACAGGTGGATTGTTTACATTCTGCACAAAACCAGGAAAAAAGGCTGTTTTCTGTTTCTCCATTAAGATTAAAAGAGTCAAGGGTGGCAGGAGACAAAATCAGCAATCACTCTGTCTCTCCTGCCTCTCCGATACGTGTTCTTCACAGCCCAGGGAGACTGGACTCTGTAAAGTTACCAGGTTACTGTGCGTGTGTGCGTGCATGCGTGCATGCGTACGTGCGTACGTGCATACGTGCTTCTGTGGGTGCCAGAGGACAAAGGATTACCTTAGGTTTCATCCTTAGGAATGCATCCACCTCCTTTGAACATGGAGCTCACCAATTACAAGCGTGCATCCCTGTACCTAGCATTTTCATGGTTGGGGGTCAGGGGGCGGTGAACTCAGGTCCTCAAGCTTGCAAATGTGGGTTATACTGGCAACCATCTCCCCAACACCATATTCTTGTACATACTTAACTTGGTCATACTTAAGGGACTGAGAAGACAGTATGCTTAGTGAAATAAGCCAGGCACTGAAGGGAATGCATGGAATATAAAATTAAAAATGGACTCTTGTATCTAAGAGGTGTGTTCCTTTCCCCTTGCCCAATAACATTTATGTCAGTTACATGGCCTGTAGCTGTGTCTCCTGCCCTATCAAGTCTGTCCAATTAGAAGTGTGTGCATATCAATTTAAATCTCCGGAATTTAATAACAGGTTAGCAAAGAGGACCCTGTGACAATAACAAGATCCTCAGTGTAAATCCTTTCTCTCTCTCTCTCTCTCTCTCTCTCTCTCTCTCTCTCTCTCTCTCTCTCTCTCTCTCTCTCTCTCTCTCTCTGTAATTGCTGTTCTCTAGAAGCTTGCGTTGATTCCATCCCCATGGTGTTCTGCTGTGGAGTCTCTAGGGGAGACCATGCTTATTGTGGCATAAATATTAGTGGCAGCACCACAGAGACCATGTCCTCCCTGAGCCTCCAGGCTCCAGCTCAGACTCACTTGAGTTTGTTCTCAAGCCTAGGGAGGATGTAACAGGAATTGAACTGCCAGAATATTCCATAGAGCCAGGCACATGTTCTGAATATTTTCATAAGGGTGATTCGCTTTGTCTCTTTGACAAAGTTCAGTATGGAGCCAGGAACACAGGGGAGTTTAGAGTGGAGGAAATCCTTCAGTTTCTATATCTTTCGGGTTCTTTGCCCCTGCATTTCAAACTGGCTTTCTATAAATAGGACTGCTTGCTCACTCTTAAATCTTACTCACTGTCTTCTGAAGGAAAAAAAAAAAACTTAAATAGGGATATAGGCAAGATTAATCAATCCCTGTCACTCCATCTCCCTCTGTCAACTCTTATCTTGTCAGACACCTATTCAGCTGGATCCATCCTTTCTCTAGTAAGTGGACATAACTAAATATTATGTAAATATTTATATATTTACATAATCTAAGAGAGTTAATCACCCTTGTTGATCAACACAGAATAAATTGCTGATCTCCAAAAATCAAAAGAAGTAGACTATATTCTTTACAACATTAGATCCTTGTATGTAACACTGGTATTTTTAACAACGATTAAAATATAATCTTCCCATGTTACTCTGATGAAATACCAAGTTTATATTCAACTCTGCTGCAAAATAAAATATCGACAAGAGACCTGCAGCCATTTGAGACTTATGAAAATAGGAGCAAGACTTTATAGACATGATTAAGGCTTTAAAACTAAAAGGCTCGAGGTTTGTTTGTTTGTTTGTTTGTTTATTTTTATTCTCAGGAGTTGTTGGGAAGCTTGAATGTCAGATTGGGAGAACTTAAATCTTGTCGATGGAGAACAAGGGTTCCCAGGCCTAGATAAAGTCACTGGTTGAGACACCAGCCCCACTGCATCCCAAGAAGGGTACCTGGGGATATCAGAACAGGCTGTGTCTCCAAGAGAAAGTCCCACCACATTCCACATGTGAGCGAGTCACTTTTGTAAGACAGCACACCCCACAGTCATTTGTAAAGCACAAATGCTTCTCTAGCCAGAGGCCAGCTGCCTGTCAGAAAGCAGAGGCAGGCTGAGGGAAGCTGCCAGATGCTCACCCACCCTTTTTATGCAGCTGAGGCAGAGGTTGGAGGGAAGAGAGCAAACTGGGTGAAGAACCCAGGGTGGGAAGGAAGCTAGAAAGAAGCCTTTGAGCGGAGAGAGGAGGAAAGACTTGAATGGGGTGGAAGGCTATGCCTCAGTTTACTCTCTCACTCATTTATTTCCACCCGGACTTAAACTCTGCTTCGTGCAAAGGACACACTTGGTCACAGTAGACATTTCTGCCCATGCATGGTAGCATGCATCTATTGAGACTGACTCACTTCTCAGGTAACCCTCAAATTGACAAGCTATAGATTTCCCTGAAGCCATCAGAACACAGGGTTTTAGGAAGGATAATGGAGGCTGAACCTGGCCCTCTGAGCATCTGGGCAGAAGCTGTCTGGCCTTTGAACTAACGTCAGGGATCTGCCCTTCCCATTGGCTCTTCGTTCCTGCAGCCCAGGTGGAGAGCTTGCTGCCTGCAGAAGGCACTCTGATGCTCCCCTCAGAATTCATAGCAGCATCATACACCACAGGGCTGCCGGAATCTTCATTCTCGCCAAGCGTATAGCAAAGGAAATACAACTTTGAATTAGCTTAGGTTTTCAAAACATTAAGGAACGTGAATATAGTTGGGGGGGGGGCGACAGAGGTGAGCTGAGAATTTCTGCACCTAGATCCTCAGAATATGAAGAGTTAAAGCTGACCCAGAGGAACAGGTGCTGCCCGATTTGCCTGGCGTGGGTGTGGGGGCGCGGCTCCAGACCCCCAGAGCCTTGCAGCCACAGCTGCAGGAGATTGACGGACTGCGGACAAGCAGCAAGCCAGCATAGCCCCTGTCACCAGCAGCAGAGGAGAGGCCCCGCGGCTCCTGGAATGACATTGGAAGGTCAGCCAATCAGGCAAGGAGCTGCCCCCTCCAAGATGCACGCGCCACCCCTGGGCTCTCTGGGCAGTGTGCAAGGGAGGAACCAAAGCACCTCTCTGTGAACTATGGGCTCCCGACACCACCCTTCCCTCTGTGCATCTTCCGGGATTGGAGACATTGCTGCAAGCTGCGTCCTTCTTTGTATAAATGAAAACAAAGGCTGCAGACCATCTCTGACCTGCCAAACCCTGTACATAATCGCTATGTAAACCTCCACCTCCAGAGCTATAGAGTCTGGGCGCAATGAACTTGAGGGACACTGGGGAGGCGGCGTCTCAGGAAAGCCCTATACAAGTGTGTGGAGCGTCCTCGGAGGCGGAGGTTTGCCTGCTCTGTTGAGAGCTTGCTGCAGGAGTCTGGCGAGGTTTGCCGCCCACTAGTGTCCTATGGCGGGGACACAATTGACATGCAGGTAGCAGCAGCTCCGTGTCTCCCAGGCTCACAGTGCCTGCCACCTAGGTCCAGCATGCACCTGAGTGCCATGGCCAAGAAAATGCCCATCGTATGCCTGGGTAGCCCCAGGGCACCTACCTAGCTTAGGTGAGCCTCACTAAAAAGCCAGATAAATGGGAGGGTTCATTCTAAAACGCCCCCAATGTCCAGCCTATTGCCATGTTAATTATGCTTAACCACATTCATAATCAAGACTTTGTAAATACAGGAAATGGGGAAAGCCATTACTTTATTTTAAAACAACAAAAGACATACATACACTCCCATTTCCCACAGTGCTCATAGATCTTAAGACAGCCCCTCCCCCTTGACATCAAGTTCCTATGGCACTGAGCTGACTCCTGCTGAGCCTTAGCCCCCCTTCCTTGTTTACTCCAGACACATCCATGATAAAATATTTTGTCAGCTATGTGGACATTCAGGCCTCAGGGATTTAAATGGGAAGATTTTATTTATTTATTTAGGCAAAAATTGCATTCCCCCTCCCCCAGTAACACACTGTATGTATGGTGCAGAATATACCCTGTGACTTGCTGAGTATCCCAGACAGCAGGAAACCTTTGGTGACACCCAAGTGGCAAGGAGGGTAGTGAAGGAGAGGAGGCAGATTCGCTGGCATTTATTAAAGGTCTGCCTGGCATTTTGTTTGCCTACAGAAGGCATCTTATAGGGGCATGCAGCTTCTGTGCAAAGCCTAGAAATTTTAGATGAACTCTGAAATTATCAGAAATAATCTCCATCCTCTTTATAAATATAAGAGAGAGATAATTTTTTTCTGATATATTTCTGTGGAAACTAAAATTTAAAATACTACTTTAAAGTCTTCAAGATGCACCAGTATTTATTAAAAAAAAAAAAACTGCTTCTGTGACTGAATAAAATACTGGGTATCAGGCCTGTAATGTCCTATCATGTGATCTGCAGAGTCCCAAAGGTGCTGCACACCCAGCTTGTCCTTGATAATCTCTCCACCATCACTCCACCCTCTTCTACCACAGCTAGTGAGCCTCCGGGAGCCTGAGAGCACAATGCAGTGAAGCTCAAGATTTCATGGCCAAAGAAAAGTCAATGTCAAAGGTGTGTGTAGAGCAGTGCCAGGATGTAGCCATCACACAGACGATATAAACCTGCAACCTGTCCCCCATTCTGACTATTAGGAGGCCATCTCTGCTTTTGTCAGGAGTGTTACACTAGAAAGCACTCACTGGGGTTAAAAATCAAGAGACCCTGTACAGAGAACTGCTGCAGCCGGGTGTGCATGCTGAGTACACAGGCAGCCGCATGTGTCTGCACACACGTGTGCCTCTAAAGCTGTCCTGTGAATATTCCCAGGGTGTCAGAGGTAACATCAGCTACCTCACAGGCTCCCTGCACCTTCTCAGGTGAGGTCACTCACAAGCTTTTAACCCATGCAGGCACTGCTCTCTTGCTTCTGGTCTTTGCCCCAAATACTCTCTGCAGCCTGCCCAGCAAGGGTGCTTTAAGAAGCAAACATGCCCCTCATTACTTGCTTTCTACTGTTCAGACGAAGACAGACTGTCTGAAACACAGACTGGACATTTCTGCTTCTTACCCAAATATCCAATTGCATAATATTTTACAGATGAAAAAGAAAAAATGGCTGTAATGGGCATTTTAGTGTTTGAGGCCTAGCAACCAGTGTGGTTCTTACCACACATTTGGGTATTTTTTCAAAATGAACATAGGCCAAAATATTGCAATTGCTGACCAAAAATTTAAAAAAGACTCCATTCATATTAGATAGGTAGTATTTAGTTTCATATTTTTGAAATATATTCTGGCCAAAGGCAGCATTTTAAATCAGGTTCATATATGTGTGTGTGTGTGTATGTATGTATATATATATATATATATATATATATATATATATATATATTTTGCATAGTATGTCTTAAACACCATCCTTGGAAAATCCAAAAATCTACACACACACACACACACACACACACACACACACACACACACACACACACATACACACCAATGTAAAAGCCCAAACCTCTGGAGTCAGGCTTTTTTTACATGCTTGCTCATATAGAGAAAGGGCCATTTTTACATAAGGCGGCTCCCTGGCCTTCAGCTGATGGGGTCAGATCAACTTGCCTATGCATTTTACTGCAACAATAACTGATTCTCTCAACAGATGTTAAAAGTCTTGCAAATAATTCTTGCATGACTTTACCCAGGTGCACATGAACAATCTTTGCATATATTTTCCATGTGGTTGATTTCACTCCATTTGAACACTGCACAAAATTCTTTATATAGTAATTTTTAGTTATGAAATGCTGATTTAAAAAATCATAGACATTTATAGCATCTCTGTATCAGAGACTATCATAATTTCTTCTGTACCATGCTCAGCATATATATATCTCACACTGAAAAAAAAAAAATAGATGCTGGTTGGCTGACAAGCAGAACAGCCTGGCTTACCATCCTGAATTACCTATTTCTCCCCAGAGTGGAAATCTCCTTTCATTCAATAGCTCGGGCCTTTGCCAGGAGTCCAGATATGTCATCCTGACAGGAAAGACAAGGTGTATTGGCTTTGGAACACATCTGTGAACATCTGGGCCTTTTCTGTGCTTTCCCATTAAAGCAGCAAGCAGCAGGGGCTGCTCTCAAGACTTGATTGCTTCCTCAGAAGCACAAATGTCCCCCTAGGTGAATCCCCTGGAGGAGGCAGGCCAGGGTTAGTGCCCTCTGGGGAGAGGGGGTGTCTTGTCAGAACTTGTTGAAATTTTTCCCCCTGGGAGGAAATCTCAAGAGGGAAAACTGTCACTTTGCTTTCGGTTATATTAAAGAGCAAAAGACAGGTTTTGTGTGAATTTGGGGGCACCTTCTTCATTTGGCTCCATCTTTCCTTAGTCATTTTTTTAAAAGCCTGGGAAATATCATGTCCTTCCTTTGGCTGTGGGTTAGCTGTCCTCTAAGTCTGCAAAGAAAATACAGCCAGTGCTTACAGCGTCCCTGGGTATCTTCCAGAAAAATCTTAACAGCCTCCCCTTGGGTTCTCCCTCTCCTGTTTTCTTGTAAAGACCAGATATATTCATTCTCTCATATTCACATTCTCTCTCGCTCACTTGCTCTCTCTCTCTCTCTCTCTCTCTCTCTCTCTCATAATGGTTTAATTTTAACTGTCAGCAGGTTATACGTTTTATGCAGATGTTCCACATTTAAGATGGGTATTGAAGCCCTGGATGCTTCCAAGCGGTACCAAATGATGACAGTTCCCTCTCTTTGCCACAGGAGAGAAAGCCATTCATACATGTAAGTTCATATTTACACTGTGACAGGCAGCCTAAGGTGCAGACACACTTACTAATTGGGTCTGACTCCATCAAAAGCGATAGATTCTAAACATCAGGAAGAAAGCATCTCAATAGGCTATACTGAGCTGCGCATGAGGGGGAAACACTATGTACAACATTCACCAATTTCACTTTTATAAGTATACAGGTGATTTTTTTAAAATTTTGTCAACATTACAGATGATGTAATGCCTAGCAGTGCATATTTTTACATACACTACTGCGAGGAACATGTAGTGTCCAGGGGACGAGGGGGAATCAGACAGACGCATCTTTCCCACAGCCTTCAAGGATAAACTGTAGCAGAATTAAAGCGGAGGCTTTAAGGCTCAAGAGTGCAGAACCTGAGGGTTACTGTCTTCATTGACCCCTGCACCTGCCTACGCTCCTAACGCCATGTCCTTTTCTGGTTATGATATTCAAAGTGGCAATGATCATCTCCCCTCTCTTCTTCCCAAACCTGCCTGGCTCTGATGAGGTAGCTGTCTAGCTCTGGAGTTAGGCTTTGAGCTGGCACTTGGCTAGCTAGCTAGGTAGGCTGCTTCCAAGGATTGCAGAGCGATGCCTACCCGGCCTCCTATCAGTATCGCCTAACCTCTCCAAAGCAATGCAAATATATTTTTTAAATAAATAAATAAACGCATGCACGAACATTCCAACCCGGATAGGAAAGGAAAGGGAAAAGACTTCACCCATGCATTCAACCCCCTACACCGCACCCATCCCCCGGGCCCCTTCCCAGACAGGAATCAGCACAGACCGCAAGGCTCACCATTCGCGAAGCTCTGGAACAAGGAGAGAGCCAGTATCCACATGCCCCTGCTGCTGCCCGGCCTCCCGCGAGCCAGCGAGCCAGCGAGCGAGCCACGCGCCGGCCTCGCCCCCCGCGCTGCGCTGCGCTCCGCCGCGCCCGGCCCGGCTCCGCTTGCCGCCCGCCACCTGCCCGGGGGCCGCCCAGCCGCCCAGCCGCTCTCCCCGCTTGCTGCGCCCCCGCACACCTGCTCCCGGGCGCCGCGCCCCGCGCCGCGGACACAGCCCAGGTGCGCCGTGCGCTCGGCTCGGCTCAGCGGGCCGCGGGCAGCCAGGCGCGGGCGCACAGCCGCAGCCGCGGGCGCGAGCTCATGCCGGGCGCCCCCCGATGCGCAGCGCGGCCAGGCGGCGGCCTCCCGGGCGCCGGCCTCACCCTCCGCAGCCAGGCAGCAGGCGCGCGGCCAGGCTCATCCTGCTGCGGCGGCCTCGGGCGCCGGGTCCCCTGTGCTGCCCTTCCCTGCCTGAGCCCGGCGGGCCGCGCGCGGAGGCGAGCGGGGACCCCTCCCCTGCTCTGGCCGCTGGGGCGCTCTGCAGTCTTAAAGCAGCAGCAGAGGAGTGCGGCGGATCACGCAGTCGGCGGGACCCAGGGCTCAGAGGCTCAGAGGCTCAGAGACGCGTCCCCACACAGCCCATCTCGTGTAGCTCTGTTCTTGCAGGTTGTTAATGAGATGCGGCCGGGGGCTGACCACTCCGGAAGGGTGCCAGCTAGGCAGAGGTGACCGCGAGGCGTTAGCAGTTTTGATGCGATGTGCAGCAGGATTCGGAGTCCGTATTGACTCCCTGAAAAGTCTAGTCCATCTGCCTAGAGGGAAATGCTGCCTTGGAGTCCTCGCGGCTCCTGGGAAGAGCTCTCTGACTTCACTGGCTGATTTTTAATTATCTTGAATACATACTAGGGTGCAAACATGAGCGATTCTAATTTTGATCTCTGAGTGGTGTATAAAAACTGATTAAAATAGCTGATAGTGCGTACTGAGTCCCAACATGCAACCCCTGTCTTGGCACAGCAGACCATGGCCTAAATGGGTCTCCAGAAAGATCTTGAAGTAATGATACTATTTCAACAAAGGCCCTTCACAAAGCACATATCCGTATCTGGCACTTTACAAAATAATGACCCACAGGGTCAGAATGTGCCCTGATTTAAAGTCTAACACTGAATGCACACGGCCAGGACTATGGACTGGGAAAGCTTTGAGGGAAGGCAAGAGGGGACCATTTCATGGGAAATGGAGATAGTTTCGCAGATTATCAGGCATCTTCTGCCTGAACTACATGTGCCCTTACAGATTAGGCACCCCTAAAACGGCTCACAGAATAGCCCAGAAAAGCAAATGTTGAGGCAGAAATAAAATGGTGCTTTACCAGGGCTGGGCACAAGATGGCCAGGCCCTGTGTTAGGAAGGGTCAGCTGAGCCCTGACGCCGCACTGGCTGCCATTGCTCTGCAGCTGTAGGTGGTCACGTGCTGCCGCCCACTCAGGCTGCGCCTCCAGCTCTGCCAGCTACACACGAACCCCAGTGTCCTCTGCCTTTGCATGCAAAGGGTGTTTGTTCACTCCCTGTTCCTCAAAGCTGTGCTCCCTGGCAGGCAGTGGGCCTGATTTCCCTCCCTGCGTCCCTGTTCTTTTAGGGCACAATTCTTCAGGTACTCCAACCATCTTAAGGCTCAGCTGGGGCTTGGTAGCCAAGCACTCAAGACCACGCTGAGGCAGACAGCTTGGAGTCAAACCACTACCTCCACTTACCAGTTCTAGGCATACGTGTATGTCTCATGAGTGTTCCTGCCCTGGCATACAGAATGAAATCATCAGCACTTCTAACTATAATGGTTGCGGTGTTCTGCAGCCTAGGCCTAGTGCCTGGTTACCATGGCCAGTGGTGGCTAAGGTTCTATATAGCTAGGCTAGCTATATAAATTTGGGGATCTGGTATAAAGTAAAAATAAAGAGCTCCTTTTGCAAAAAGAAGGAAATACACCATTTAAAATATCCTAGTAGAAAATTTGTCCTTTCCTTTGCAGTCTTTTCTGTCTCTTCCATGGTGTCTGTCACTCTCTGTTTACTGTTTCAATCTGTTGGGAATAGCTGGGAAGGGCACAGTTGCACACAGATGCCAAGCTGTTACAAAGTAACCTATGGCCACACAAGTGGCCCACATCTGTTGCCTTACTTCCCTGTCTTCCGCCTGGCTCATGTACTGGGCATAGCCATGATGGGGAATGGAAAACTCTTTCCCATTCCCTAGGGATTACAGTTCCAGGGTATCAGGAGATACCCAAGTGATTACACATCCACACTGGAAAGCTGTTCCCAGTGCCTGGTTCATTGTGGGCCAGAGGCGTGAATGGCTTGTAGGACACGCATGACGATGCCACTCTGGAGTAGGACAGTCAATGCCAAGCCCCACTCTGGGTGCCTCACTAAATGATCCAGTTACTCACATCCAGATCTCCATCAAGGACAGAGAGGAATGGTGGACCACCCACTGAAAAGAACACAACCGCCAGAAGGTCACAGACCCATAATGATAGAGACTGGTCAAGACCTGGAGATTGTGTAAGGGAGTTGAGGGGGGGATGTTGTGTTCATATTTTTTGTTTTTCATACTTCTGTCTTGCTATGATAAAAAAAAAAAAAGAAACTCAAGGGAGAAAAGGGTTTATTTCAGTTCACAGTTCAGGGAACAGAGTCTGACCTTGTAGGGAAGTCACAGTACAGAAGCAGATCACACTGCACTTGCTGCAGTCAAGAAGTAGAGAGTGCTGAGTGACTATACTCAACTCACTTCCTTTTTATACAAGCTGGGTTCCTAGCCTAGGGAATGATGGCACCCATAGTATACCTTCTTCCCATCTTAACCTAATCAAGGTGATCTTCCACAGCACTGCCAGGTGCCCATCTCTCAGGTGACAATTGAGGTTAACCTTCACAGAGGACCAGCCCAGAGCCCTGCCAAAGAGGAGCTTATGGACAGTGCCATGATTGTTAATTGCTGTAGGAGGGCCCAGACCACTGTGGGCAGCACCATCCTTAGGCAGGTGCCCCTGAGTTGTGTAAGAAAGCTAGGTGTGAAGAAAGATTGGCAAAATCCTGTGAATAAACCAGTAAGCTGTGTTCCTCCAGAGTTTCTGCCTTCAAGTCCCTTCCCCAAATCCCTTCAGTGATGGACTGACCTGGAAGTATAAGCTAAAATAAACCCCTTCCTCCCTTAAGTTGCTTTTGGGCAGAGTGTTTTATTTCACAGTGAAAGTGCCACATCTAAGCTAATTACATCTGCAACCTGTGATGACACTACTACCAAATAAGGTTGTGTGTGAGGCACTGTGAAGGATTTTATCTACTAATGGGCAAGAAAGGTTCACAGTTTAACTGTAAGACTTGGGTGCCTTAAAGCAGGGGTCAGAGGCCTGGGAAGATGTCCTGAAGCATGCATGAAGACACCAGCCCTCATTTACACTGAGTGTTCTAAAATCCAGCCCTAGGGATACAACCTGTGACCTTAGGATTTGGAAGGCAGAGGCAGAGGGATGGTAAGTTTGGGGTCGCCTGGATGACAAAGAAAGACTGCCTCAAACCAACAAGTAACAGCAGAAGTCACTGCCCCAAGCAGGTACACCCCAAACTAGAAG
This sequence comes from Mus caroli, assembly GCF_978045245.1. Lineage (NCBI taxonomy): Eukaryota > Metazoa > Chordata > Mammalia > Rodentia > Muridae > Mus > Mus caroli. The sequence continues at coordinate 94,216,027 of NW_028227272.1, forward strand.
TACAAGCTCAGATTTCCTCTCTCATTCTCAGTTTCTAGTCATAGAAAATGGGGTCAGGGTGGCTATTCTTCTCATCTTAGATGACTACTGAGGTGACTGGAGGAGACTGGCCCAGCTGCACCTACAATGAGCATGGACAAGAGTCTTGTCTAAAGGGTGTGTTCAGCTTAAATTGAAGCCAGTCACTGCCATATATCCAGCTTCAGCTACAAAGAGCAGAGACAGCCAAGGATGTAGCAGTAGCCCTCCTATTCCTTCCTCGTGGCTGCCAGAATCCTCAACAGGGACATGGGGATGGGTCTGTTAACCTCAGCCAGTGTAATGGTTCCCAGGAGTTTGGAGGTGCGTAGGACAGGCTGGGAAGGGTGCAAGGGACCCTCTGGATCATCTGGGCTGTCCTCTATCTGAATGTGGAGTACATAAGGATTATATGCACATGTAAATTCATCAGTCTATACATACAGGGTTGGCATTTCCTATACACTTCAACTCCTTGTAAAGAACCCAAGAAGAGAGCCAAGTCAGTCTCTTCAAATCTCCTAGTTTAATGGAGAATTTGAATAATAATTAAAGTTTCCTGAAATTGACTATATCATTAAAATTGACATATTCAGTTAAATGTGTAGGTACATTGTGCATATATGTTTGTGTGGTGTGTGTATGTGTGTGGGGGGGGGGAGAGAGATCCTTGGGGGCATAGGTCTGTGAGCTATATGTTTCATAATTTTTATTGATTTGATTTACATTTTCCTGCTCACACTTCTACACAGAGTCCTTAATAGATGTATTTCTCCCTTGGTCTTCCAGATCGAATGGAGAAGAGAAAAACATGTCTTTCGTTCTGGACTCTCAACATCTGGGGAAGAGCTAGGATGGACTTAAGGCAGAAGAATGAGGAAGCAGTCTAGGGGTCAATGGGAGGCTCCTGTGTCCCCAGCCCCAACTGGGCTGCATGATTTCATGCACTTGGTCAAACATAGCAGAGGAGGCATGGTGGTTTGAATGAGAGATGTCCCACACAGGCTTTGATCTGAGCACTTGGTGTTGGTAGTGCTGTTTGGGGTGGTTAGGTAAACCTCAGGGGGTAGAACTTTGCTGGGGGTGGGTGTATGCCACTGTGTGTGTGAGAGAGAGGGAGGTTATAGTTTCATCCTACTTCCTGCCTCTCTCCACCCCCCCTCTTTCTCTCTGTTCCCAGTCATCCCTTTTCCTTAAGTTGATTTTGTCAGAGTATTATATTACAGCACAGAAAAGTAAACAACACAAAAGAGTGGAACAGGAACTCATTCAGGCATACCGTCACTTCTAGATAGAGAGGAATTGGGATTTCAAAGCACTCAGAAGGGTGAGTGAGGGGCCTGTGTCCTGATAGGTGTGCCATGGGCCTTGGCCATAGCAAATGTGACCAAGACTGTGCAATCAGACCCTGGCATGTATCTTTTCTGGTTCGCCTATTCAGATGGCTTAGCTACTGTCCCCAGAGAATGTGACACAGAGCCACTGGGATGTGTCAGTGACTTGAAGCCCATCAAGAGGGATGTCTGTGAATAGCCAGCAGGTAGCCAGCAAACACAGGCACAGGAATTGTTACTACTGCCACAGTTCTCTCATATCTGTGGTTGGTAAAGTTCTACAGCTTGAGGTGAGAATGGAAGGCAGAGGAAAGAGTGAATGGTCAGACAAAAATAAATAAATAAATAATAAATAAATAAATAAATAAATAAATAAATAAATAAATAAATAGGAAAGCTGGGAAGGCCACCGTGGTACAAAGGTTGCTGGGAAAGAAGGAAGAAAAATGCCCTAAGGTTTCCTTCCAAGTCACACTACCTCAGCTTAAGGAAAAGACAGGTCAGATGGGCCCATACTCATTTCAGACACATTTAAAAATGTTTAATTTAAAAGCTAAGCAAAGACTGGCAATGTAGCTTAGTGCTGGCCTGCCTGCCTAGCATGCACAAGGCTCTGGGTTCAATCTTCCATAACACAACAAATGAATAAATGAGCATTTTTAAAAGCCAAGAGAATATTTAAATGACAAAAATAGAGTAAAGACTGTTCTGGAGAGTGTGTGTGTGTGGGGGGGGGCTACAGTTTAGAATAGAAATGCTGGCTTTCTTTTGTAAAGCTTGCTAAGAAAAAAACAAAGAGAAAATGAAGAGGGAGGGAGGGAGGGAGGAAGGGAGGGAGGGAAGGAGAGAGGGAGAGGAGGAGAGTAGGAGGGAGGGAAGGAGAAAGAGGGGGAGGGAGAAAAGGAAGGATGGAGGGAGGGAAGGAAGGAGGGAAGGAGGAAGAGAGAAGGAAGAGGGAGGAAGGGTAGAGGAAGTGAGAGGAAGGGATGAAGAGAAGTGGGAGAGGAGAGATGATGGGAAGGATGGAAGGAGGGAGGGAAGAAAGGAGGGAGAGAAGGAGGGATGGAAGGAGAGAGAGTCAGAGGAAGGGGAGGGAGGGAGGGATGAAAAGAGGGAGGATGAAGAGGAGGAGGGATGAAGAGAGGGAGCAAGAGGAGGAGGGAGGGAAAGATGGAGAGAATGAGGGATGGAAGGAGGGATGGAAGGATAGAGGGGGAGGAAGGGAAGGAGGGAGGGATGAAGAGAGGAAACAAGAGAAGGAGGGAAAGAAGGAGGGAGGAAAAGAAGGAAGAAAGAAAAGAAGGAGGGAGAGGAGGAATGGAACAGAGGAAGGGTTTTTTAACCATATTTAAGAAAAGAAAGATAAGGAGTGTATAATGTCTCATTTTTAAAAACAAAATCCTGTTCCTTCTCGTTCATTTTTCTCTCTCTCTCTTTCTCTCAACATACAGAAAGAAGAAGAGAGCTTATAATGGGTAAAAATGTTGCACACTGAAAAAAACTATATATGTATATATACATATATAAAACCTGAATGGCTGAAGTAGGTAAGTAGGAGAAAAGAAAGGGAGAAAATGATTAAATATATAAAGAAAGGATTCATTAAGCAAGAAGCTGTGTGTGTGTGACACAGCTCACTTCTATGCCCACAAACTGTTGTCTCTGTAGTAGTGTATCATTTCTTGTCTATTAATTTGGATTTTTAAAGATTTTTTTCACTGATTAAAATGTCTGAAATTAAACTAAATGGCAATAAAAGTCAAAATTAAAGTGTTTTATGGAACATGGCCAGGTTTGTGTGCCACGACAGAAGGATACTGCCTTAGTGCACATGGTAGACCAGAGATCCAGGACACTCTTGCCTCCACTGCTGACTTGCCTCATCCTTTTGTGGAATGCAGCATCTGTAAGGAGAGGACACAGCTAACTTCTTCCACAGCTGCAGGCTCACATTCCCATTGTCCCACAGGGTTTGTCACCATCCATTTCTGTCACCCATCCTCCCAAGAGCCTGGAACAGCCTGGTAGACTCACACTGCCTTCAATTCCCCATGCTACTGAACCTCCTTACAAAAGCCCCAGGACGGGGTGTGATTCTGTTGAAGGAGGTTCTCCACCAAAACATCCAGAAAGATATATGGATCCTATGATATAACATATCTATCAAGATACAAATAGGCTGTAGGGGAGGGCAGAGAAAGGGGGAGATTCGTTATAGGGTGCTGGCTTTCATGATCCTGGAAGTCTTGCATCCTGTCCTCTGAAGGCTGAAGACCCAAGAAATATTTTCAGTGCATAGACAGATAGAGAACTCTCCCAGTTCAAGTTACCAAGCAGAAAGTGGATTGAACCTTCCTCTGCCTTTCTGTTTCTTTCATACCTCAGTGCATTAGAGAGCTCATCACACTGAAGAAAACCATCTGTTCCACTCAGCCCATAAATTCAAACTGCTAATGCCTTCTGGAAATGTCTTCACCTACCTGGGCACCTCATGGCCCAGGAAAGTTGACCTCTAAGAAAATAACCAACATAATCCTCCATCACTCTGGCTTCTCCACTCCCCTGGGAGGGATACATCACATGATGCCAGAGGCATTGAGTCAAAGCCCCACAGAAATAGCCCTCAAAGTCAGAGTACATGGTTATAGGAAATGGTTCTTGTTTACTGACCTTAACTGGAAAAGTCCTTCAATGATGAGGCTGGTTCAGAGACTGGAAGGGATATTGAGATAGTAGAGAAATAACACAGGATATAAGGAGAGCTGACAGAAGCAAATGAGGGAGAGAAAGAGGAAGGCTAGGTTCAAAGCACATGTCCTTATCTTGCCCAACGGCTCTGATTGACCCTTACTAAAGAGTCAAATTATAGTAACTGAGGGCAGAGATCCCCCAGATGGTGAAGGCAGTTGAGGTGGGAGCAGAACACAGCAGTGACATCCTTACATCGATGCCTGTGAAATTTTATTACAACTTAAGTTTTAAGCAGAAGTTCTAAATATTTGTAAGACATCTTAAAATCTCTGTTATCACTAGTATAGGAGTAGTTCCTACTGGCTAGCTTTTATACTACTGGTTGGTGTGCAGGATGCTAAGAGAAAAAGGTATTAATAGTCTTTCTCAGCTGTGAACCCTGTGAACCAAAGTGACAGACATGGAAAGACACACCCAGGGTCACAATAGTGACATGAATGTTTTGGGAGTAACCAAGTTCTTTTTAAGTGCATTTAAGGCCTTTAGATTTAAGTGAATGTGGTAGAAACACATGCCTGGTGCTGTAAATCTGGCCAAGAACTCGTGTTTGGGAGCTCACTGGCCTCATAGATGAAGATACTACTATTATTATGCTAAGTGGTCATAGTATCAACTATCAGGACGGTGTAGCTAATGCAGAAGCTCACAACTAGGCAAAGTCTCTATGGAGGGCTCAACCACAAATGGTCATTTATATTATTCTTCCTGGGAAGGGGCAGGAACCATTGCAAGAAGAGGGTATTAAAAAGATTTTAAGAGCCAGAAGTTTGGAAGAACCAACATGAAACTTATCTTGGGGTCCAGACTGAATGACAGCACTCGTGAACTCACAGCAGCTGTGGATACCTTCACAAGACCCTCACAGGATCAAGCCAGTTATCATTCTACATTGGAAAGAACGGAGTGGTTCACAAGCCCCAACCCTTGACTGGAAATCTGTGGACAGTTGATGGCTCCTGGGGGGAGGGAAAGTAAGTTCTCTTTGCCCCCAATAGGTCAACTATGACCCAGTGGATGGCCCCACTCTCAGGAGTAAATGAACAGCATAAATTGGATGCAGTGGGTTATTTTAAAAATAATAAAAAGACACAAAGTTGAAGGGCAGGGGGGTGGGGTCAATCTGGGAGGAGGGAGAATAGTGGAGAAGTGAAATTGATCAAAATACCTTCTATAAAAGTCTCAGATAATTAATAAATATATTTTAAAAGCCCATCAGCTGGGGACTGAGCCTTCCACACATGAGCCTGCAGGGGCCATTTTTTAGATTTAACTCACAACGGTAATGAGACCTCTCCAGAGACAGGACTGGAGTATTGAAATGGAATCTTATTTGATTGCCAGCACTATCAGTAGACTTTGCTGTTTAAGATAAGCACAACCCATTTCATCTTCAGCAAATCCTTCTGAAGCAAATGAACTATCTCAGCACATCACAGACAACTAGGTCACCTGTTCAGTCATTAGCAATGACTGGTCAGAGCCTGATACTGCAGGGACCATGAGCACACAACAAGGTACATGGGAACCATGAACACACAGGGTATATTCAGGGACCAGAAGCATGAAAGGTTCATAGGTGAACAGAATTAACAACTGCTTCTCTTATGATATGTGCAGTCAAAATTATACTTGTTGAGGGGTGGCAGTCACCACATCCAGCTAATGGCTGCACATCAACCAGCACAGATACAACATTTCCACTACTAAGGAGAGCTACTTGGGATGACCTCAATCCAGATCCTCCCACAGTTCCAAAGACACAATCCTGGATGTTGAGTCTAAATCTCTGAAATCTTGGATCCCCAAACTCACATTCCTGAAAGGTTAGGATCCCAAAGGTTGAAATCTTGCAAGCCTGAAACTCCAAATTATAATCCACTGGAAAAGAAAAGAAGAGACTGGGGGGGGGGCTGTTCTGATTTTACTCTCTTGATCTGAGCAGAAAGCAGGTTAGGGAAGGAAGGGTGAGTTGGCTTACAAGTCTGAGTTGCAGCCTATTATTGAAGGGAAGTCAAGGCAAGCCCTTGCAGCAGCTCATCACATCATACACATAGTCAAGAATAGGGAGAAATGATTGCAGAGACACTGCCCGCTGACAGCTTCCATCCCTCTTCTCCTGTCTCAGCTCAGAGACCTCTGCTTAGAACTGCCCACACTGGGCTGAGTCTTCCTACATCAACTTAACTAAGACAATCCCCCACAGACATGGCCATAGGCCAATTTGATTTAAGCAATTCCTTCTCTTCCCTGATGATCCTAGGTTGAGACACATTGACATTTAAAATGAACCAGCCTAGGGGCTGTACAAGAGAAGAAAACTGAATCCCAGGTTAACCACTGACTACATATTCATCAAGGATGAAAACTGTAGTTTTATGGTTCTGTGTCCACCTTGGCTTCTCTCCTGGTAAATAAATATTCATTCTCATAAATTAAAGCCTCTTCTCATTCATCTAATCAAGAAAGTTATTGACTAATTAAAAAATACTTAAGCATACTGTAGTGGCTATTCCTGGTTGTCAACTTGACTATATTTGGAATGAACTACAATCCAGAATTGGAAGGCTCACCAGTGACCCTTATCTGGAGGCTTGGAGATCCTTATCTGGATCTTGGTATGGAGATCTTGAGCCATAGTGGCTATGGATTCCAGAAGATTAAATCTCCGAGTTTAAGGAGATTTAATCTGGGCTACACCTTTCATCTGGGATTAAAGGTGTGGTGGAACACACCTTTAATCTGGGCTACACCTTCTGCTGGAGACAATATAAGGACATTGGAAGAAGGGAGTCTAGCTCTTGCTCCTTCGCCTGCTTGCTGTGTGAGACTGAGTAACTGCTAGATCCTTGGACTTCCATTCACAGCTGCGACTGAACCATTGTTGGGAATTGGGCTGCCTCTTGCGCGCCCGACTGGCCAGGAAGAACGATGCTGCAACAGGATCCTTCTGCACACGTTTATTGGGAGAGCTTGATTGTAGAGGTGAAGAGAGAGACCCCAAGCCCAGAACTGGTGCTGCTTATATAGGCCTAGGAGAGGTGTTCTCTCTCATCTGATTGGTTACCTTGTCTCTCATCTGATTGGTTAACTTGTCTCTCATCTGATTGGTTAACTTGTCTCTCATCTGATTGGTTAACTTTGGTTAATTCTCAAAACCTCATCTTGGCAAAAGAACATTTACTGCCTATGTATGTGTGGTGGCCAGCAGTAGCCAACTGCCACTCTGCAATTGCCACTCTGTAACTGCCACTCTGTAACTGCCACTCTGAAACGGCTTCCCACAGCTGCCAACTGTAAATCATCAATAAATTCTTTTACTATATAGAGACTATCCATAAGTTCTATGACTCTAGAGAACCCTGACTAATACACATACTATAATAAGGAAACACAATGAGCAGCTGTTTGGTGGATACCTAAGTTGGAAAAAGACTTTTGGGGACTCCTTGTTTGCTTTAGACACTTCATTGCGGACTTGACTTTCTCAGAGTGCACTATTGTACCGTTCATCTGAGGGTGGTACTGCACATGGCCACACCATTTTCAAAGCCTCTACAACTCATGAAGATATCTGTACATCCGCCTCTGCGGATAATGGTACTTCTCAAAATCCTGGGTTTGGAGTTGCTGCACAGGAAGGTACTTTATCAGATAAGCTTGTGATCCTTCTTGCCAATAGACTGAAGCTGTCTGTCACATATTTCAAATGACCTCAGCCACACACCTGTATGCACAGTGCCTCCAGCCACAGGCACATACCTGTACACAGCCACACCAGACAGAGGCGCACATGTGTACCCAGCTTCCAACGACAGAGAGATACTTGTGCACAGCCTCAAGCCAAGAGCACACACCTGTGCACAGCCTCCAGACACAGATACACATGTGTACACAGTCTCCATCCACAGACAGATGCTCATGCACAGCCTCCAGCCACAACTACACATGTGTCCACAGTCTCTAGCCACAAGCACACATATGTACACAGCCCCCAGCCACAGGCACAGATAGGTACACAGCCTCCAACCAAAGGTATACATGTGTACAAAGCCTCAAACCACAAACAGATGATTGTATACAGCCTCCACCTACATGCACACACCTCCAGCCACAGGCACACATGTATACACACTTTGCTTCGGGACCTATTTCTCTGCAGTCACAGCCATTCGATCATAACTATTAGGCCCACATGACATTAGACATAGTGTACATGCTTGTGAAGTGACACATTATTGTTTCCTATTTTGTTTTGTAAATTGACCTAATGTTTGTTTTATTTGTTTGTTTCTCTATGTTTCCCATACAAATTTCCCTTTGAAAATGTAAATATATGCCTTTTAAGAATTTTAAGTTATTTTTTTCCAAAATTATATTTTCAATATTTTTGCCTTTTGGGATTTTAATTCTCAAGAATCTTGATCTTTAAGGATTATAGTCTTTAAAACTGTACCTTTTGAGAGTGTGACCCAAATTCACTCTGGATACTTTTCAGAGACCTAAAACCCAGAGAAGTTTTCCTGAAATATCAAAGACTTTGCTCCTTATTCTAACTGATGCAAAAGAAAAACTCTCAACAACATTTCCCATTTAAAAAAAATCAAGATGAATGTCTGCAAGATGAATGACTACACTTCTCATTTCTTCTTCCTCAGGACAGGAAGTCCATCTGGATCCCTTTCTCTCTTGCTCCTTAAGATAACCAATGCCCATTGAGTACTTCTTGTAAGCATGAAGCCATAACAAGCTCACACCAGAAAATGTTCAGAGTGTTTAATTTTACATACACAGGTAAAGCTTCTAGTTTTTTTCAAAGCTGTCATATTCTAGAGCATTCCAGGTCCCTTTCAACTCCCAGAAGCTTAACTATAAACCCATTTGTGATTACATTTGGTAACTGTGGTTGTGTGGCTCAGTGTAATAAAACATATCAAGGAATAGTTCACAGATCGATCATCTATTTGTATCCCTCAGAGATGGCATTTGTGTCCCTTAATCACTATTGTATAAACTTCAGTCTTCTCTGGTCACCAAAAACCGGGCTCTGGTTCAGTCAGATGCCCAAGAAGCCATGTTTAAAACCCCTCAATGCAGCTGCATTAAGCTTAGAAGTTGCAAAGGTAAGAAACACAATATTAGTCCATTTATTTCTGTATTCATTCACAAAGGGGTCTGTATAAGAACTAAATATGTATTGGAAATGCATACTTTCCCATCATTATTCAATCTAGTTCCATGAAAATGTTTTCAAGTAAACAGCAATGGCTCACAAACATAGGGTAATCACTACCTTCGTAAATAAATGTTCCCTAATATTATTTCTGTTATGGAGAGAAAAGGGAATTTGAATAAAGATGGCTGCCCTTGCTTTTAGATAGCATCATCCTCAGATAAAAAGGATAAAACATATTGCATCTAGAGAAACATGGTGATCTTTAAATGAGCATTCAAAGACCAAAATGAAGGTCCAAGAAATCCAAAATAGGATTATAAAACTGAAAAATTCCAAAGGAAAGCAAGGAGAAACTCAAAGGGAGAAAAGCAGAGAGCAGAGCTATTTTGCAGATTAGAGAAAGGGTCTGCCAAGCCTGATGTCTGAATTCAAAGAGCTACAGGAAGAGAGAATATCTTAGAGAAGGGAGAGATCATGAAAATAATAACTCAAGTACCTCTCAGAACCAAAGGGTGCAATCATATGCTCCGTACACAGAAGGAAACAGGCCTGCATCCAAGCATACTTGTGTGAAATTTTAGATTACCACAGCAAAGGTTCTATGCACCAATGCTGAAGAAAACAGACATGATACAAGAGACTGTGAAACAATTCAGCTATTGAATTTCTTAAAATGGATTAAAAGTCAGAAAACAGAAGATCAAGTTACTTAAAACTAACAAAACGATCCTTTACTCAGAATTCCAGGCTCAAACTGTTGGTAATTATAAATAAATTTTTATAATGTAAGACCTCAGCAGTGTGTGAGCACTGCACACTCTATCAGTAACTGTAAACCAGAAAAGAAGCTACAAGCAATAGAAAATAGGAGGTTCAAACCAAGATAGGGAAGGAAGGATTCCTTAGCATGGAGGTACAGACCCTGGGGCAGCTTGCCTTGAACTGGAAACAACTGGTTCATATTGCATCTGGCCAGAAGCTCCAAAGGAGACTATAAACTCCTGGGTGTTTGAGTTACACAAAGGGGAGAGAATTTGGAATTAGTCATAATTTCATGGGAAACCTAGCAAGTAAATGAGGTGACAAACATTAATACTAGGGGACACTTTAAGACTTGATTACTTCTATTTTACGTCTGTTGTGCCTGTTTGCATTCACTACATGAAAATGGAGTTACAGGTAGATGGGAGATACTATGTCCCATGGAAAACTTGGGTCCATTTTGTTGCAAGAGCAACAGATGCTTTTAATTGAGCTATCTCTCTGCCCCACCAAGGAACATTTTAAATGATTGGGAAAGACTAATATAGTGTATTCCTCATCTTGGAAACATTCCACATTTGGAAACACTGGTTATGGAAAATACAAGCATGTAGTGTGGCCAAATGAATGCTTTAAATACTTGAAAAAGCAATGATAAAATGTGTGTGTGTGTGTGTGTGTGTGTGTACATGTGCATGTGCAATTTGCTACATGAGCTAGATTTCAGTCTTTACTGGTTACCATGAGAATTAACAAAACTGTAAAACCTTTCTTTATTACCTACATTGTTTCCAAGAGAGAGAGAGAGAGAGAGAGAGAGAGAGAGAGAGAGAGAGAGAGAGAGAGAGAGAGAGATTTAAGTCAATTACAAAGACCTGAAAGTGACTTTCTATTGAGAAAAGAAAGAGTGGAGATGCAGACACTGCATGTAGCAAACTTCGTAGCTATCATATCGGTTACCTTTCACCATGACCAAGACAACTTATAGAAAAAAAAAGTTTATGTGGACTTACAGGTTCAGTCCATCACTATAAAGAGAAGAGGCACCATGGATACTGGAACAGAAGTTGAGGGCTCCATGCCTGGAACCTCAAGCAAGAAGCAGAATGAGAGGCATAGAAATGGTTCAACTCTTTAATCTCTCAAAACTTGCCCCCAGTGACAAATTCCTTCAGCAAGACCACACCTTCTAGACCTCTCCAAGCAGCAGCACCATCTAGCAACCCAGGGTTCATACATCTGAGTGAGTTCCTGCTTCCCTCAGCCCACCTCAGACCTCACTGACCTCAGAGCAGAGAAAGGATCGACATTTCTCACTCTTACCAAGTCTGTATTGTAGAAGTTTTATTCATGTCATGATCTTAGAGGTTCCCTGCTCTACCCAGCCCATTTAGCAGATGGAAGTTCTACCTCTGTTCTTGACCAGTTAATCCTCCACTTGTCAAGTGAAGACCCTATGTCAGAGGAAGGAAATATACTGGGGGACCTCTCCATTTCCTGACCAATGGTCACTCTAAGTAAACAAGTCTCTGTCTCTACTCCTAGCTCGTTATGTTTTGCATGTGATATGCCCCTTCTCCCAGTAGACCCATGTGTTTGAATACTCATTCCTCAGCAGGCACCTATGTTTTAGAAAGCTGTGGAACTTTTGGGCATGGGGATCAACTTTCAGAAGTAAGCCATTAGAAATGGAGTTATAATTCAGGTGACAGCATATGCTGGCGAGGATGTGGAGAAAGAGGAACACTTCTCCATTGTTGGTGGGATTGCAAGCTTGTACAACCACTCTGGAAATCAGTTTGGCGGTTCCTCAGAAAATTGGACATAGTACTACCGGAGGATCCAGCAATACCTCTTCTGGGCATATATCCAGAAGATGTCCCAACCGGTAAGAAGGACACATGCTCCACTATGTTCATAGCAGCCCTATTTATAATAGCCAGAAGCTGGAAAGAACCCAGATGTCCCTCAACAGAGGAATGGATACAGAAATTATGGTACATTTACACAATGGAGTACTACTCAGCTATTAAAAAGAATGAATTTATGAAATTCCTAGCCAAATGGATGGACCTGGAGGGCATCATCTTGAGTGAGGTAACACAATCACAAAGGAACTCACACAATATGTATTCACTGATAAGTGGATATTAGCCCAAAACTTAGGATACCCAAGATATAAGATACAATTTGCTAAACGCATGAAACTCAAGAAGAATGAAGACCAAAATGTGGACACTGTGCCCCTTCTTAGAATTGGGAACAAAACACCCAGGGAAGGAGTTACAGAGACAAAGTTCGTAGCTGTGATGAAAGGATGGACCATCTAGAGACTGCCGTATCCAGGGATCCATCCCATAATCAGCTTCTAAACGCTGACACCATTGCATACACTAGCAAGATTTTGCTGAAAGGACCCAAAGATAGCTGTCTCTTGTGAGACTATGCAGGGGCCTAGCAAACACAGGAGTGGATGCTCACAGTCAGCTATTGGATGGATCACAGGGCTCCCAATGGAGAAGCTAGAGAAAGTACCCAAGGAGCTAAAGGGATCTGCAACCCTATAGTTGGAACAACATGATGAACTAACCAGTACCCCGGAGCTCTTGTCTCTAGCTGCATATGTATCGAAAGATGGCCTAGTCGGCCATCACTGGAAAGAGAGGCCCATTGGACTTGCAAACTTTATATGCCCCAATATAGGGGAATGCCAGGGCCAAAAGAATGGGAATGGGAGGGTAGGGAAGTGGGGGGCGGTATGGGGGACTTTTGGGATAGCATTGGAAATGTAATTGAGGAAAATATGTAATAAAAAAAACAGTGAAAAAAAAAAAGAAATGGAGTTATGAGAGTTATAGCTCAACCCCCACCTCCAACTGCTTCTTTGCTTCCTCATCTACTGAGATGTGAGTGAGACAATTTCAAGCTCTTATTGCCTCACAAAAGTGGCTTCACCTGTGGTAGCTTCTGAAACCATGGTCCAGAATGAAAGCTTCTCATAAAACATAGTCTTTCAGGGTAAGACAGAGTCTGACCATCCAATATTCTACACAGTATGGAGTAACTTAGGTCAGGGCACAGCCTGATCTCACAGACTTCAAAGCTGCTGTTTAATATTTGTTTGAAGAGGTACAGAGAGCATCAACATGGAGGCAGAAATTATAAAAAAAAATTAATGAAAGCTCTGGAGCTGGAATGTATTTAATCAAAATGAACAAAACTGACTAGAAATTGAGTGAGCTCAATTTGAACAACAGAAGCAAAACACTCATGACACTGAAGGCAGGTCAGTAAAGACCATGAGCAGAGAGAATGAATGGAAGTTACAATCTCAGTAAAAGAGGAATTACCACTCAAGCCAACCAACAATGGGGTGGTAACACATCCAGAGAGAACAGAGAAGGTGGTTCAGACACTGTTCAGATAGAGAACAACTGCAAGAGGTCCAAGTTTAATGAATGTCTTGATAGACATAGCCAAGGTTCAGCCATCTTTATGCTAGAGTCCCAAATCTGGACACATCACCAGCAAAAGGTAAGCACCAAAGATAAAGGCAAATCATGAAATTAGCAAGAGCAAAAGTGGGTTTCATCCTCTGAGGGAGATATGAATGGAAACCTGATGGCACGTCATCCAAAACAACAAGGCCCATTTAAACCAAAGAAAGAAAAAGCATCTTCCAAACACGAATTTTATACCCAACTATCATATCCTCCTAATTGTAAAGTGAAATGAAATTATTTCCAGAGAGGACAAAATCCAGTACCAATTTACAGCAGACCTGCCTCACTAGAACTGTGGCAGATCTTTCTCTCTATCCTGTGCAAAAGATAAGAGACAGTCGTTCAAATCTAGACACAAAAATAAATACCAATAGAGAATTACAGTCCATCATAAAAGTTTCATACCTCTCCGTAACAGATTTAAAGTCTAAAATGGGCAGTAATGCATATGTAATTATAATATTGAGACTATAACCTATACATTTGCAATAGATTTTACAATAACCATACAAAGTGGGCAGGTTGTAGCAAAATTGTATTAGAAGAAAGAAAAGACATAAGTTGGCAACTTAAAATACAAAGTAAATGAAGAAGATTGGAAATGTCAGATGAGAAGTTTAAGGTAACAAACTTTGTAATCAAAAAAGTAAGAGGAAAAATGATGTGATATAAAAGTACTGTTTCTATATTTCCCATGAAATAAATGTCTAAACGTAAGGTGAATTCTGATAACAAGATACAGATTATATACTCCCAGGGGAATCACCAAAAAGAAAGCTTAGGAAACTATAGCAAAAGAAAGCATCTGGGGTGTGAGGAGACATCTCAGCAGCTAAGAGCTCCTGCAGAGAACCTGACAGTGGATTCCAGCACCCACCTTGGGTTGTTCAAAGCTCCAGCACTGGGGAATCAGGTACCCTCTGCTGACACTGATATGCACATAAATTCTGCCTTATAATTAAAAACTAATAAAAATGTTTTAAGAGGAAAATAAATCATTGCAGAAACTTAAGTTTTACATTATAAATATTCACTTTATACAGAGGAAAGCTTAAAATGCTGAACAGAGAAACAGAGAGGGCAAGGCATGCTGAAGGGAAAGACTCAGAGCACAAAGAACTCCAGCCACACATGGAAGCATGAAATGTAAACTGTGGAGAATAGGACAAGGCCTGAATGTTCAAAGTCCTGAGGGAATGTGTTTGGCCCAGTCATGTCAAGGACCCTAGAGCCTCAGACCAGTGAAAATGGTAGGGCTTTCCTTTGGTCCAGGTGTATGTTTATAGTGTATGAAAAAAAAAAAATCCAGCATAGATTTCTATGCCCAGGAGTTTGGCGACTCCCACTGAGCTTAGCTAAGCCTGCATCCTTGTTCAGCTGCTTGTAAGAGCCCTGCCTCCCAGTTGAACTCTATATAACAAGCTGAGCTTCCAAGTTGCTGCAGGTTCTCCTAGAGCCCAGACCTCCCAATCCATGCTTTCTGTCTTTGTCTGTCTGTCTGTCTGTCTGTCTGTCTGTCTGTCTTTTCTTCACTTCCTCACCACCTGATCAGGTCCAAGTCCCTGAGTCTGCACAAGGACTCAGAAATGAATGGTTGTAAGTCTAACCAAAGGGACGGACTGGCATATTGAACAAAATAAAAGCAAGATCTGACCACCTCAGATCATCAGGGGACACACCTTAAACACAAAGGCATAATAAACAGCTTCAAAATAAGAGGCTAGGAAGCTGATGAGCAGGAGAACCAGACTCAGGGTATAACCAACAAATGTAATGGATTTTAAAACAGAACAAACTTCTAGAGCTATAAAATGGACTCTTCTCTGATTTTTATTATCTGGCAATTTCATACATTTTTTATAACGAATCTAAACACTAGACATCAAGTACAAAACTACGCAAGAGACTGCATACCATGACTAAGCAGTATTTGTCATGGCACTTCAAGATTGGCTTAACATTTAAAAACCAAATTTTCTCGGCTGGGAGGGTGACTCAGTAGCTGAAGTGTGCTGCATATGCCTGAGAACTAGAGATTGGATTTCAGAACTCAGGGGACAGCCAAGTGGACTGTGACACACCTGGGATCCCAGTGCATGAGAGGTGAAGCTGAAGAGGCCATGGAGCAAGCTGGCTAATTAGATGAATGGGAGCAGCAAGATCTAGTTTGAACCAGAAATGCTTCCTCAACATATAAAGTGGAACATGTTCAAGGAAGGCCTCTGTACACATACATACATATACAAATGCATATACATGCACCTACACGTATGTAAACATGTGAACACATATGCACTCATACATAAAAATCCATTTACATAATATGTTAATAGAATAAATGATATCTCTCTTCAGCCCTAAGGGTGTCTCAAAACAACCCACAGTTGGTATTACAATTATTGGGGGAAAACTGGCTGTTTTTTCCCCAAGGCCAAGCACACCATCCAGCCACTTGTAGTTTATATTGAATTCTAAGTTTTCTCTGGACAACTGGGCAGGAAACACAGTAAAGGGTATTGTGATCAGAAGTGAAGTAGTAAAACTCCCATCCTTGAGCAATCTACTCTGAAACACTCTGAGCAAGGGTGCAGGGTATTAAATCAACACATAGAATGGAACTGTTTTTCTCTGTAGTTTCAGCATACCTGGAAATGAAGATGGTAATATTACAGCAGCATCGAAGGGAACAGGAAACAAAACTGGGAATGTGCTTTTCAAAAGAAATACAAGACACGTATCATGAAAACTATAAAATGGCAAATAAGACCCAGTTAAATGTAAAATGTCTGGGTTTCAAAAACCAGAATAGTAAGATGTCACCTGATGCTTCTGGGTGTCTGAGAGAAGGTTCCAGACAAGACTATTGTGTGACTTGGAGTACTGAGTAGGGTAGACATACCCTGGATGTGGGCAGTCACCATCCAATTGGCGGGAAGTCCAGACATAAAAGGTCAGAAAAAGAAGGGAAATTGTCTTTGTTAACCCAATTACAGACAGGTGTGAATTACGGTTGCTGCCACCTCAATGGCTGACTTTGGACATCATACTCCAGGTTGGTTGAACTCTAGACCCTGCTGCTTGCAACACCAGCCCTCACTAACCCTAAACCTTTGACTACAGTCTGATGGTTACAATGCTGGCTTCCTGGGTACTGAGACTTCTGGACATGGTCCAAGTTGCACGTGTAGTTTTCCTGATCCTCAAAACCTCCTTTTTGGTTCTGATAGTCTCTCATGAAGCTTGTCCTCATCTGTGATTGCCTGACTTCTTCTAATCAACACATACATACAACAGCACACATGCACATAAATGTATGGCTCCTCCATTGGTTCTGTTTCTGAAGACCCTTGGCTAGCACACTATACTAGTCTTTGAACTGATCTATATATTCAATGCAACCACTCTCACAATACATTCAATGCAACCACTCTCACAATACCAACTGCCTTTTTTTCTAGAAATTGATATATTGATTCTAAAATCCATATGAAAATACACTTGACTAGAATAAGATAATTTCAAGAAAGAAATAGCAAAGCTGTTCCCAGTTCCCAGACTGATTCCACAGCTATAGTAACCAAGACAGAACAGTGCTGGCCTAAAGACAGGCATATAAATCAATAGAAAGGAATTGAGCCCACAAATAAACCTTGATGATCAGAAGCAAGTGACTTTCAACAAAGGTGATGAGCATTTCAAAGAGGAAAAAAATTAACTTTGTAATCAGTGGTTATAGGCAGCTATATGTGGACACACTAAAGAATGGAGTTGGATCTCTCTATACTGTCTTCAAAACTCAGCCCAAAATAGATTATAGATCTAAATGTGTGTCAAACTCCGAGAAGATAATATTATATATATATATATATATATATATATATATATATATATATATGGCATTTGATGGGTCTTCTTATATACACCAAAAAAGGCATACATGGCCAAAGAGAAACTTGTAATTCAGGCTTCCACAAGATTAATATATCTTGTGCTGCAAATTATTTGATCAAGAAAGTAGAAATGTAGTCCAAAGAATGGGGGGAATTCTTTCAAATCTTGTATCTGAAAAATGGTTTGTATCTATAAATCTATAAATAACTCTTACAACTCGATAATTAAAATATAACCCAATTAAAACAGAGGCAAGGAATGTGATTAGACATTTCTCCAAAGAAAATATTCAAATGGTCAATAAAACATGAAGGGCTCCCCTTACTCCCCAGTGAATACAAACAAAACCCACAGTGTGATACTGCATCATAAACCATCAGAGGTTGTCTTAGTCTATGTGTGCTGCTGTCATAAAATACCTTCATCACATTTCCAGCGTTTCCATGATGTATACACTACCTGCCTGTTAGTTACATAGGTACTGTCTCATACATGAAGGCTCCTGCTGAGGGTACAGGCCTTGTGCTCAAATACTTCCCTTTTCCTTAAGAACAGCCCTAAACACAAGAGTAAGAAACTGGAAAATCTTATGTGTTAAATAATAATAGGCTATGGATGTAACTCTGGTAGGGTAGACTCTGCTTGCTGTGTACATAGACCTGGATGTAGTCTCTAACAGCACAAGAATAAAAAGTGAAAAAGGGTTTCTCTTTAGTTAAAAGTACAAATTCTAGGATCGGGACAACAGCTCAGCGATAAAGAGTGTATACTGCTCTCATAGAGGAGCTGAGTTTACTTCCTGGCACCCACGCTGGGCAGCTCACTCAACTGCAACTCTAACTTCAGGGAATCACACAAGCATGCACACTCACACTCACACGCACACGCACACGCACACACACTCATACACACACACACACTCACAAGTAAAATTTAAAAATATATTTTTAAAATATGCCTGTTCTTGACAATGAAGAGAGAAAAAAAGACAGTAGGTTGAGTTTGCTAAGATCCTTCACGATAAAATACTTTAAGAGGGAAAGAAAGACTTCCATGTTATTCATCTAACTTTTATTAAAATGTATCTCTGATTGTTCTGTATTGGTAGTTGCTGGAAACCTATCCCTAGGAGCTAGTTTATGAATGAAGCTGTTTTCATGTGGATGTGAATACAAAGAATAAGTAGGTTTAGGTGTGAGTGAGAGGACTACAGGTGAAGTTATAGAAGTGTTTAGTAGGTAGGTGATTGCTAAGGACTGTCTCTCTGTCTCTGTCTTTGTCTCTGTCTGTCTCTCTTCCTATCTCCCCCTCTCCCAGAAAACCCACAAATACCATCTTTTTATTTTAATTTTCTTTATTTACATTTCAAATGTTATCCCCTTTCCTAGTTTCCCCTCCAAAAATCCCCTATCCTCTTCCCTGTCCTCCTGCTCACCAACCCCAACCACTCCCACTTCCTATCTCTGGCATTCCCCTATACTGGGCATAGAACCTTCACAGGACCAAAGGCCTCTCATCCCATTGATGACCTACTAGGCCATCTATGGCTACATATGCAGCTAGAGCCAGGAGTCCCTCAATGTGTTTTCTTTGATTGGTGGTTTAGTTCCAGGGAGCTCTGGGGGTACTGGTTAGTTCATACTGTTTTTCCTTCTATGGGGCTACAAACCTCCTCAGCTCCTTGGGTACTTTCTCTATCTCCTTCTTTGGGGACTCTGTAATACCCATGGAAGGAGTTACAGAGACAAAGTTTGGAGCAGAGACTGAAGGAATGACCATCCAGAAACTGCACCACCTGTGGATCCATCCCATAAACAACCACCAAACCCAGGCATTATTGCAGATGCCAACAAAAGCCTGCTGACAGGAGCCTGATACAGCTGTCTCTTGAGAGGCTCTGCCAGTGCCTGACTAATACAAAAGTGGATGCTCACAGACATCCATTGAATGGAGCACAAATACCATCTTGTCTTGTCATTTGGTATAGCTATTACTGAGTGCTAGGAACCCAGGTAGGGGGACAGAAAAGCTAGGCCTGAATCCTCCTCTCCATCTAATTAACTACTGAGATTATCTGTGCCTTGGTTTCCTCCTCTACAAAACAGTGGTTATAATAGTAGCTGCTTCACAGAGATGCTTAACAGTAAATGAGATCTAGACTGGGCATTTTGATCAAAGCGTAACTCTTGTCTATTGTAGTAATTACTGTGATTATCAGTGTGGACTCATTTCACGGCCTGTCCTAGTTAAGGTTTCCATTGCTGTGATGAAACACCATAACCAAAAGCAAATTGGGGAGGAAAGGATTTCTTTGGCTTAGATATCCAGAGTCACAGTCCACTGAGGAAAGCCAAGGCAGGAACTCAAACTGAGCAGGAGCCTGGAGGCAGGAGCTGATGCAGAGGCCATGGAGAGGTGCTGCTTACTGCCTTGCTTCACATGGCTTGCTCACCCTGCTTTCTTATAGAACCCAGGACCATGAGCCCAGGAATGGCACCACCCACAATGGGCTGGGCCTTCCCTCATCAATCACTAATTAAGAAAACCTGCTATAGGCTTGCCTATATCTTGATCTTATGTTGACATTTTCTGAACTAAGGCTCCTAGCTCTTTGCTGACTCTAGCTGGTGTCTAGTTGACATAAAACTAGCCAGCACATGGTCCCTAAAATCTATTTTATGAAAACCATCTCCAAAAAGGTTACAAGATTTCACAGGTTCCCCAGCATCAGGCATGCCCTGGGAGTATCTGCACCATGAGCACAGAGAATAGCAGCTGTTTCCTCGGCAACAGCAGCAGCAGCACCAGCAGCAGCAGCATGGTCCTTTTACCCCAGCAGCTCCCTGAGCAATTAGAGATTGTAGCTCAATGGAGGTTGTAGACTGGAGTGAATGATCTCAGTGGCAGCTCATCGAATGGTAGAGACCCTAGGGTAATGCTACAGTGTGTGTGTGTGTGTGTGTGTGTGTGTGTGTGTGTGTGTGCATGTGTGTATGTGTGTCTACAGACCCACCAAACAGCAGCTCTGTTGGCTTGGGCCTACTACAAAGCTTAGCTGGCTTGTGCTGACTATGAACAGGGGACTTTGAATTGTCCTATCACTAAGCATGGCCACATATCTCCAATATTACAGACAGGCCAATCCGCTTGCTCTGATCATCAGACAGTGTATATATGCATTGAAATGCAGCATTAAACTCCACAAAACATAGTTGCTACATACCATTAAAACAATTAATAAAATAATGAATTAGATAGACTTTCATGACCAATAGAAATACCTTGAATCTTTTGTATTAGTGAGTTCTACATCCATAAATTCAATCAAGCCCAGAGTGAATATTTGATTTTTTTTTTCAAATTGAGGGGCTGGAGAGATGGTTCCAATGTTAAGAACATTTTCAAAGAACTTTTGGTTCCTAGAACCCATATAGTGGCTCATAACCACCATTTATTACAGTTCCAAGAGTGTCCAGTACTCTCTGGCCTCCATAGACACCAGACACTTACATATATACAGGCAAAATATTCAGGCATATAAAATTTTAAACCAATAAATATTTTAATTGTCTGTATTAAACAAGTGCAGACATTTTCCTTTTATTCCTCAAATAGTACAGACTAACAACTATTTACAACACTTTATATCCATTATGTACTGTAAGTAATTTCAGATATACTGGAAGAGATCAGCAGGTTATATGCAAATAATGGTTCATGTTATATAAGCAACTTGAGCTGCCTCAGACTCACAAATTCTACTGTTAAGTCCCCGTGGATATTGAGGACAGGAGTAATATTAAGAAGACCTTTTTCTGGGTCAGCAAGGTAGCTCAGCAGGTAAAGATGCTTGCTGCACAAGCATGGCAATCAGAGCTTAATCCTCAGAACCCATGTAAATGTGAAAAGAGAGGATTAACTCCACAGTGGTGACCTCTCACCTCCACATGTGTGCTGTGCACATATCATCACACTCACACATGCACACATGCACACATACACACATTCACACACATGCTTAAACACATACACACACAAACACGCACATGCTTCCACACATACATACACACACAAACACATGCACATATACACACATAACAATACTTAATAAAAAGAATGTTTCTAGATGTTGAGAACCAGACATTTGGCTCAGAAGTTGTGTACATTGTTTTTCCAGATTACTGCTCTCTCCTCTCTTCTTTCTCTCTTCCTCCTCTCTCCCTCTCTTCTCTTTCCTCTTTTCTCTCCTCCCACTTCCTTTCTGACTGTGGATGCCATGAGACCAGCTGCTCCAAGCTCCAGCTACCATGACTTCCCCGACACGATAGGCTGTATCTTGAACTATAACCAAAATAAAATGTCCCTTACGATGTTTCTGTTAGAGCAATTTATTACAGCAATAGAAAAGTAACCAAGATAATTATTTGAAATGATAGATTCATTGCCGGTTGCTGGATTTCACACCTAAAAGTATTTAGTTGAAAATATTCATATTTGGAATTGCAAATGAGACTATTTCGTGTTTATTTTAAATGGCACAATAAGAAGCTTTAGGGTTATGAGTCATAAAATATTAACGCCAAACACATAAACCCTTTCAATTTCAGTTGATCAAAATTCATCTCATCTTATCTATTGCTAAATGACTAGAATCCTAAGAGTTTCAGATCGGCCATGTCTGCTTCTTTCTGCCTCCCTATTACTTCAGAATCAAGTTGTACAACTTTTATTGTGATCTCATTTCTTCCAGATCAGTGGCTCATACAACTTTTGCTAGTGCTATCTCTGTAAAGGAAAACAGGGGTCCTGTGAAGAACTGAAAGCAGTTTCAATTTGGTTAAGAAATAAAGTGTGTTATGAGCCACAAGCTTGAGCCAGGAATAGTGGCCACACCCTTAATCTCAGCACTGCAGAAGCAGAGATAGGATTTCTGAGTTTGAGACCATCCTGGTCTATATAGCAAGTTCCAGGCCAGCCCAGGTTACATAGTTAGACCCTGCCTCAAAGTTAACTAATTTAATTAAATTTAAAAGGGGATGGGATTTTTTTTATGGGGATAACATTAGCTCTGTAGACTGCTTTGGTAGGTGGCCATTTTTACAATACTAAATCTTTCAATTGGTGAGCATGGGAGATTCGATGAGAGTACAAACAATCCAGGAAAAGGACTTGCCACATAGAGGTGGCGAAGGATAGTGGTCACCACCACAGTGATCATGTTGACAAGAGAAATGATAACAGGAAAGATATTAAGAGGAAATGAATATGCAAATAAGTTCTATCTTAAACACAGTGAAATCAAACCAAAGCACTGTAGATGCAAATACTTTAAGGCCCACAGACAAACACAAGGATTACATTGGATTATCCTGACCCATAGGACTAGAGACAAATACTAGTATTGTACTGGGTTATGACAATGGGGCTGGCTCTTCCTCTAAAACAATGCCAGCATCAGCAAGGCTCCAGGTGTCACAGAGATCCTGTCATTGGGATTGAAAGGACACTTTTTAGAGTCTCTTTGTTCAGTCCCAAGCATCAGTTGCTTCTGACTTCTATCCCATGCTGGGTGGAATTAATTAACACTGCCCATTTGCTTTTGTCATCTCTACATCACTCTTCATCAACGGATCACCAATAGACCCAGTGCTGTCACTGGGGTATGTGCTTTCTCCTGCCTAGAGATAATGATGCTACCTCAGTGTTCTCAGAATTAAGGATGCTGATGTTTATGGAAGGGACCAGCCTTCCATGGGAGGGTGGAATTGGGAGATGGTCTTAATTTTAACTCTTGGTTCCTTTTTCTGCATTGTTTGAAATGTCCTGGGAAAACTAATCAATTTTAGGTATTTGTAAAGTTTTATTTTCTGATACTAAATGTTTACTCTGATCTAATCCCCGAGATTTTGTTGGTTTTCCTGAAGTTCTGTCACAATGGAGGTTTAACAAATCTACATAAATTACAGCAGATATGTTTTTGCTATCCTTGTTTGGTCTGTCAGTCTGTCACCCTACTCCCTATACTGTGGCTTCAAGACTCTAGTGAAAAGAACTGGAAGGCAAGAGTTTCTGGACTCAGCAGGTGCTGCTGTCCATGGATGTCTTCAGTTAGGATGATCTTGTATACCTCCTTCTCTACAGGAATCTTCCATGATTTTGTCAGGAAGCCATTCCAGCCCTCCTCCACCACCATCATCATCTCAATACAGCTAGCTCATCTGTGCATATCAGGATAACGGAACTAGCAAGTAGCCCAGATGTCACGCACAGGCCTGGAAAGAGCCCATTGTATTCACTGCTGCTCACCACCACCTCATAATGTATGCATACTATTGCCAGGCTTCAGCATTCTCTAGTATATTTCCTTACACTGCTAGCCCAATGACTTGTGAACTCATCTAAGTAGTAGCACACCATGGTCCATCTCTCTGCAACTCAGGAGCTACCCCAGTCTCTGATGCAACCATGCCTGTACAATCAAAAGCAACAGCACCTCCCTTCTGGTGTCTAATTTCTGATCCATCTTAAAGGTTTCAGGAGGTGGCCCACTGAAGCACATGCCCAGGATACCTCCTCATGTGGCACCTAGCACAAAGGTGGTGGTTTTTAGGACAGACCACAAAGCTGAGTTCCTTAGTTAGGACTCCAAATCTACCTCCCACCAGTGGTAAGACTTAGGACAAGTCATGGGTTGCTTGCCCCTTCTGTGTCTAAGCAATGTCTGTGTGCCCTGGGTATTTTGCTCAGTGCTAAGCAGTGTAGTTGCTTTCAAAATCCTCCTTTGGTCCAGAGGACTGAAGTCTCCAGATTTCATTCCTACATCTCTCTACCACTGAGTTCTGGGTAGATTCTAACTACAAGAGGCTCTCATTGGTTGTCTGGAAGTGGTCCATAGGTCAGAGGAAGGCAGATGTGTAGGCACCAGTACAGGGCAGATATACAGGTCTGTCAATGCCAATGGCTGCCAAGCCTTGCCTCTCAGGGCACACACTTTGTAGCTAGCAGCACATGCAACCTACCCATTGTCTTGATGGAACACAACTGATGCTTGGATGCATAGAGCTGCTGAAAGGAAGACAGGTTTGCAGACAGAACGTTCTCAGGACCATTCTGGCCGCACAGGAGATGCCAACTGCTCTGATAGATCCATGACTGTTCTCAATACAACTAGCTCATCTATGCATATCAGGATAACGGAACTAGCAAGCAGCCCAGACGTCACCCACAGGCCTGGAAAGAGTCCATTGTATTCATCGCTGCTCAGCAACACAGAGACCCTGTAAGTGCAGGACCAGGCAGAGCATTTTAGAAATGTGGTGAGAATTTAAATGATATTAGCTAATCACATGAACAAAAGCCAGCAGAGACTTCTTGTTGATCTCTCTCTGCAGCTGCTCCAGAGAGAAGGTCAGCTACCAAATAAACACAAAGCACCCCTCTCAGAGATATCCAAATTCAGCATCCCAAATGGAGTTCATTTACAGAGAACAAGAATAAAAATTCAGCATGATGTCAGACTTCGATTTTTTAGATTTAATTGAAGTCACCTTATACAAACAAAATAAGTCAGGGAACTTGAAGTTAGATCATATGAAGTAGAAGCTATGATAGCTGTACTCAACTCCATTCTAAGAGATACAGTTATATCCAGCTCTGTGGTCCATCAATTGAATCTAACTGCATCCCTTTCAAGCTGGCTGTCATCAGAGGGTGCACATGTGGACACTGTGCCTATGGTATGTGTGCTTGTGCCATTGATAAGACACACAGGTATGCTGGTGTGCTGGGAAGAACATTCAATAAAACTCAATGCTGGGGCTAGAAGACAGCTCAGTGGTTAAGAACACTTGCTGTTCATGCAGTTTGGTTCCCATCAACCATGTTAGCCAGTTTACAATCACCTGTAACTCCAGTCCTAGGGTATCTAAAACCTCCATAGGTACCTGCACACACACACACACACACACACACACACCATTCACATGGCAAGGGTATTTTTCTTGTAGAGGAAGGAAGTACTCTTTTCAACCATACTTCTCTGTCTCAGCCTGAGAACACCTGAAGGTGGGTCATTAATAAATTATAGAAACACGTTTCTCCCTGTTTTGAAGGCTGGGAAGCACAAGATCAAGGTCCTGGCATTCGAGGGAAACTACTATCTGCCTCTAAAACAGTGCTGTAAATGCTGGGTCCTTGAATTGTGGAAGTTGAACACAATAAATGGTGTTGTGGGCCTAGTTTGTGACACATGGGTTGTGGGAATCACTGAGGCCATGACAACCTTCAAAGGTTTTATTTTCCATTTATTAGTCTGTGTGTGTGTGTGTGTGTGTATGTGTGTGTGTGTGATGCCCATGGATGGGCAAACAGGACATTGGATCCCCAGGAACTGAAGTTATAGGTTGTTGTGAGCCTCCAAGGTAACCAAATTCAGGTCCTCTGAAGGAAGAGTGAGTATTCCTGAACACTGAGTCATCATTGTCAGCTGCATTTTAAAAACATAAGCAGGAATCATTTGTGCCAGATATTCCCAGTTGGTCCTGTTTGTGATGGTGAGGGCAGCTTTCACTCTTTGCCTCTAGAGTTCTCCTTTGTCCCTCAGCCTTGTCCCTCACATGGCCTCCTCTGTTGAGATGGTGTAGGCCGTTGGCCCACCAAACCAAAGCATGCGATGGGCTCTGAGCCACCAAGGCTGTTGTTTCTTTTCTAGAATCTTTTCCTGAAAACAGATACTTCATAGTCACCAGAAATCATCCCAGATTCAAACATTAAGGGCAGAGCCAAGACAGATTTCAGAGCAATTATATTTTCCCCTTCTCCACTCATCACTCTAGGTTTTTATGACACTATAAAAAAAGAAATGTGATCTTATTTGAGTACTTAATATAAATAACATCAAGAGCTAAATTTAAAAGGAAAAAATGTGCATTCTAAGAATTATACATACATACACGTGAGCTGACTGAGAAAAAAATTAACCTCATACATACGTTAAAATAGATGTCTATAAAGAAGACTGGTTTACAGAATCAGAAAAGGAGGATAATAGAAAGAGAGGAAGGTTGTAAGAGACCTCTTGACCTTACTCCAAGAATTTACATTTCCCAAATTAAATCCAAAGTTTATAAGACCAAAGAGAAGAAACTGCTCATCATATCACATCAAATAAGTCTAAGCCCTTAGAAGAATTAAAGACCTAATATTTGAAATCTGAGACCTGAGCAAGACTTATCCTCCAGAGAAGACACATGATGGTGACTGCTTTACTAGTATGCTAACTAGGTTACTAGTATGTTAACTTTACTAGTATGCTTACTAGGTTACTAGTACATTAACTTTACTAGTATGCTTACTAAGTTACTAGTATGTTAACTTTATCAGGGTTCAGCTTCCTCCTATGTTGTTGATTCTTCTTACTAACTAGTTGTTTCGTCAAATGTGAATGGGTCCTACACTAGATCCTGGAGGTAACAATGAACAGGAGAGGTAGGGTGTCTTGTCTGTAGCCATCTCTTGGATATGACACAATTACATACACAGGCAAATCCTACCAGAGATGATTTGTGATGAGGGACTCAGAAAGGCTTCAAGCTTCAAGAAAAGTTTGAAACTGGGGACCCCCCCTATCCAGATCATGTGGGAAGCATAGTGTTCAGAGAAGAATCATATCAGACAACAGAGGATGGCAGATGATGTCAACCATCAAACACACAACATGAATGACAGCATAGAAATTCGAAAAGATGCCAACATGGTGATAGCACCCAGCCTAAGTGTGATGGGCAGTGATCCTCCCGCCGGAGGTGTCTCCGATATGACTGACCTATCCAAATCTCATCAATAGTTACTTGTGGTTCCATAGTTGCCTCAAGAATGAGAAATGTATGAAATGGTCTAATGGTCACTCTCTCAAATGAGTGTCACATGCTTTGTTTTTTTCCAAAGTATGAGTTTTTGCACAGCACATTCATCATTGAGATGGGAGATGAGGTTTCTAGGTAGCGCTTATGAAGAAGGGGAGATGCATTCTAACATAGACCTTGAATTCTACCCTATGAAACACAGCTTGTTCATCTCCACTGACAAGGGGGCCAGGGGCAAACTCACCAGGCCATTTGGACATAACCAAAATGAGTAGAAACATGACCACCTAAATCTAAAACAAGAGGGTAATGTGACTGTCCAAGTCAGAGTTACTATTGCTGTGATGAAACACCACAACCAAAAGCAACTTAGGGAGGAAAGGGTCTATTTGGGTTATAATTCCATATAATTGAAGGAAGTTAGGACAGGAATTCAACAGGGCAGGAACCTGGAGGCAGGAACTGGTGTAGGAGCTTTGGAGGGGTGCTGCTTACTGGCTTGCTCTTCGTGGCTTGCTTAACTTACTTTCTTATGGAACCTAGGAACACCAGCCCAGGTGTAGAACTATCCATAATTGGCTGGGCCCTCCTTCATCAATCACTAATTAAGAAACTGCCCTACAGGTTTGCCTATAGCTGGATCTTATGGAAACATTTCTCAACTAAGGCACCTAAGTCTCTGATGACTCTAGTTTGTGTCAAGTTGACATAGAACTTGCCATCCAACACAGTGGCTCACTCTCTAAATTAGGCATTGTATTTCAGGGATATCATGGCCTATGACTACCAGGGACATGTCAGAATATTTCAAGCTATGTTCCCTTACACCTGATCTATATAGTGTATGTCCTTGTGTTTTTATGTAGACGATTGAACACACTAAGTGATGCTTCATGTAAGGAAGAGACAATATAGTGAGGGAGAATGAGAAGAGACATGAATGACCAAACACTATCTGAGCCTGATTGCTGAGGTTAGAGAGTGCATTTCATTTATCCACTCACCCACAGGAGCCTCAGTTCTTATCATTTTTCTCTCAGGCTCAAGTGTGTCCTCAACTCTGGTCACTGTGACTATTTGATATCTCCACACCATCTCCTCAGTGTTTGTTCTCCATACTTCATCTCTATGTTTTCTTTTGCTTTTTCCACCTAAGAAGAAAACAGAATTTGTCCTACACTTAAGATGAGCTGTTACCTGCCACCCAACTGGAAGAAAGAATGCTGTTGGCAAGCTCTGAATGCCTCAGCTCTCCAGTGGATAAAGGCAGTATACAAAGGTGGATGTAGAAGGAGAGGAGGTCTTTAAGTGCACTAGGATGGAGTCATTATTTCTTTTTCCTATAGGTTTCTATAAATTCTTTCCACAAGGAATCAAACCCAAGGAAACTGGTCTGTATTTTACACTTTAGGTAAATGTATCTCTACTGTAAAGACTTCCTGGCTTCTACCCTGTATCTCACTGTTCTTCATCCCTGATCCATGTTGACTTTCTAGCCTCCATCCCTGTTCAGCTGTACTCATTCCAAGACCCACTGTTCCCCTCTCGAGTCATGGCTTTTCTGGTGGGGCCACTGCTGGTGCAAGTCTCATGGTGCAGAATCTGCACCCTGTCTCCCTGTTCTGTCTTGGAAGTTCTTATAAATAAGAACTACAAGGGATACCTCTATCTCTGATAGATTAGGGTTTTTTGTTTTGATGTTTGTTTGTTTTATGTTCAATGTGGTGGGGGCTCACCTGGTGTGAGATAGGGAGTGATTCTGTCTTGCTCTTCTCAGGAACTCCCTGACCAGCACACATACAACCTAGGGGACATTTGTAAACTGCTGTTTAAAAGAGCTCTGGGGGTTATGTTAGACCAAGGCCCTCTCTGAGCATAGATCAAACTACAAAAGTTTGTGTTGTCTTGCTTCTGAAAGGCTT
Organism: Mus caroli; assembly: GCF_978045245.1. NCBI lineage: Eukaryota > Metazoa > Chordata > Mammalia > Rodentia > Muridae > Mus > Mus caroli. Next base: position 94,245,244 of record NW_028227272.1, read on the forward strand.
ATATGTACAGTTCCAAGGACACTCACAGATTTAAACATGCCAAGCTTATGAAACCAAGATGGTAAAGGGATTCAGTCATGTCTAAATTTTCATTTAGAAATTTTCAGTTATAGACCAACCATGTTAGGAAAGAATTTAAACATCAACAATTAAACCAACAGGTAGCATAAACATTAAACATGTCCCAGAAGACATAGTTTACCCAAAATGTCTGTTGTTCCCAAAAAGTCCTCGTCTTTCAAATATCTATCCAAATCAACTATACTGGCATCCCCAACCCTTTCTGTAGATGGCTGAGAGTCTAAAACTTTGGTTTCTGAATCTGTGTAATGGGCATGACATTGTTACCTGCTCCCATTTCCCCCAGGACTGCTATGGATTCAATGAGACCGGTTACAAATTTTATTAACTCATAAAGCGGTGTTCAACACATACTGTTATAGGAATTCTATGGCAAGGCAACTGAAAGGTCAGATAAATATCACTTGGGAAGGATTTGCTATGTCAAAAAAAGAAAGGAAGGAAGAAACCAGAAGGAGGAGCTTGGATTCATTCTAACAATGACTTCTGGCAACACAGACATGGGAAATAATAAGTTTAAAGGGACCAGTGTTACAAACACAGGAAATAACTCAGTAATGAAGAAATGTCTTTGTGGTCACATGAGGCTATCATATTTTCACATGACTGAAACAGTAGGATTCAAGGGAGCTTTTTTACCCTCAGTGAGTTCTTTTCTCTCCTAAAACTCTCTGGATTGTTGTACTTTGTAAGTATAGAATTCGGCCCATTCTTGAAGGGGCTGATTTTTGTTGGTGGTGATGGTGGTGGTCTTTGTTGTTGTTTTGTTTGTTTTCTTTCTTTTTTTTTTTACTGTTTTTTTTTTATTACGTATTTTCCTCAATTACATTTCCAATGTTTTCTTAAAGGGAACTTGGATGAAGTGCCGAGGAGAATGGGCAGCTCTCATGTTAATGTTGTCTCCTGTGAGTATTTAGTTGGAAGTTCTGAAAGGAGGAACTAGAGTAATGATTGTATTTCAGCTGCTGAGGTGGCTTTGTGAATTACCTGAGATTTCTTGGTTACTTGAAGATCAACTTTATGAGCAACCCACCAAAGTTAGACCATTTCCAAGATGGGGAAAATGAGGCAGAAATATAGAAGCATTACACCAAGAGTGATTACAGTTTTAAGAGAAATGTATGTATAATCACCTCTCATTTGAGATGATACCGCAAGGAGCACAGAATGAGAGGAGAAAGAGCTTGCCTGTGAAGGGCCGGGGAAAAGCACCTCCTTGTGGGTCCTTACACCCAGCACTGGGGGTTTCCACTGTAGGAGCAGAAGGTGGAAATCCCCTGTGTGGCTGAAAACCTCTACGGCATCATTCCCTTATCTGTTGACATTTATCCTAACTACCAAGAGAGGACTGGTGTGCTGGAGAGAGACACTCAGAGCACAGACCAGAGGACCTGAACATCAGGCCAAGGCACCTCTGTGGGTTCTCAGTTCTGTGCAAATTACCTCACCTAGTTAGAACCACTCTTAGTCTTAATACATACTGCTTAGCTCAGTGGTTGTAGGTGTGAGAGTTTAGAATAATGCCTGCCAAGGGGTGGGTGCTATATGAGTGTTTGCTAAGAATTGTTGAAGCCCCTTCCCCCAAGTGTTGGGAGAAAGTAAGTGTGGGTTCCAAGGTTTATAATTGTGCAAGCAGAGCAAATTTGTGATGATCTAGAGTGATCAAGCTGATTTAGAATATATTGATTTAGGCTTTCTAGAAAGTCCAGGATGAAAGCCAGCAATGAATGCCAGCACCTGAGAAGCTTTGAGATCACCAGGCCCTGACTAGGGTCTGAAGCAAGACCAGCCCAGGTCAGACAACAGGCAGAAGGGGAAAGAGACAACAGACAAAGGGAGGAGGCTCAGGTTCAGACAGCCTCTATAGAGATGAGGATACTGGTCCTCTCATTCACGGAGCAGACAGTCATCCTGGCTCCTTCTCCTGAGACCAACAAGTAAACATGATGGACAACATAGCTCATTTTTGCAGTGTGCCTGCAAAAAGGCAGTAAACAAGGGCAGGCTCACGGTACTAAAGGAAATCCTGCAGACAGCATCTTCTTGTAAGGTGAGATACCTGGGCTACTGGCCCAGATCTGTTAGACCAGAAGGAGCCATTATCCATCTCAGAGATCAACAGAACAGGGTTGAATTCAGCATGGCCTTTGATGAACATTTTCTCTCATAATGGGACAGTGAAAAGTAAGAGATGCTTAGATTAAGTCAGGGTACTGGAGCTTACTGGGCAACTGCATCAGCAGTGCTGGCCAATGGATGCTGCAGAGATCAGCAATCCCTATGTCATGATCATGACCATGACTCTGTGCCCATGGTAGAGTTGGGGAGAACTCTGTGTGTGTGTGTGTGTGTGTGTGTGTGTGTGTGTGTGTGTGTGTGTGTGTGTAAACTGTCTCACAGCCTTGGCTGTGACAGCTGAGTACCACAGTGGGTAGAGATCAAACTTCAGAGCCTTGCAGTGGGGTGTGCTGTCTCAGCCTGGGGAGGTGAAACTGTGAATGTGTTTGCTGCCAATTTCACCTAAAAGTGGCACCATTTTGTTGTAGATATTTTTCCACAATATTATACATATATACTATATATGTGTGTATATATATATATATATATGTGTGTGTGTGTGTGTGTGTGTGTGTACACACATATATATCTATATACACGTATATACATATATATATACATGTATGTATATATGTGTGTATTTGTGTGTGTATATAATATGCTTGTGCTCTCACTTATAGAGCAGACAACACAGGCATCCTAGCTCATTCTCCTGAAACAAAAAAGAAAACATGGTCCATACACACACACACACACACGTATATATAATTGGTCATCAACGTAAATTATTCCTACAATCTCATGAGATCCCAGATTCAAAGCCAAAGTACAGTGTCTTATCTGACCATTTGTTGTAACAAATGTGTGGGATTTTAGTTTACACATTATGAGTTTGAAAATAAGATCAGATAAGGGACAGAGTTGGGAGAATTCCATGTCCTGTGTCTCTGTTTTCAATATACATACTGCTTAAATTCAGTGGGTAAGGGGGGGGGGCAGCTTGTGAAATTAGAATTTTAAATTCTCGTTGTGAATGATAAGACCAAATTCAAACCAAAATACTATTAAAAGTATGCTTGAGCCATTCATTTACAAAAATTATGATTGTATTAGTATACAGACATTTGCTTGTTTGACCCAATAGATGAGCATTATGACTGTGTTTTATTTTATATGTTTAAAGACTTGTCTCAATTTCATTTTTATGTGTATATTTGTGTCTGTGGATGGGTGTGTGCATGTGAGCACAGACTCTCATAGAAGCCAGAAGAGGATGCTGGATGCCCAAGAGCTGGAGTTAGTGGCTGTTGTGAGCTACCTCACATAGGTGCTGAGAACCAAGCTTGGTTCTCCACAAAGCAGCAAGCTCTCTTAGTGACTGAACTATCTCTCCCCTCTACATTTAAAGTCTGTTTAACCTTTTTAGCTAATTTTAATCAAATGTTTCTATAGAGTGTGGAAATGTTACCTCATTACTTACCATGTTTACAACATCATCAAGGTAAGTCCATCACATACGTGGCTGATACCGTGAAAAATAAACCCATCTTGTTTCAAAGATGGTAACACAGCTAAGAACAGAATCCAGGGACATCTTAAATTAGATAAGTAACTGTAAACAGGTTTTAATATTTAATATTCATTTCAGTGACTTATTGGGGGAAAAAAAAACCTTTGCCATGCCTCAATATTTAAAATGATATCCAGAATAAAAGTTGGAATTTTTTTTACAGAGAAAAATCAAAAGAAACTAAGGAGTTGAAAGAAATATTGAGAGGAACACATAGTCACTGCTGGGTGAGTGACGTGAACAGGAACCCTGAGTCACTGGTGGGTTCTAACCTGCCATAGCTGTGTGGTCAAGATGACCTCCACAGAACCATTTGATCTGCTGAAACCCTTCATTTGGATGCCCTCTTCCACTGATACCTAAAACTGATGATCACAGGACTCCTTGTTGCTTGGCTTCCCTGCTTGTTTGTCCTTTACTGAAATCCTCAAATGCTAAGTTTGAGGCCCTTCTGAACTTGTCGGGCACAGTGTCCTGGAGACTAAAGAGGATGGGAAGCCTTGGGCCTTTGATCCAGGTACAGTGCCCATTAGCTGGAATCCTCACTTTACCTGAAACAGTACAGTCGCCTTTCCCTGCTTATAGAACCAGCTCCCAGAAGCCACTCTGTCCCCAGTCAGTCCCTGGATTCCTCCATGACTCTTCTTCATGGCTGCTGCCCAGTTCCTCTTCTAATAAATGCTCTTTATTTAGGCCTATTAATACCATCATTGATGTTACTACTGTGGGCATCCAGCAAGTGTTTGTGCATGCTTAAACAGCAGCAACTGAAATGGTGTCACACCTGGTCTAAAATCAATATCACATCATGCCACTTTCTGGTTCCATTTTGGGAATCCACCAGCTACAGATTTGCCATCAGTGGCCCAATAACAAAATGAAAATCCACTTGAAATTCTAATAAGCTTGGTTGTGTGGGCTTTTGTGTTGTTGGGGTTTTTTTTTGTACTATGTTTCTATGTTTATTAAGTGCCCATTGTTAACCTCTTTCTTCACAGTGCTCAGTGCTAACTATCAGCCAGCCCACATCAGGTCAGAGGCAGCAGGAATGGTGGACAAGGCACAGGATATGTCTGCCACAGAAGGGCAAGAGAGCCAGAGCAGCAAACGCCTGAGCATTTGGCACCTTGTCCACCTGCTTTCTGCCTCTTTCAGGTCTCCTGCTACTGACAGAGCAAGTCCTCATCACTACCTCACGGGGCCTGAGAACAGGAGGGGGAGTAGACTGAAGCCAGGGAAGTCTAAAGAAAGTTCTGCTCAGGAGAGCTCAGCTATCCAACCCCCTTAGTGGCCTTTTAAACAGTGTTTGCTCACAGCCTGGTACCAGGCCATACTCTCTTCTTGTCTCTGGGAATACTATAAAGAACAAAAGTCACAGCCTTAGAAACTTCATTTCAGCTCTTTCTCCCTTAAAAACAACTGATATGCTCTGGGGCCTGGAACACATGTGTACACAGAATATGGCTTCTTGTAATGGGAAGGAGGGTGGGAATTAGTCCTCTCCTATGGCCTCATTTAGAGCACTTGTCTTGAACATATGAAACTCCAGATTCCATCCTTAACATGGTGGGGAGGTGAAGAAGTAGTGGGGAAATGGAAAGAAGTATAGGATGGGAAGCATCCCTGCATCCTGATTACAGTAAATCTCAGAAAAATAAAGCTGAGAATAGTAAGTTGCTAGCAGGGCAAAGTGGCTTGCTGTAGGAATCAAAATACAGAAATCACAATGCTGTTGGATAAATGTGGTTAGAAAAAGAGAGAACTAAACTGAAGGTTCTTTGGGTTCCCTGTGTGAGTCATGTGGGAAGGCTAGAAAAAGCCTGCTTGATTCTGGTGTGGGTGCTACACTAATAGCTGGAGTGCTTACTCTCTGGCATGTGACTTCTGTGCCTACCGTTTTCCCATCTTGCTTAAACCTAAGGTCAAATTCTAGCCTAATTCTTCCCCCATTCCTGAGTTCTCAGCAAAGAGATGCTACTGTTGGCACCTTGTTGACCTCTAGAGAGGCTGCTTATATGGGTATGTATGTTCAGTGGATGATGCCTGCACCCAATACTCCTACCTACCTACCCCACATCCTTAACTGATCAACCTAAGAAATGACATTAGACTTAAAGAGGACAAACAGGTCTTCTCTTCAGAACATCTAGATCCTTAGAGTGATAAATAAACTGTTGCTTGTATTCATGATGTGGAAAAGCCAGCATTCTGAGGCGAAAAGGAAAACTGCCCACATGCAGAAATGAGAAGACATGGTCAGGAGCCTCAAATGTATAATGTCTCCATTCCTCCTCCACCTGGAGACCCAGCTGTGCTCTTGCCTTTCCTAAGATTTTGTTGAGGGAATGGTAACCTTCCAGAGAGTTCTTCCTCATCTAATCTGAAACTAGTTAGTTTTCTGGTGCTTAAAATCATATGAGAAATAGCTATCATTGATCTACTTAGCTTCTATCTATCTATCTATCTATCTATCTATCTATCTATCTATCTATCTATCTATCTCTACCAATCATCTACCATCCGTATATCTATAATCTACAAGTAAATATCTACTGTATCAGCTATCAATCCTTATCATCCACCCTATCTCTAAAATCTATTATCTAGCTAGCTATTATATCTTATATCATCTGTTAACCATTATCGATCTGTCAGTTACCCAGTTATTCTTTTCTTTCTCTCCCCCTTTCCCCTCTCATTCCCGCCATCATCCGTTTTGCTCCCTTCCTCCATTTCTCTTTCTAATCTTTTTTCACTCCATCCTACTGACTTTGTCTAGAAAACTCTGATAAACCCTTTATATCGAAAGGATGAATAATTGTCAGTGGGGAAAAATGTCATCTTGTTCTTACTTTAAGACCTTTTTGTAACTACAATGCTATTAATTATTTTCTCTCCTCATGGTACTCAGAAAAGCTCTGTGGAATTCCCAGAGGCCCCCTGAGCCACACTTGTAAAATGTTGTCCTAACTGGTTTCTTCTGCATCTCTACAGTCTCCAGATTTAGTAATGAAGCTCCCTATCAAACATGACCTATAAGAAGAGCAGTGTCCTTGAGAAGAACCGAGACCCTACCCTCTGTACTCTCCACACTGCCAACTGTCTCCCTGACATCTGCTCCCGAATCCCCTTGGTGCGGAAGCTTTCTGATGATTCTATTTGACAACAAAGTCCTCACAGTACCATCCCTGTTCTTCAGGTGACACAGCCATGCATATTTTTTTTCCTATAAATTACCACAAATTGAGCCATCACTGCAGAGGAATAAAGCAGGGCACATCCAGGCCCTCTGTGTGCCTCTAAGGCTCAGCTCACTCAGCAAGAAACTGCAAGACACTGGGCAGGTACCCCTCCCCTCTGCAAGATCTCAGAAAGCTCTGGACCAGTGCCAGACCACCTCAGGAAAAGGGAGAAAAGGAAAAAACAGTCCACAGTTGGTGGTAAAACTGTCTGTTCGCCCGGGGGAAGTTCAGCGTTGGAGTTACTGACTGCAGTGGCCCATCTGGCAGTTGGCTGTGAGAAGCCATTCATTCCATTGTAAGTAGATCAGCACGATGCTATTCCCTCACATCTCACTTCCAATTATTCCATGTGGGTGCACGATTTTTAATGCTCAGGGATTGCTCTCAGTGACTCTGGAAATGCAAAGCAACTATTTATTTCCTGCTTGGGGCTCATCTCTAGCTTGTCCTCCAGGCTTCCCTACATATTTCTCTGGTGTCAACTTGACCAGTGGTCCTGTTAGACTTAAGGGAGGTGACATGGTGTTCCTTGGAATGTGAAGTTTTGGATGATGGTGAGGAAGCAGGAGAGGCCAGTTACAATCTTACTCAACACTCAGGTGTTTTAGTCTAACAAAAGCTTGCCTCTGGAGAGGTTGAGGCCAGCCTGAGGAGCCTGATTCTGTGGGTCTCTTTGGACCAAAAAAAAAGGGGGCAGTTAGCACAGGACGCACAGTTGGTATTTATACCATCCCTGAATTCTGATCTGAAATAACACCATGTAATTCAGAATCCTGAGGAGTGTTAGGAATGTGGGGATCTTAAATGCTCTCTAGGATCTGCCCAACCTAAGGGTAAAAATCACCAAGTCATCACCCAGCACTTCATACACACTGGCATCTGCCCCACGGCATGGTGAGTGCTGGAGAATGATGGAAGAATGCTCTGAATGGTAGGAAACAGACACACTATCAAAGGTTAAAACTCAGATAATGTATAAATGGCAACTGCTGGGTGACTTGGTTACTTTTCTATCAATGTGATGAAACATCATGACCAAGGCAACTAATAGAACAAAATGTTTTTTAGGGCTTAAAGTTTCAGAGAATGAGTCCATAACCATCACAGCAGAAAGCATGGCAGCAGGCAATCTGGCATGGAACTGGAGCAGTAGCTGAGGGCTTACATCTTGAGACAAAGACCACAAAGAAGAGAGAAACAGCTCACTTGAGAATGGCATGGGTTTTTGAAACCCCAAAGTCCATCCCCAGTGACACCCCTCCTCCAAAAGGGCCATACCTAATCCTTCCCAAACAATTTCACGAACTATGAACCAGACACACACATACACACACACAACACACACAAATATATAGCCATTCACATTGAAAACCCACAATGGGAAAAAAATAATCTCTGTTTCAAATGTGCCACTTTCTACTTCTGTTGTCCTAGTTTGCTTCCCATCGCTGGGATAAACACTAAGACTAAAAGCAACTTGGGGAAGAGTTAAAGTCCATCCCCAAATCAGAGCAGGAGCGGAAGGCAGGAAACTGGAAGTGGGAACTGAAGCAGAGACTATGGAGGAATGCTGCTTACTGGCTTTCTCCCTATGGCTTGCTCAGCTACCTTTCTAATACAACCCAGGCCCATCTGCTCAAAGATGGCACTGACCACAGTGGGCTGGACCTTCCTCCATCAACAGCAATTAAGAAAGTACTCTATAGGCATGCTCACAGGCCAAGATGATTGAGGCAATCCTCTATTAAGATTCCCATAGACAACTCTGGAGTGAGTCAACTTGACAATAAAGATAAGCTATCATGGATGGTTAAGAGGAGAAACTACAGCCATGGTGGAGTTGTCACTGACCATGTCACAATAAAGAAAGATAAGGTCAAGAGAGGACAACCGTGGAGGGGCCGTTCAGACACAGAACAAATGATGGTGTGGATATACACATGCTTTGATTCCTGAAGCACCAGGACCAAGTCCTCCAGAGTGTGAGAAACCAAGAGTCACACTCACACTCTCTTCATTCCTATGGTGTTGCCAGTCACCATTCCTTATGCCCATCATGTCTACAGAGCTCAATTTAGAGTAGCACAATGGAAATTTCATGAAAAACCCAGGATGACACAGGACCTGAAGAAAAACCTCTCCTGCTATTTGAGAAGTCTAGTCCTGGACTTAACTGAGGGATTTGAATATCCAAGGTAAAGATTAATGTGTATTGGGAGGCAAGTCTATGGACACACTCTCCACCTCAACTCACAGTCTCTAGGGGTTTGTTTTTTTGTGGCGTGAAGAGAGACAGCATCCCATGTAGGTCACACTGGCATTAAAATCACTATGTAGGCAAGAAAGATATGTTTATGTGTTGCATTGTATTCTGTGTTGTTTTATGTTTGTGTGTATATTTTATTTTAGGCCTTCGGTCTGTACATGGGTGGTCTCTGTATTTGTATATGTGTGATGTCCTTCAGCATGTATATATTCTGCTTGTGTATCTTGTCTCTGTATTTTGTTTATATGCATGTTCTATGCTTGTGTGCTCTGAACCTGTGTATTCTCTTTATACATGTACTATATGTGTCCCATGTTTATATATATGTTTATTATGTGTTCTGTAGGTGTAATATGTTTTGCTTATGTATCCTGTGTACATACTCTGTATTTATGTGCATGTGTGTACCTTTTGTGTGTGTTTCTCTAAGATGTAATTCTGCTTCAATGCTCATTCCATGCTGATAGTAAATCAGTGACCAATGTAAAAGAGAGATGATTTGGGTTCTCTATACTTTCTCTTGCTATTATAAAATACAAATATACCTCCAAATGAAAATAATTTGAAATAAACCCTCTATTATTAGATGCAGTAGAACGGGGAATTTAACTCATCAGATAGCATGATTAAGGCTAAGCTGTCTGGCTTGTACACTGCTCTAGCTGTTGGTGCTTTGTGAAGACTATGCTTGATCTAAATGCTCCACAGTGTTCTGGGAGAAAAGAAAACTCTTCCTTGTATCTCTCCATCACTAAAACTCTGGCTCTCATCATTGCTTGTGGCTGGTGCCCCCTTTAGCATCTGATAAACAGGGGTTATCCACCTTTTCTAGAGACCAACCTGCTCAGGTAGAAATCGCAAATGCTCAGGAAGCTAGAGATGCAGTAGCACTGATCATTTAGAGAGCTGAACTCTGGACACATCCTTTGAACAGCTCCATCAAGTGGCTTCCCTTTACTTGTTCATTACAAGGTTCTGAGTTACAGAGACTTGAGCAAGGTGACCTGCTCTTGAGGTGAGCAGAGGCAGTGAACAAAGCCAGTGATGGCGTCCGACAGGGCTGGAGTGGAGAAAGTCAAGCACAGGGTGGTTCACATTGACCCAGGAACAAGATCTCAGTGTTATCTCATATGAAGTATGTAAATAGTGTTTTCATGGTAGATAGCTGCTGTCTCCGCAGCAAGTATTACAATAGATTCATAAACTCTAGAGTGAATATACATATTCTACAAACAAGTAAATGCCATGGCTTTTCTCCATTACTCAAAAGGGTCCAAACTTCTGATACTAAACTTTTTCGAGGACAGAACAAAGAGGATTTTACTTTATTAGCTGTATCCATTAATTTTTGTTGCAGTGATAACAACATGACTAGAAGTGATGTGCGGAAAAGAGAGTTAATTGGGGCTTAAAGCTATAGAGGGAGAGTCCATAATGATGAGGAAAGAATGGTAGTGGGTGGTGAGAGCAGAAAGCTGGGATCTTACATCCATCACAATTATAAGAGGGGAAGGAGAGGGGGAGGGAGAGGAGGGAGGGAGAGAAGAGAGAGAGAAGGAGAGAGAGAGAGAGAGAGAGAGAGAGAGAGAGAAGGAGAAGGAGAAGGAGAAGGAAGAAGGAGGAGAAAAAAGGAGAAAGAAGGAGGAGAAGAAGAAGAAGGAGGAGGAGGAGGAGGAAGAAAATAGGCAAGGCTATAAAACCTCAAAGCTGCCTCCAGTGACCCACTTCCTCCAGCAAAGCTTCACCTTCTAAAGCATTGTTTCTCAACCTCCCTAATGCTGTGACCCTTTAATACAGTTCCTCACATTTTGGTGATATTTTCACTGCTTCTTCATAACTGTAATTTTGCTACTGTTACGAATTGTAATGTCAATATTTTTGGTAAGAGATTTGTCAAAGAGTCCGTGACCCACAGGTTAAAAACCATTATAAGCTTCCATTACCTTCCCAAACTTTTGGCACACCAAGTGTTCAAACACCTGAGTCTGTGGAGGATGTTTCTCCTTCAAACTACAGCAGCAGGCACATGGCTCCATTTGGCACATCTTTATCATGAGGTAACAGCTTGAAGCTGGGCTTTTTGCAACATCTAAATATGATGTTTTAAGGAGAGAAAATGATAAGATATTTGTTCTCAAATCATGAAAAAAAAATTGAATCTAGCATACTACTCTCCCCTAGAACCTTCCCTTGACAGCTGTATTCTAGGCTAGACTCTCCTGGTTTCCACAGTAATTGCTAAACAACTTATCATGATCTTTATTGCATCATACACAGCCAGCGTGGGTGAGTAGACAGCTCTTAGCATCACCAGTTTCCAAAACATCAGTATATCATGCTTGCTTACCATTATCCAGCAGCAGCAAAAATCAGCCTCTAGAAATTGAGCCTTCCTGTGTTACTGCACCTCTGTGCCATGTAACCAACATTTCTGTGTCCCCTGCCCCCCAACCACTACAGACTTGTGTTGATAAACAGCAGTGCAGAATACCCAGGAGCAATCTCCAACCATGCTTTAAAGCACATGGTTATACTTGAGCTTCGGCTCTATTCCTTAGCCTGTTTAATTCAGCAGTGACCAGAGGTGATAGGTTTGGAGTTAGCTGGAACTCTCCACTCGTCTTCTGGCACAGATCTTCTTTCTGCTCTTTACCCTGATAATCTTCATTATCTAACATTGTGGATGGAATGTGCAAGTCACATGTTTGTTAGACTTAAGACTATGTGTTGTTGAGATAAGGCAAAATCATAGTCATATTCAAGTATTGAAGTCAAATTGTTTACGGCTATAAATGTGCACCAAGGTGCTGCTTTATCTGCATCTCATGAGTGGTCATATATAGGAATACCTATTCTAATGATTTCAGAGTTTTTGTTACTTTTGTTACTTTACTACGAATCAGATATAAGATTGTGTTTACTTGCTTGTCTAAAAATTTTGCTTCTGCTATAAACGTAGAGAAACAAACAAAGCAGATGAATTACATGAAAGTTAAACATGGGCCTTAATCAAGGCAGTCATTTAAGAAACATGGAGAAATTGTAGGATGGGAGAGGTGCAGCTGTGAGTCAAGAAGCAGTTTAGGACATCGGTAAAATTGAAGAGATATGTTTTTATTAATCATTTTATTTATTTACATTCCAGCCATTCCCCCCTCCCAGTCCCCTTCCCACAGTTCCTCATCCTGTTCCCCCTGAGATATGTTAAATATGGAAAAGAAATTACCTGTAGGGTACATTACAATTAAATATAAGAATGCCTTAAACTAAGGGCATAGCTTAAAATGGAAAGAGGTAGAGAATAGCTCATGTTCATATCTCCCCCAACCTGATGATGGCAGCTTTTCCAAATCATCTGCTCATTAGTGGCCCCCATCCTGGTCTTACCATTGTTCTGGTGAACTGCCTCAGACACAAATAACCCCTCCACCTTCTTAGTAAATTAACTAATGAGCTACAATGTGTTCTTCACTCTAAGATGTGTGCTAGAGACTGCAGTCCCTGCCAGAGTTCCAGTGGTGGTCTCACAACTACAGCTCTCAGTGGAGATGCTGCCATGACAGAGAGATGAGCCCTCCCAGCAACTGTGGCCTGTGACTAGGAAGCCCATCCCCGTGCTATGTAAAAAGTGCACATGTCTTTTATCATTGTTATCAAGGGCAGTACTGGGCTGTCACATAGTCCACATGTGTGCTAGTTAATTTTATGTTTCTCTGAGAGAATATCTAACAAGAAGTGACTTAGATTAAGAGTTTATTATGTCTTGAAGCTCCAGAGGGTTACAGTTCATCATGATGGAAAAGACATGACAGCAGAAACAGGAAGCTGGCTGATCACTTTGTTTCAGACTCAGGAAACAGAGAGAGAGAGAACTGGTAGTGGACACAGCTATGAACCCATAAAGCCTGTCCCCAGGAATATACTTCCTTGCAACAAACTTCTCCTAAAAGTTCCATACCCTCCCCAAACAGTACCACCAACACCAAATGTTCAAACACACGAGCTTCTGGGACATTTCTCATTCCAACCATAGCAGTCTGCTTAGTGTTCCAGACAAATACATACTGGCTAGGTGAAGACGAAACAGGTCAGGTCTTGTGTTAAGACAAAGGCTCTGTGGAAGAGGACATGCAGTCAGGGTCAGACAAGCAATGGTGTAGTGTTTGAGTGTGGGTCATATCTGCAAGAAAACACCTGTCCTGAAGGATTAAAAGAAGAAAGCAGCCATGAGGCCGCACATGCCCTGCAGAGCTCATTATTGGCATGAGATGTCAATCTGTAGGCTGAGGCAAAAGAGGCAGGGAGGATTTAAGCGGGAATGTCACATGGTTGGATTCAGGTTTATGAGCCTGCAACTGAGCTTTGTGATGTTGGTGAGGTCACCCATGGCCATGGAGACTGAAAGAGAAGAGCAGTCTGGGAGAGAATTATGGGGTTCTCCAGATGCTGAGCTGTAGGAAGGATGAGAAAGGTCAAAAGTCGCATAGCAGAATGGAGTGCCACCAGCAGGTTGAAAGTGGTTGACAAGCATGCAGGATGGAAGATGTGACTGAAATAGTAGGCAAAGGGGTAGATAAGGCATGCAGGGTTGGGTAGCAAGTGCAGACTCCCTGGCTTCTGCAGGGAAGAGAAAGGACAGAAGGTCACATGACTTGGGAAAGGTGCTGGCTTACTTATTTTTTGATTTGGTTGGTAAAAGGAAGTTTGGGGTCTAACTGCCCTGGAAAACATGCCAGCAGGTTAGAGAGCTCTTCACCCACAACCCCACTGAAACCACATCCCTTCACCAAACACACCCATCTCCCCATAAACCAGCCTATCATGAGTAGGACTAGAACCTTCCAAAATATGTCTGAGCCTGAACCCTCAGTATTTCTTGGCATGATGCTATCTGGAAATGCAGTTTTACAGATGAAATTATATTTAGGCCATAATAGATTACGGTGGTTCCCATATCCAGTGACTACGATCCCAGTAAGAGGGAAATTTGATGACAAAGAGGCACACATGAAAGCACCATGTAGCAACAGAGAGAAGAGTTGAGTGATACACTCACAAGCTAGGGACACCAAGAAGTGAGACTGCCATCAGCAGCTGGAAGACCTCAGAGAGAGCAGGGACTTGTCTGTCACTTTGATGCTGGAGTCTTAGCCCCTAGAACTGCTGGAGTAGGTTTCTCTTGTTTAAGTCACAGACCTCACTGGCTCTGCCCTGCCAAGTCCCTCCCTTGTATTAGGTATGAGGTACCCCTTCCCATGCTCACAAGTCAAGTCCCTGTTAAGCTTAAATTCTTAGAGAGAATATCTTTCTCTGTGCCCCCATAACAGTCTGTAGTACAGAATTGTCACTGGCCACATTATGTTATGTGCAACACTGTTCTGAAATTCTTCCACTCTATTGTTAACCTCTGAAGCAAAGACTAAGCTGTGCTTTTATCTGTATTTCACTCACCCTGATTAGATGGCATATATGCCAAGGCCTATCCAAGGAAACAAAATACCTATCAGATAATTTAATATAGAATGTAATCTTGAAAATTAAATGCTTTGAAGGAAGCAAATCAGCATTAGGGAACGTGAGGCAAACCAGAGATGGTGAACTCAGGAAGTGACTATCTCCTCTCCTAGGATGGAGGGACAAAGGGAAGGACATCTCTGGAGGCAGGCCAGCAGCAGGACGGGGAACCATAATGGAGATATAGCTGGTACCAGGGGCTCCACTCAGCCAATAGAAACCTGGGAGGGGACCTGACTTCCCTCTGCTTTTCACCACACATGCACTCTCAAAGTGGTTCACAAGGGCCAGGAGGTTGGATGTAGAAGTCCATTCCTGCTGTATAAGAACCCATAAGAGCATGGTAATGGACCTGAGAGAAGACAGGAACCATCACACACCATAAGAACCTGGACACGTCTTGGGCACATAAGAAGACAACTGA
Organism: Mus caroli; assembly: GCF_978045245.1. NCBI lineage: Eukaryota > Metazoa > Chordata > Mammalia > Rodentia > Muridae > Mus > Mus caroli. The sequence continues at coordinate 94,260,399 of NW_028227272.1, forward strand.
AATCCCCATTTCATAACTTCAGAGAACTCTGTTTACTCCAGCAGTCAGGACAGATAGAATATACCTGATGAGGGGGAGCTAAGAAGGCTTCACAGAAGGCTGGCTGTTCCCCCTCCCTACCAAATGCCCATGAGGAGGCCTCAATGGGTGATGCAGAAATGTGAAATTAGGCTGGATTCTTGAGGGAAGTGACTCCTATCTTGCTTTTCTAGTGAGCTTCAGCTATTAACACTGCTCATAGTCATTTGAGGGCGACCCTGTGGTGAACTGCCCCAATCCAGTTATCCTATTGCCATATCTGTGAAGAACCATCTTGATTGTTGATCGATGTGGTAGGGTCCAGTCCACCATAGGGGGCACCATTCCCTGGACAGGTGGTCTAGCCGGGAGTGAGCCTGAGAACCACCCAGCAAGCAGTCCTGCTGTATTTCCTGACTAAGAATGAGTTCCTTAGCCAGAGGTGATGCTGTGTGGAAAAACAAGCAGGCTGACTTTCAGGACCCTGCCTTGAGTTTCTGATCTGACTTCCCTCAGTGATGGACTATGACCTAGAAGTGTAAGCCTAATAAACTTTTCCTCCATTACGCTACTTTTAGTCAGTGTTTTATACAGCAACAGAGGGAACTGAAATATGCCCCACTATCAGATGGGTTGTTTTCTTCTTTGATTTCACTGGCCTGTATGGCCCAACGCTTGAGTTGAGTTCTATTAGGTTTTCTAGTACAAATTCAACTTAAAAATTAAAATTGATGATGTGTCATTTCAATCAAAAACCACTGTACATAAATCTCTAGGTGTAGTCTGACTTTTGATTCTCTTTGGTCTCAATAGGTATTTGCTACCATTCCCAGCCAGTATTCTTGGAAGCTCCTTATTCATTCTGGCACCAGGTAGCCAACACGGAATTTTATCACGCTGATGTGTTTTGTTTAACTTTTAAAACTCCTGATGGGAACTTGCCTCCGACACACCTTATTCTGTCTAAAATTACAGCTAAATCTACCCAACCCACATGGTTCTGGGATTTTTTTTAAATTGTCTCTAATTTATTTTAATTTTTTTAAGTGCATTTACATTAGTTTGAAAGCTTGAGCCTAACCAAATATTTCTCTAAGGGTTCAATTTGAAATCAGGGTTAAAGGAGCCAAGAATGGGATAATTTTCCACATCACAGCCTTCCTGGGCCCTAAAACACACAATGCTGCCATTGTTAATGTTGACTGGTGCACTGGTAATGGGCGACAGGCTCGTTCATTGCTGCAAACAGGCTCCAATTAGTTGGATGGATGTATTGTTAAAACTGTATATCATATTTAATGTCTCTCTCCAACCATTCATTTCGTCTTTTTAAAATATAAAAGGTTTTCTAACTGGTTCCCGAGGTCAGAGATGGGCACCACGTACCTATATTTTCTATTCTTTCTTCCATTTCCTGTTTGCATTTTTTTTTTAGCCATTTTACATTTGTGGTTTAAAGTCTCTTGGCGTTGAAAGTGGCTAGCAAGTTAAACTTTTACTATGTTAAACCAGCATGACCTCTTATGATTTACAACTATTATTATTCCCAAGAGGTAGAAGCAAATTCAGGTTATAACAAAATGCAGTGTGGCACATGGGCAGCCGTGCAAGAACCTGTGTTGAAGCAGAAGAGAAGCTACAAGGGCTGGAATAAGTAGTGAGAGGTCCAAAACACAGGGTCCAGTAGCTACACTAGAGCTCAGTGTCTAGGGTGCATGGTGTACTCTGAGACACACCAGCTCATAACTAAAGTTATGGACTGAAAATTGTACTAGAAAGGGGACTGACTGCCCCACCCTGGGATGATGTTGCAACTTGTGTTCTTTTTTTTTTTTTTTTTTTTTAGCATGTTTGTGCTGCTTTTTTTTAAAGCATGTATGCATGGTCAAAGGTAAAAGGAGTTGATTGTCTTCTTCCATCATGGGATCCTGGGATCAAACTTTGGTCCTCACACTTGCATACCAAGTAGGTTCACCTGCTGATCCACCTCACCAGGCCCAACAGTACTCGTTCTCATGGGGAACAAAGCAGTAAAAATAGAAGTCATCAACTATACCTACCAGTGCCCAGCTTAATACAACATGTGTAGTGTTTGTGTTTCTTCTTGAATGGCCTGACTGTAAAGCAGCCTCAGACAGGCCTTTGCTCTGCTAGTTGAGTCCCAGGCCATGAGGGCAGGTGGCTACTCTTCAAACGAAAGGGAAATACAGTACCTGGAGGTCCCAAGGAAATACAGATCCCAAGGAAGATCGGACTCCAGCATGACAGTTCCTTGGAGGACTAGAAAGGTTTCTGGAACAGATGGCAGATTGATCAGTCTTTGCATAGGAATAACCTCACTAGAGCAGTGCAGTGAGGCAGCACAGGATGCAGAGAGCCTGGATCTAGACTCTTAGGGCTATGTCTTCACAGTCCCGTCCTTCCAGTTACTGGCATTCAGTTTCTTAGAGCTCCCTCTGACCTGTAGGGAAAATGCCCATCCATCAACAACAAAAGCCACATTGAAGATTGCCTTGCCTGAAAGGAAAGCTGCTTCAGGTTAGCTATGTGCCATAGCCAAAAGATATCAAAGGGGTATTCCTCTCATGACACATGGATCCTGCAGGAGTCCACATTCTCTGTATCTCTTGCTTTAGTCCCAAGTCACTCCATGCCCTTTGAGAGATGCAGTAGATATGGAGAGGTGAGACTCTAGGGAGGTGTTGAGCTTTACAAACTATTGTGATAGGTATAGCTTTTGTTCCTGAGCGATTAATTCTCACCTACTTGGAAGCCATATTTGAACCTCCTTTGAAAAGCATGCCAAACTAGGTGTCAAGGCAATGCACTGGGTTGAATAATATTCCTTCCAATAGCTATGTCCAGTCAGTATCTACAAACATGACCTTATCTGTTAATAGGGTCTTTACAGGTATCATTAAATGGTCATCTCAGGTGAAATCCTCCTGGTGTAGACAGGCCCATATCTAATAATGTCTGAGAGAAGGCAGAAACATGGAGGGAAGTCCTGTGAGCCAAGGAAGATACAGTGAGGGATCTACAAGCCATGATACTTCTGAGAATGACTAGGTCCAACAGAAACTGGGGAAGTCGGCCAACACCTCAATGCATAACTCAATCACCCTTAGCAATGAAACAGCAAATTTCTCTTGGGTTTGAACTTTGTGGTGATTCCTGAATATACAAGTAAATCAATCCAGTGAACTTCTAGCCTCAAGGAAAATCCCTGGGTTTGATAAGTTTAGGCTGTGAATCTTTTTTACCTGACCCAGAATTTCTAGTTCCTTTTGTGGAACTTTTTAATATAGTTTCTTCTCCACCAGAAAATCCACCATATTAGTTACTTTATTAATGGTAATGGCAAAGTAAATATATTACAGTGGCAACTTAAGGGAGGGTTCTATCTTCATTTCTGTTGCTATGATAAACAATATAGGGGAGAAAGGGGCTTATTTGGCTTATAGTTCCCGATTATAGGTCATCAATAGGAGAATTCAAGGCAGGAACTCAGGTAGCCCATCACATCACACCCATGGTCTAGAGCACGGAGAAACTAATGGATCCTTGCTTGCTTTCTTGTTTGCGTGTAGTCTGAGCTAGCATTTGTCACTTATATATAATTCAGTGCAAATTAAACGGTGCAGCCCACATCCAGGGTGGGTCTTCCCACCTCAAATAACAAGCAAAACAAACCCCACATATTTGTCTCCAGGCCAACTGATCTGGACAATTCCTCAGTTAAGACTCTCCTAAGTGACTTAGATCATAGCACGTTGAGACTCACAGCTAACCATCTTAAAGGAAAGACTTTGACTTAAATTTTCTGAAGTCGCAGTCCATTGTGGAGGAGATGGTGTAGGGCACTGGGAGCAGATCCACGTATAGCAGTGGAATCTAAAGGGCCAGCTCTTCACATCTTCATGAACCAGGAAGCAGAGAGATAGGATGGAATCAATAGTGAATAACACTTTCAAGACCTGTATGCACCAGCTAGGTCTCAATCCCTAGAATTTCTACAGCTTTCCAAGACTGCAACCACTGGCTGGGTACTGAGTGGTCAGACACAGGAGCCTGTGGGAGACATTTCATGATTAAACTATAACACCCAAGCAACATTCTTCTCCATGATTATCTATTTCCCCCATAAGCATGACTTCTGTTACTTCTCTGACAGGATTTCCATCTGCCATGAAGGCAGAGGTTCTGTAGCTCAAACAATGATGTAACCTCAAACTGCCAAAATAAGCCCTTCCCTGCCTGCATTGAGTCTGATAAGTATTTTGTCAGGGCAAACAGAGAAGTGACTAATATAGACTTCCTCCATGTTGTGATGCAGCAGAGTGTGTGACCTTATCTGTAAATAGGGTCTTTGTAGACGTTAGCAAGTGTGGTGGGGGACCTGATGGTGAACTTCATAGCTGCCTGAACCATGAGTAATAAAAGCACATAAATCTATATGTAAGTTGTCTGTGGTACTCTGTCATCTCCACAGAAATGGGCCAAGAAGATTTAGATAAAGAATTCTGGGTACTTCTTACAAGAGCAGGATGTTAATTGGGTTTTCTCTCTCTTCATTTCCTTCTCTTCTCACCCCACTCCTGCCCAGTTAGATTCTGTAACAAGTTACCATAGACTGGATAACTCAGAAGAAGAGATAATTATTCTCAGAATTTATGGAAAGCATTCAGCCCTAGACTGGACATCAACATCATACCCGTTCCCTCCAAGGCTCAGGGACCACTGTGGAAGAGGGAGCAGAAAGAGTATAAGAGTCAGACGTGGTGGACATTTGCAAGAAAATGGTATTTATCAGCCATGGCAAGGCCATTGCAAACATGAACTCACAGTACATGTGACTATTTGTATAAGACTTGCACAAAACCAAGCTAGACAAAATCCTAGCATGGATTTGGAATGGGGGTTATGAAGTCCCACTCCATATTTGATGAATTATTGGCAATCCATGACTTCTAGAGGAAGAAAGTAAGTTTTCTTCAGTGATGTGGCTCCAGGAGGATACCCATGCTCCAGTAGATAGTCATATAGCCATGCATATACAGGAAAGCACTGAGTGGGTTTTTTAAAATCACATGAAACTGGGAAGTGAAGGTGGTGAGGACATAGGAGAGGATTTGGAGGAGAGGAAAAGGGGGTAGATTTAATCAAAACGCACCACTATGTGTATGTAGAATTATCAAGCAACAAAGAATTAATTTCATTGCTTAGGAGCCCAGAAATCTGCAATCCCAGGACAGTGGGGATGGCTGTTTCTGCAGACTCGGAAGGAGAGTCAGGATCATGCATTTCTCTTAGCTTCTTGTTGCTATTGGTAACCCCAAGTGCTCCTGAGCCTGACGATGCCTCCCTCAGATCTCTGCTTCCATGTTACTATCACATCTCTCTCTCTCTTATAAAGAGAAGATGCACTATTCACTTAGACTGGCCCACAGCTAGAATGGTCACATTTATATTATCTGCTATGATCCCTTTTTCCAAACAAAGCCATGATCCCAGCAACCAGTTAGATACGTGTTTGGGGATCATCATTTTGACCCAGTATAGCTGGCACATGTCACAATCACATGCACACAAATATCTCAGACCTTCTCTGCAAATGTCCCCATCGCTCCTTCACCCACACTCAGACAGTTCTCCATCCCTGTTCTCCCCAGCTAATTCTGCCCTGTGTGATGCAGTGGGATCCCCAGCATCTGCACTTGTGCTAATCGACACCCTTTCTAGGCAGGCTTAAAAACAAATCTCTTTAACAGGCAGGGGAGGGAGGGTGATAGAAAGCCATCATTTCCAGCTGCAAGTCTTTCCACTGAGTAAACAACCAGGGGACTATTTTCTTCTTATGTCAATGACAAGATTCCAGCTTAATTCATCCAGTATTTTCCAGGGCCATTGGCTCCTGAGGCTGGGTCCTCTGTTGGTCTGCATGTCAACATTTCACATTTGCATACCTTTGAGGTTATCTTGATGTTGTCACCTCTGGTCTTTGAGATGCATTATAAAGTGTCTGAGGTGACATCTAGTCTTCAAGAATAAATGTTGAACTACTTTTTTTGTTATTTTGTGGCCAAGTGCAGATTTCAGCTCAGGTGCCCCAGGGAAATAACAGGCAAATACTCAGAGCCTGTGTATAACTATAAAGATGGATGCCAATGTATATCTTCATAAGTATGCATGTTCGCACAGGGTTTGTCAATTGTTTGAGAACCCCATATATATCCTTACATTTTCCTTCATCCACTTACATAGTATTCAGTCTCTTGATTATTTCCCTCTCCAATGTTTCTCATTTGCAAGGAAATTCCAAGGTTCAAACTGAGAATCTCTTTAAACATACTGCTTGTAATAATGTTTTCTGTTTCCCCAATCAATTCTGTAACTTTTTGTTACTACTTGCTTTATGAATTTCTGGTAAATGTTATGGCTGCATTCGTTACTAAGAACTATGTGTTCTTGAGCGTAGATGCATCTTAACTTTCTTGTTGTCCATTTTCACATACTCAGTTTAATGACAAGCCCAGTTGTTGCTCAATTCAAATTTTATCCTATTTATTCAAGGGCCAGGCATGAATATATCTACTTAATATCTACCTAGCTTATGTAGGGGCTACTTTATCATGTATCATCAAGCAGGGATTATCAAAGTAGAATTCCTAATGTATTTTGCAATATTCCCATTGATTATGTGAACTGATCCCACAGTAGTAGAAAACAAATAGCAGACCAGCGCCAGGGCTTTGGGGCTGGTGTACTGTCCAAACTCTGTAACCACGAGAGTAAAGAACACCGAATTGCTTCCTGGCTTGTTGTTTTCCTAAAGTCAGATTCCCGGAGATCAAGTTTACTCAGAACAAATGAACACCTGTGCTTGGGTTTTGCTTATTGATTTAGGGACTACAATGTTTCAAAGTGGGGGAAAACGTTCTAAAGGGGAAATCGGGTGACAGCCTTACATTGAAAATAGCCTAGCAAGAGGAGGGATCCTCAAGTGACTGCAGTGACCAGAAAGGTTCTTGAGTTCTTTGCAGCAGGAACACTTACTGTACATTGCAAATAATACAGAAGAGGGTTAGAAAGGCAGGGTTTCTGCTCCCCTAAAATTATTTGGACAGGAAGCAGGTGGATACAAATCTCCAGCAGAAAACAGAGATACCGTTTCATAGGGGAGAGAATTGTAGTATTGGGGTGTCTCTGAGAGTGGCAGAGCCTTTCTCAGCTCTGGCTGTGGTTAGCTGGGGAGGGGAAGATAGGATGATGGGAGCTCAATACTCCCAGTGCTACCTCAGTACCTCCTCTCAGTTTCTGACATGTAGTCATTCACAGATCCTCTAGGCCGAGGTGCCCATTTAGGAGATAACAGGGAACTAGGGACCAGACTGCCCTCCTGACGTCCCAGGCCAGCAGCAAGGATGTTTTTGGAATTCTGGATATTCTTGGGCTCTGTCTTACTAAGGATTACCATGGCTATGATGAAAAGCCACAATCAAAAGAAACTTGGAAAGGGAAGGGTTTACTTGAAGTACACAGACTGAATCACGGTCCACTGAAGGAAGTCACAGCAGGATCTCAGACTGAGCAGGAACCTAGAGACAGGAGCTCATGCAGAAGCCATAGAGGGGTGTGGCTTGCTAGCTTATTCTTTATGGCTTGCTCAGCCTGCTTTCTTATCGAACTCAGGACCACCTGTCCAGGGGTGCCACCACCAGAAATAGGCTGCCTCCCCACATCGATCACCAATTAAGAAAATGTTCTTCAGCATGGCCTACATCCCAGTCTTTAATTTCTCTCCTTTCAGATGTCTTCAGTTTGTGTCAAGCTGACGTAAAACTCGCTATGACGGGCTCCCTGCCCTCTCTGACCAGTTTCTGTCCCCTGTTCTCATTGTTTTCAACAGCAAAAGAAAGGTAACTGGAGCAAGGAGAGCCTAGTGGTTCCCAGATCAGATCAGCATTCCCAGGTCTGGAGTCTGGTATGGTTTGCCTGGCTGGATTTCAAGATTTCCCTTAAACCAAGGACTTCTTTTTAGTTACCACTGTCTGCCATTTTGATGGAGAATGTACCTGCGAAGCTGTGTCTATTCTACCCTGTATATTGGTGACATATCGCATGTCTCCTTAGTACCGTAGGCCCACAAATCTGAGGTAACTATGTCTACTAGATGTCCTCAAGGGATGTGTCCCCTGCCTCTCATTTGGCATTTGTGAGCTGATGAGACCTAGACCTTGTCAGTGCAGTAACAAAGTAGATGCCTGTAACTTCAGGAGGTTTAAGGGTTTGTGTGCGATTGTGGGCCCAGTGGAGAAAATTCAGGTTCCCATGACCTTGACACCTGGTGATATACCAATAAGTATTAAATTATACAGTAAAATGAGCCTTACTGACATAATGAAGTATACCCACAAGGGACATGAATATCAATATATGACAGTGGGCTTTCTTGGCGAGCCCACGTACTCCAAGGTATTCCTCAAAGGAGCATCAGAAGAAGCAGAAGGTGAACTACACTGCTTCCCTCTTCTCTCATATGTATATGATATGTATATGATGTATACATATGATGCATTTGTATATGATATATATGTATATGATGTACATGTATATAGATAGATGATAGATAGATAGATAGATAGATAGATAGATAGATAGATAGATAGACAGATAGATGCATATGCATCTATAGATGTACATGATGCATCTGTAGCTGTAGCTGTACCTGTATCTGTGTATGTATATGTACATGATGTATATGATATACATGATGTACATTATGCATATGTATATGCATCTGTATATGTATATGATATATATGTATATGATGTATGTGTATGTATGTGTGTATGTATATGTATAGTGTGTGTGTGTGTGCTTGTGTGTGTGTGTGTGTGGTCACAGAGCTTGGACAGGACATCAGCTTCAATGCCCTACCTTTGATCTGCTCAATTCTTTTAATCTCAAGTGAGCTAGGTCCTAATTTTTTATGTAGGCTCACACTGGAAAATACCTTGGTATTTGCCTTGCAATGTCCTAAGAAGAAACTTCAAGAATTCGAGGCTGGAACTACAAAACCCAGAGCTGATAAGTTGAGTATTGAGCCATTAATTTGTAAGGATTTGTTATGGTGACAACACAATTGGAGCACACCTAAGTCTTGAATGGAAATGCCTGTCCATCTCAAGGGCTGAGACAAGTCCAGGTCCTCTGGATGCTTCCGGTGCCCAGAGAGCAGAAAGAACAGCTTTACATGATAGCCATTTGCATAAGTCGAAGCCTCTCTGACACAGTCAGGAGCAAAACATGATTCCACCGGTTTTATTTAAAGTCTGTATGCTCTCAGTGACATTTTAGTTCACTCCTAACATGTCCCCTCTAGCACTCGCTGTTGGGTAACACATTTTACTTGAAGTTAGAATAAGGCTCCAGATTTTTATGCAAATCTTTTCCCTAAGCAAACTATAAGCCTGGGGCTTTCACCAAAGCTGGTTCTAAGTGGATCAGCGGGGACTACACAGAGGAAGAAGAAAAGGTGCTCTGACCTACAGCCAAGGTCAAACAGGATAGAACCGCCATTGGGCTTTGGGTGACACTCAAGAAGCAGAGCTGGAAGCCCAAGGGCAATGCTATGAGGCCCTAGTATGCAATTTTTATTATATTTAATGCCACCCTGGTTAGCTGCCCTCTATAGCTTTCTTTCCTGCTCTGATTTCTTTTTTTTTTAGAACTCACTACTGTATGACTCTCTAGAGTGTAAACTCTACTACAAAGACAGCAATTTACATGTCTGTACCAACTATAGTGTTTAGACCTATGACTAACATGGGAGGTAAAATGGTCACCAGAAACAAAAAGATCTGTGGTCACATTTGAATTTCAGAAAGATTAGCAGGGTCTACTACAGGTGCAGATCTGTAATTCTAGCTACTGAAGGATTATGAGCCAAAGTTATCCTGGGCTACCTGGCAAATCCTAAATCAGCTTGAACAGCTTAGCAAGGCCCTACCCCAGGCAAAAAGTTCAGCTTATTAAGGTCCTGTGCCCAGAGGAAAAAATACACTAAGGACAGGGGATGTTGCTGAGGGGAGAGCATTGCTAAGGGTGCTTGAAGACCTAAGCTAAATCCTCAGCATGGCAAAAAAGACAGGAGGTGACAAGGAGGGACAGAGAGGCCTCTTAAAGGTCTTACACGGACAGCTGATTAGACTGAGGGGCAGTTTTACTGTGGAGGCTGGGGACATCCCTGAGACAGGGAGGCAATAGGCTCTCACAGTAGTTATGGAGCAGTGCAAGGGAGCCATGACTATGTATGTGGTCTAATGACCAGCTCTTGAAAAGGAAAGAAACAGAATCTGTGGGGGTCCTCAGTGGCTAAGGTACTGGTGTGGAAGCTTGAGGACCTGAGTCATGATCCACAGAACCCATAGGTTTTATTGGAGTGTTGTTGTTGCTGCTGCTGCTGCTACTGCTGTTGTTTAATGTACATAAATGTTTGACTTATGTGTATGCATATGCACCATGTACATGCCTAGTGTTTAATTCCAGAGCAAGGCATAACATCCCCTGGAACTAGAATTAAAAACTCTTGTGAGCCTTCCTGTGGACTTTGGGAATTAAACCCTGGTCCTCTGAAAAAGCAACGAGTGCTCTTAATCACCGAGACATCTCTCCATCCCCTACAAAACACAACACAGAAACATACCCATGGTGGGAATCTGAAATCCCAGTCCTCCTTCAAGATGGGAGGGAGAGAATTACTTAGAAGGGTGCTGGATGGTGATTCTGGATTATACAGTGCAGTGGCAGAAACATCTAAGAGGTCTTGCCTCCTGTGGAAGGTGAGGACAGACTCCTGAAAGCTGTTCTCTGACCTCCATATGGGTGCTGTGCCATAAGGGCTTCATACATAAATGTTTTTAATATTTGGGAAGGAGAAGGGTGTATGCGTTTATGATGCATATATAATATTGAGTCTGAATTTGTTCAAACCCAGACACTATTCCAGATGCCAACAAGTGCTTGCTGACAGGAGCCTGATATAGCTGTCTCCTGAGAGGCTCTGCCAGAGCATGACAAATACAGGGGTAGAAGCTCACAGCCAACCATTGGACTGAGCATAGGATCCCCAATGGAGGAGCTAGAGAAAGGACCAAAGGAGCTGAATGGGTTTGCAGCCCCATAGGAGGAACAACAATATGAACTAGAACCCCCAGAGCTCCCAGGGACTAAAACAACAACCAAAGAGTACACATAGAGGGACCCATGACTCTAGTCGCATATGTAGCAGAAGATGGCCTTGTCAGGCATCAATAGGAAGAGAGGCCTTTGCTCCTGTGAGGGCTCAATGCCCCAGTGTAGGGGAATGCCAGGACCAGGAAGCAGGAGTGGGTGAGTTGGTGAACAGGGGGTTGGATGGGGGGGGGGAGGAGATGGGGGTTTTCTCAGAGGGGAAACGAGGAAAGAGAACCAGAACCCCCAGACCTCCCAGGGACTAAAACAACAATGTACATAAAGTAAATATCTAATAAAAAATTTAAAAAAATAAAGGGCACAATTTACAAATTATAAGCTATATGGTATTTTTATTATAAATTCCACGCAGCACACTGTCTCTTACAATGTGCTTTGATTCATTCTGGCAGGATTCTTCTATGTCCATAGAGAACTCATGATCCACTTGATGTGGAGTTTAGATCTGACAGTGAACAGGGTTTAAGTCAGTGTGCATCTCTCTCTCTCTCTCTCTCTCTCTCTCTCTCTCTCTCTCTCTCTCTCTCTGTGTGTGTGTGTGTGTGTGTCTCACACTCTGTGTGTGTGTGTGTGTGTGTGTATGTGTGTGTGTGTGTAGAAGAGAAACAGAGACAGAGAGAGGTGTGAGTGTCTATGAGGGTATGTGTCTCGCACTGTGTGTGTGTGTGTGTGTGTGTGTGTGTGTGTGTGTGTGTATTTTCATAAGTGTGTGGACATTAATATCAAGTGTTTTATTGTTCATTCTCTATCTTAGTTTTTTGAGACAGGGTCTCTCCCTGGACCTGGAGCATATTGATTGACTAAGATGACTGGCCGTTAACCCTGAGGATTCACCTGCCTCTCTCTCCCCAGCACTGAGATTAACAAACCCTTACATGCTCAGCACATGGATGCTTTTGGTCTGAACTCAGCTCCTCATTTTTCTTCAGTAAGCACTTTAACGACTTTCCTGGTTCCATTTCTGTTGCTGTGATAATTTTCTGACCATGAGGAGACTTAGGGAGAGAGTGGTCAGTCTATTCCAGCTTAATTCCAGGTTAGAGCTGGGTGCTGGCATTGTTATTCCTGTTGACGAGAGAGACGAAGTGTGAACATAAGCATGTGTGTCACAGCTTCACTCTGGTCACTGGAATATTTTCATTTCTTTGCTGAGTGGTTTAATAGTTTTTCATGCTAGATGTCTGTGTCCTCAGATTTCTTTCTGTTCAGATCATGATAGTAAAGAACACTACATACTTTTACATTTCATATGTATCTGCCAACATTTTCTCCAGTACTTTCTTCTTTTAGACAGAAAAAACAACAATAAATTGATTCTGGTTGGAGCCATTTGCCAGTATCCAAGATGAGAAGATATTGCCCACGGCTGATCTCAAGATACCACTGTGACATCACCTAATGCAAGCCCATGGCATTACATGGGCAGGCTATCTGCCATGTGGTTACCATGGCATATGTGCATCCCAAGGTCACAGTGTCAGTGTTAGGGGGTTAGGAACTGGTGGCTTTACTGCATTATATCTCTTCAGCTGTAATTTCTTTAATACAAGTTCATATAATTTCACTTTTGAGAATTATAGAGTCTATAATTATTTGAGACTATAGAATTATAATCTCTCCCTCTGAAACCTTAAGTGAAAATAAACATCTTTATAAGTTGTCTTTGGTCATAGTACTTATTACATAACATGAAAGCAGATTAATTCTGGTGGGATTAAAATTATAATCCTAGTCCACATTTACTTAGAATCCCCAAGTGACCTGTCTTGAATTTTTACAATTACAAAATATCAATTTTAAATGGGTACAAACTTAACAAGACATGGGCAGAGTCTCTGTGGAGAACAGCAAGACACTGTAACACTGAATGGTCTATGATATCTATAGATATAGTAACAATAAAAACATTGATTAGAAACTTTTGCTAAATATCCTAAAGATGCAAGGTAGAACCATCCTGAAATGTTGAAATGGCAACAAAAGAATCACTCATTGGGAGAGCCTCTATGAATAAGATTAAGGTAAATTGTCAGTCTATGCCAGTTGAAACTGTATGGCAGAAACACAACCATGCAAATAAGTCAATAAAAATCCAGGCACATGAGGGACTTTAGTATCTATTTATAGTGGCATTTTGTAACATAGGAGAAACCTGATCTGAAAGCATGTTGTGTTCAAAATTAAGACTGTAAGAATGCTCAGAGGGTAAAGGCAGTTGCTGCAGAGCCTGATGACTTGTGTTTGATCCCTTCCTCTTGAGGGAACAAAGAACTGGCTCCCACTTGCTGCCCTCTGACAGCACAGGTCCTCCACGTTCATGCATGGCATGCCTCCATGTGTATGCACAATAAATGTGAAAAATAAATAAGTTCAAAGTCTACTAAATGACAGTCAGTGCCACTCCTTACCAGAAAACACGCAGAATGAAAGTCCACTAAGGTCACTCTTTTATGTCATTATACTGGAAAAAAAAATACAGCTTTTGATGAGATACAATAAAATGGCCGTTTTTGTGCTCAGCTATTTCAGATGGAAACCAACCACTTTGTGGGCCTCACTGGAGATTGACAAGTTGTGAATTTGCAGTGATACTTCTAGGATGTTACACCACCACCTTGCATAACTATACCTGATCTGTATCTCAGAAATTGCAGTAATTTTTATAGCTGATGTTCTGGATTGTTTTAATGAGTGAGTTCTCTCTCTCTCTCTCTCTCTCTCTCTCTCTCTCTCTCTCTCTCTCTCTCTCTCTCTCTCTCTCTCCTCCTTTCTCACTTTATTAGTGGCACATAAAATAATGTGTGCCTTATCAAGGAATTGAAGATTTCATGGTGTCCATTAGGGGAAATTTCTCTTTATGACAGGATTCAGGGAAAACTGTGAATCAGATCATGAAGAACATGCATGATGCTCCACTCAGGCAAAAATATGGAATGTATGCTCACTATTCCACTTATACATTTACATTCAAACTATGAATTTACATAATCCAGGCTGGCCTCGAACTCACAGCCCTTCTGTCTTCCAAGTAGCTAGGACTGCAGGCATTTACCATCACACCTGGCCTTGACATACAAATTCATGAATGGATGCATATACTATGTCTATGCATATGTGTGTGCACATATACCCTCATACACACAACATCTTGCTTGCACACGTGTATAATTACTGTAAGATCCTACCCTTATACACACAACATCTTGCTTGCACACGTGTATAATTACTGTAAGATCCTAGTATTCCTAAATGCACCTAAAAAGGGGCTGGTGGCTGGAAGAGAGAATACCACACTCTGCTTCATGTTCTATACATGTCATGCCTAATGGATATATCATTTTTTTAAAAAAATGACCATAATTATAACCAGGTGTGGTGGCATATAGCTTTGATCCCAGCCCTCAGGAGGCAGAGGCAGGTGGATCTCTATGAGTTCAAGACCAGCCTCACCTACATAGTAAATTCCAGGACAGACAGAGCTACACAGTGTGATCCTGTCTTAAAAGTACAACAAAACAAAATGTCACCACAATTACAAATTCCACTGTGCGTGCTTCAGCCGCTGCTTTGTGTGACCTCTGCAACCATGTCCGCTATAGATGCAATATGTATGTAAGTACTACCCACTGGTCCTAGGGAATTAAAAGGTGAAGGCAGCCCCTACTGCAAATCATTCTTTATCCTGAGCCATTAAAATGTTCCTTCCTTGTCCTGTGCAGTATATGTAAAAATCATAAAAGCCTTTTTTAAAAGTATATTTTAAGCTGTCTGGACTTAAGAAACTAATCCAATTCTAATGAATTTTGTAAAGATCCTTTCTATTTTTCTTATTACAAAGGGAACATGTTCTCAGGGGCAGGAAAGATTCATTCTAGAAATTTCTATAATAGGAAAGAAGATCTTTTCAGCAAAGGAGAGAGAGAAAGAGCCATCAGACCAGTCAGGCCTGTGTTCAGCTGTGTTTGGTATTTTGGAGAACAGTGATTTTTATGTATTGACAAGGTCGTCTTGACCCAGCTAATGTCAAACACTGGCTTCAAAATGTATGTCAGAATGTCCTGTAAATCAAAAACACACACTAAACTTTCCTGCTGCTTGTTTAGATGTGGTGTCATGACTTGAGCCACACAGGAGGCTCGGGCCTACCCATGCAGGTTCCCAAGACCATTGGTAAATCCACATCATCAAGTTCAAAGTGGGCAAGGTCTTAAGTCAAGCACCCAACACCTGGATAAAATGGTCACACCATTCTGCTGTAAAATTTAACTCAAAACTTGTAGAGGGGAGGCTGGAGAGCTAGCTCTGTCAGTAAAATACTCACCATACAGGCATGAAACGTGTGTGTGGTCACCAGAACCTACATAAATCACTGTGTGCAGACACACACTTGGAGGTGGTAGAAATTAGCAAATACCTGGAGTGCAACCAGCCTATCCTGCATAGCAGGCTGTAGGCCAGTAAGAGACTCTGTCTCAAAATGATGGTAACAAGAAGAAGGAGGAGGAGGAGAAGGTGGCACCTGAAGAACAACAGCTGAAGTTGTCTTAGCCACTCACACTCACCCCTGTGCATGTACACAGACACACAGACACAAAGACATACACAGGTACACAGACACAAACACACACATACACACACATATAGACACACACAGAGACACACACAGGAACACATAGACTGACACAGACAAACACACATACATATACAGACACACACATACACAGATACACACACATACATAGACACACACATACACAGATACATACATATATAGACAAATACACACAGAGACACACACAGACACAAACATACATACACAGACACACACATGCACACACATAAACACACTATAATCTACACAAAATGCACACCATAGCTCCAAGAATATAATTGGAACAGAGCTGAGATTTGGTAATCATGATGACTACAGTGGGGTTGGGATTTAGGCTGTGGATTTAGGGTATTGAGGGAAACTCAACCCCTGGGTAAGGTGATGATGGTGTTGTTATCAGGGCAGGGTGACCTTCAGGAAATCTCCACTCAGCCTTGGCTGCACACACACACACACACTCAGGGAGAATACATGAGAAAAACAAATAAAAATCCCGTGTTTCTCTGAGTGAGTGTTTAAACTTGACACAGTCTGCAGAGAGCTTCTGGGAAGCCTCACTTTGGCCATCAATTTGAAAGTTTGCTCTGACACTGCTTCACCTGAGCCTCAGCCTGCAGCCTCTGTCATAGCCCTTCTTCCACCCAACTGTGTCAACCTGCGTCTCCCTCTCAGCATCATCCCCTTGGGGTCTCAGGCAGACCCCACAGCTCCTGCTTCACGGAGAACCTAGACCGAAATGGCTTCCTGAAGACAAAACTCACAGGCTGTTAAATGTACCCACTGGAAGTGTGCAAATCAAAGGCTTAGCCGGGTTCAAACACATGTACAGCTAACCGCCCCAGCATTTCTACAGAAATGAAGATTGTTATCGATTGAATGTGTCCCTCTAAAATGCATCCACTGTATCTCTAAGGTCCAGTGTGATGATGTAAGGGATGATGTCACCTTTAAGGGGTGACAGGGATTGAATGGGGTTAAGAGGTTGGACCCTTAAAAGTAAACATTACAGTTCTCTCTTGCCTCTTCCAGTAACATTGTCTTCCACTTCTGCCTCCTACCCCCTTCTCCCCTTCCTCCTCCTCTCCTTCCTCTTTTTCTTCTGCTTCTCTTGCTTCTGTTACTAGTACTACTTCTCACCCTCCTTCTCCTCCTCTCCTTCTCCTCCTCCCCCTCCTCCTTGTTCTCTTCCCTCTCCACATCTGCATCTCCCCTTCTTCCTCTCCTTCTACCTCCCTCTTTCTCACCTTTCTTCTGTTCCTCTTCCTCCCCCTTCTCCTCCTCCCCTTCCTCCTCCACTCCTACTTCTCCCCCTCCTCCCTCCCCTCTTCCTCCTTCTCCTTCTCCTCCTCTCCTTCCCCCCTCTTTCTGCCTTCTCCTCCCCCCTTTTTCTTCTCCTTTGCTTCCTCCTTCTCCTCCTCCTCCCCCTCCTCCTTGTCCTCCTCCTTCTCCACCTCTGCATCCTTCCCCTTCTCCTCTCCTCTCCCTCCCTCCTCCCCCTTCGCCTTTCTTCTATTCCTCTCCCTCCTCCTCTTCCTCCTCCTTCTCCCCATGCCCCTGTCTTTCTCTTCCTGACATGATGAAAAGATGGGCCTCTGTAAGTGAAGAGGAACACCTTGACCTTGGGCTCTACAGGCCTAGAACTGTAAGGGATAAATGACTGCTGCAGCAGCCCCTCAATCTAGCATTTCAGCCTCATTGACCTAGCACAGCTTTCCACACCCACGCCATACCCTTTTCTTCCCATTCTAACATAAGGTCATTCAACAGCTTGTCTCAAAGTCAATTTGCAGTAGCCCCTGAGAGTCTCCCTCTCCCGTGTCTTGCTGTCCCTGCTCCAGCCAAATTCTTCATATCCATGTTGACAAGAGTGGTAGCCCTCTTGTGTTTGAACACTCTTTGTTCTTTCTCTGATTCTTGCTCACATCAGTAATTCACTCCCATTTTTTTTCTAAGAACATTTCCCAGTACCAACTGTGGAGTGGAAAGTGGTCCCTTCCCTCTGATTCCAGATAAGGAAAGCTGTAAATAATTTAAAGTTCCCGCTGTGCAAAATTGCCCAAACAGAAAGTGCATTTTTTATGCTTGGCACTGAGGATGGTAAGATAAGAAATTGTGCCAATTTTCCTACAGGTAAAATTTTAGCTGCTTTCTAACATAAGCACTTTGACTCAGAAATAAGAAACATAATGAGATTCCTTGCAAGGCTTGTCAGCATTAATGTGGGGCCATAGAAATAATAGCCCACTTTTACCTTTCTCTCTCACACACACTCAGAAAAAAAAAAAGAGAGAGAGAGAGAGAGACACAAAATTACTGTGCCTGGGACCATTAAGCCACACCCCAGGGCACAAAGACTGCACTTGCTAATGGCATCTACATTGCTACTGCAGTCACTTCTAATTTGCATGAAAAGATACTGTTCTTCAGCAAGAGATCCTGATGGATAGACTATTGGAATCTCTACACACTACTATATTTTAAAGCTTCCCTGTGACCTGTTTTTTTCCCTCTTAATTATCAAGTCACTGTAGAATAAGGCTGCCTCTGGCTTCATCTGGCCTAGTGTGCAAGGTGACCTCCATAAAATGTCCTGTGGTTTGTGGCAGGACAGCTGTGTTTTCTTCCTTCCTGACCAAGCTGCTCAGATGATACCAAAGCTTCTTTACAGAAGAGGAAGCAGGGAAGAGGGCAGGAAGGAGGAAAAGAAGGGGAAAGAGTTGAACTAACCCCTCCTCCTGTTAAATGGCCTCTGCAGATTCAGCTCATATGGCAATGGCTCTCTGTGATCATCACTGACCCTAACCTGTAAAAGCCTGCCTGAATCCAGGCTCTGGGTCTTCTTCACAGGGCAGCTGGCACAGGGGCCTCACTGTGGCAGGCAGGTCTGAGACATCACAGGCCATGCTGTGAAGCATGAGGTCTCAGGCACCCTGACCACACTGTGGCATGCAGCTTGCCAATCCCAGGCCCAGTTCTAGCTGCATCTGCTTCAGCATTAGCAGGGTTTCTTCCTGATACACCTTCCTCTTTGGTGCTCATTCTTTTTTTGTTTGTTTGTTTTGTTTTGTTTTTGTTTGTTTGATTTTTTGTTTTCCGAGACAGGGTTTCTCTTTGTAGCCCTGGCTGTCCTGGAACCTACTCTGTAGACCAGGCTGGCCTCAAACTCAGAAATCTGCCTGCCTCTGCCTCCCAAGTCCTGGGATTAAAGGCATGTGCCGCCACCACCCACCTTCTGTGCTCATTCTTATCTCTCCAATGAGTCACATTTCTATGGGTAAAGGGCATTTGGCTTGCCCACAGTGACATTTCCTGGGTCATCTGTCAGCCCCTATCAGCCCTCAACTTAAATGGGCTTGGGGAGCTCAGGAAATACCTCTAAGGTAATTTCTATGTAGTAAATAATGTTATTTGCATATAGTACTCTTATTTACTATTAATATTAATTAATATTAATCTAATATTAATAATATTAGTGTTCCCCTGATCCTGAGGGACCCTCTCTAGAATTACCTTTGACCCAGGTATCTCAATGACTGTGCTGAGATGTTCAGTGCCTTGAGAGACTATTGTCTTCAGTTCCATGGTGACTTGAGCACCTGTGGATCCCAAAAGACACATTTCACCCAGCTGAACTGAAACCCTCAGCTCCTACCCTTACTCCAAACAAGCTACATTCACTCTCATGGGAACATTAAAAATTTTCCAGACTGGACACATCACTGTCCAAATGAAAGTCCACTGAACTTGATGTGTTTTACAATCTATCCAAGAGAGAGACAAATGGCTTCCCGTTCTATGACTCCCGACAGTCACTAACTGAAAAGTTCTGGGGAGAGAGGGCTTGGGATGACTTACTTTGGAAGGTGCTAGAGGATTTTCAGGTTGGTCAAATAATGTTTGACAATGAGTAGTGTCCATCTTCCCTGAGCTTTTTGTGTCCCTCTTTGAGAATATCATCTCTGACTTAAGAAAAAGTCCAGATAAGTCTCTTGTCACGTAACTGAACCACAGGATAGAATGCCTGATAGCTGATCTATAAAAATCAACTGCCATCACACCTATACTTCCCTGGAGACCAGGTCTTAGCTTTGTAGATGGACAGTGACAGCCTGTTTGTGTCAGGATTTGGAGCCAATGGCCATCCCATTGGGACATTCGGCAGGGACATCAGGATTACACTCAGCTTCTGATGTCTTACCCATCGCTCCCCAGTGAATACACAAGTGTCCGAGGCAGAATGTGAGTCACACATTTAATATTTTTCACTTTCAAGCTTTATTGAATTATAAATTCCTGCTTGCTGGT
Organism: Mus caroli; assembly: GCF_978045245.1. Taxonomy (NCBI): domain Eukaryota; kingdom Metazoa; phylum Chordata; class Mammalia; order Rodentia; family Muridae; genus Mus; species Mus caroli. Next base: position 94,280,590 of record NW_028227272.1, read on the forward strand.
ATCTGCTGTGCAGCCTCCTCAGTGTTTAGGAGTGAGTTACTGAATTGTTGTTACAGTGCATAGCACATTCATCCTCAAATAGCACATGATGAAGGTATTGTGGGTGAATTTCCTTACATTTCTGTATTGTCATTAATAACTCCTAAATGATAATGAACGTCCCAGTGCCCTTGCCTGACTCTGAGGATGGAGCTTGTTTGAGATGTCTCTATAAAAAAAAGACAGCACAACCTGGGAGTGTTGGCACCTACCTATCATTTCAGCATTTGAAGCAGGAGGATTGAGTAAGTTCAAAGTGACCATGGGCTATGTAACAAGATCTCACTTCCAAAGACAAAATAAACAAACAAATAAATAAATAAAACAAAAAAGTAATTCATCACCGACAGATGTCTGTCTTCCTTCATATACTTGGGACAGGGCAGCCACAATGAGGTCACAGAGCTTTCCATCGCTCAAATGCAAGGGACAAACCCCTTGAGACCAGGACTAGAGGGCATTGAGAAAAATACACCTCTCCAGTCAGTCTTAGGGTCAAACTCCCACCCTGATAATAGCCATTTCCTGAAGATGGTTTTAAGTCTCTTTTCTGTTACTGTAATAAAACCAAGAGTGAGTGGTTAATAAAGAAGACAGGTTTATTCTAGCTCCTGTTTGTAGAGGCCGAAATTTCACAATTTTGTAGGAGGTCTGTGCTGTTTCATAACAAGGCAGAAAAGAGGGTAAGTGTGTACCTGTGGGAGGTACTCAGGAACACACTGCCATTATAGCTAATCCAGCCAGAGAACTCCAGTCATCTAGTCCGCTTCCTGTGTGTGTATGTTATGTGTGTTACACATTCAAGTGCTTGAGTTCTTGTGAACTCACGTGTATACACACTTGTGGAGACTGAAGGTCAACATTGCTATCTTTATCGATATCTCTTTATGGTAGACTTAATGTGGAGCTTCTATTGAATCTGGATTTCATAAATTCAGCTAGACTGGCCAGCCAGGAAACCCCACCCAAAGATCCTCTTATCTCCATGTTACCAGTGCCAGGGTCACAACTGTACATGCCCCATGTCTAGCATTTATGTGAGTGCTGGGGACTGATCCAGACTCAGGTCTTATTGACTGAGCCATCTTCCCACTTCCCAGCATACTATAATGTCAACCAAGCATCATGGAGGGAACTGACCATATTCCAGATACAAAGAAGTATTGTTTCCTTAGAGCAGAGCAACCTGACTCAAGTTCTATCTAATGTTACAAACGTTTTTTACAAATTACATTTGTGGGTAGCATGCTAAAGTGAAGTGATACTAAAATGTTCCAGGACACCCGGCAATGCAGTTCTCCTGTTTGACAGAATCCACTTTAACATGAAAAGGTTATAAGAGGGACAGACTAGGAAGGTCAGCAAGATCCTTCTGGCTATCTGCACAGCCCCTCATCAATTATGTGGAGAGAAAATACTTTTCTGTTTCTAAGTTCTAAATAAAGTTTTCCACAGATTTGGTACTCTGGGATCACATAAAGTCTTGGGAATTAACTTACCAGAGCATATATATATAATAAGACATCCCAAAGACACTCTAAGAGGCTGTGTTTACAGCAGAGGAAATGAGCCCTGAAACTGGAGGCATTGTTAGGACATGGATCCTGGCCACAGCACTTGCTTCATCCTTGAACACAGAACTCCATACCAGAAGAGGACAGTGAGAATCCAGAATCCCTTTCTCACAGCCCCAAGGAACAGGTGAGAGAGCAACTGCTTCTCCCTCCTGTTGACTGCAGAACAGGCTGGGAAGGTTGTATGCACCAAGTGACTGGCCTGGCACTGAGATTAAGAGCCAGGGTATGAGAATCTTATGGTCCTTCTTTAAATCACCAGGGATCTCTAATCCTGAATATCCCATATGCACATTACAAAGGCAAATACTAGGAAACCAGGAAGAACTCAAAACAGATGGAAGAGGCTTACACCACGCCTCTCTCATGTTGCCTGTGGCCAGTAGCAAACACAGGACTGAAGGGAAATCAGGGAGGGAATTCTCTGGGTCTTCTATTCTTGTTTTCTTTGCCAAGTGTATATAGCATTGAACTGCAGTTAATTTCATCAGAGTTTCCCAGTTTCAAGCCTAGGTAGGATAATGCTTTATGGCTTCCCTGTGCATGCAGGGACACTGAGGAGCCACCAGCGTTTTAACCACTAGATGCCAATAAACCACACCTACCAGGAGTGGGGCCAGACACAGCCAGATAACAAGCACGAGGGGGGAGTGAGCTCTATGGACAGCAGCTGTTTGGCTTGCGTGTGTGTTTTTAGCATTTTCTTTCGCCTTTGATGTACACATAATATTGCCCATATGAAGTATGCATGAACATATGGTAGCATGGGGTCTATTGTAGTGTTTTCAAAAATGTAACACTATATAAAAATAAAATTAGGGTTATATACAATAATAAAACTAGGGCTATTCGTAATGGGGATCTTCAAATCTGCACAGGCTTCCCACGTGTGTGCTATGCTGTTCCTCATCCCCTTCCATGCAGTGGACGCCTCGTGCTCCTGCCTAACTGGAACATGGTGCTCATGAACCAGCCCCTTCCCACACCCTTTTCTCCTGCGCTGCGCAGCCTCTGCAGAGCCCTATTCTACTTCCACTTCCTGGAGAGTCTACTTCCCCTGTGAGTGAGATCACGAAGCATTTATCTTTCCTGTGATGGCTCATTTCACTTAGCACAGTGCAGATGCATCTGTACCAGCACTCCGCTATGTACTTGTACACTCCCTCTCCTATTGATCCACTGATCAAGCATTAGGTTGGTTTCTTTCAAAACACAGTTATATGTTTCTGTTTTAATCCCAGGTGTGGGGTTAGAGGCTGCTTCACAGCAGGTGATTATGGTTTGCCTCCTACATTAGCGGGGGTGTGATTTTACCAGCTGCAGATAGTTTAATTCTGGGGACTCTGGAAAGGGTATGAATGGGAAAGATTTGTGGCCTGTGGTCACTGCTGCTGGTCTGTGCTGCGGCTGGTTCCTGTTGCATCTGCTATTGCTGGATTGCTGGGTTGCTGGATATTCTGACTACAGAGATTGGACTTGCCTCAAGGTACCTATGTCCTTAATCACCAGGAAGTAGTCTATAGAGGTCTATTCCCCCTTTTCCCTCTAACCTTCTTTATGTCCTTCCTCTCTAGTGCTGGGGGATTGGAAAGAGATAGAGGTATAAAAACCGAATAAAATAGCTTTTAAAAAATAGCACCAACAGGCATCAGGCACATATACAATACACATACAAGCAAAACAATCACACACATGAAATAAAATAAATATTTAAAATGTTTATTTTTGTAAAAATAAATAGAACTACCACATGATGTAGCCATTGTACTACAGCGTACATATTCAAGGGAATGAAGACGGAAAATTATTGTGTGACAGGTCCATGTGACATCAATGTCTCTATACCCCTCTCATGTGTGAGTGATGGCTTCAATCAGATAGGCTGGAAGAGGCCACACTCAGAGAGGGGCTTCCCTTGGAGGCTGAGCATGGTGTCTCCACTTGTGTCCTGAATCTGTACCCCACCATCTCCTCTCAGACACTTGTTTTCCTGGGCTGTGGGTTCAGACTCTTTTGTGCTCACACTGAAACCTAAATAACTTGGTTAGCCCATATCCTTCCTCTCTCCACATCTCCTTCAGTTACATCCTGCCATGGTTAATATTGATTGGCAACTTGACAAGATCTAGATTCAGTTGGAGACAAACCTCTACTCATGTCTGTGATGGAGTTTATAGACTGGGATGAATGAGATGGGAAGACTCACCCTAAATGTGGGTGACACTGTACAAGGGGCTGGGGTATGGACTTCATACAAAGAAGAGAGCAAAAAGACATATATATGTCTGTGTCATTTCTGTGTGTGTGTTATTGCTGTCTCTCTCAATCTCTCTCTGTGTCATCTTTCTCTGTGTTATCTCTCTGGGTATGTTCTCTCTCTCTCTCTCTCTTTCTCTCTCTCTCCTTCCCTATCTCTGTGTCCTTTCTCTTCCTCTCTGTCTCTCTCTATGTGTCATCTCTGTGTGTTATCTCTGTCTCTCTCGATCTCTCTCTGTGTCTATGTTTGTCTCTGTGTCATCTCTCTGTGTTATCTCTCTGTGTATGTCAACTCTCTTTCTCTCTCCCTCTCTGTCTCTGTGCTCTCTGTCTCTCTGTCTGTCTGTCTGTCTCTCTCTCTCTCTCTCTCTCTCTCTCTCTCTGTGTGTGTGTGTGTGTGTGTGTGTGTGTGTGTGTCCTAACTACAGATACAGTGTGACCAGGTGCTTCATGTTCCTGCTGCCATGACTTCTCCACTATGCTGGAACTGACACTCAAAACTCCTGGGTCAAAATTAACCCTCCCTCCCTTAAGTTAGTGAGAAAAAATGGTGAATTCACACCTCTGCCTACCATAATCAAATATCTCTGCTCCCTAGGCACAGCATTAATCAAGTGTCTAATTTAACTTCCTCCAACGCCTTGTGGCATGGAGACCATCTCCACCCTCTCCATGAGGGCACAACTTCTCGGAAAGCTCTACTTGATGAACATGGAGCACACTAGTACATCTGTCAAGTGTGGTGTCAGGTATGATCCCTCGTCTGACTCCAGACCCATGTTCTATCTATAGTCCCTGCATAGCATCCTATGGTCCTTCAATGTTCTAGAACACTAATGACTTCAGATGTTCCATCACTTTTACCCTGACATACCATGTCATGTAATGAATGCTTGGGACATAGTGTGTAACTTCTGTGTGTCAAGCTGGCAACACACGAACTTTTGCCCTTCTTTACTGTACATCATGCTGATGCCTGTGCATGTGTACAGCACGCCCCACACTTTAGACAGGCTGGGATCTCAAGCCAGGAAACCCCTTTACCAGGGGAATAAAGATCTGTTTGCAAACACAGACCCTGTCCTGTCTGCTCTGCCCTGTGGCCAATCTGAAGCACTATAGACAGTTTGTTTAGCCATTTCTTTATGTTCCTGAGAGTTCACATCTTTTCAAGGATACTAAGGAATTAAAGCCATGGTTTCTGTTTTATCTGCCGCACAATGGCCTGACCGACATTATGGAGTAATGACCCACTGTGAGAATGTTGTAAAGATAACTTAACTCTCCTCTCTCCTTCTTGAGTTCCTATCCCCTGTAACGAACTCCAGAAAAAATTTTGGCACACCTCAAAGTCTTCCCTTGATCCACATTGGATATTTCTACTGCATTGTGTTTTTCTAAAGAAATTGCAAGACTACTACTAACCACTAATAAAGTAGTAGTAGTAACTACTAGTAGTTAACTAGTAGTAGTAATAGTAACTACTAGTAGTTAACTACTAACATAGTAGTAATAGTAACTACTAGTAGTTAACTACTAACATAGTAGTAGTAATAGTAACTACTAGTAGTTAACTACTAACAGTAGTAGTAGTAACTACTGCTATTAACATAAATGCCAGAGATGCCAGAAATGGAGCACATGGCAAATGCCAACAGTAGGCATCATAGAGTCTAATAGGCCAGCACTAATGCTATGCTATTTTTATAGGAACTAGACAAGTCACTCAACTCCAGGTGTTAATGAATGGAAGTGCTATTGTGTTATGGTGTGACTGTACCCCTGAAGTCACAGGTTGAAACCCGAATCCCCAGTGGGACTGAATTAAGAGATGGAGACAGTGAGGAGTGTATAGGTCATAAGGAGCTGGTGTCTCTCTATGAAAGGATAGTGTGAGAGTGGGTTTCTTCACCTGCCCTCTTGACCTTGTCCCCATCTATCATGAGATGTGACAGAAAGAGGACTTTCGCCAGTGTCCTTATAACTTGGACTTCTCAATCTCCATAACTCTGAGAAAATAAATTTCTATCCCTATTTAATTACTGAGTCTCAGGTGTTGTTTTAGCATTGAAAATAAAATAAGGCATATGGATGGATCCCTCACCCCATCCCCACCCTTTGCCTCTTACCTCCTGTAGCAGGCTAGAGAGTTGGGGGTCAGAGACATGACCCTGGCACTTGTCTGCCATGCAATGGTGTGGGCAAGGGAGAGATGCCCTCCCTGTATATGGCATGTGGGAAAGCTGGCTTGGCCTCTCACCAGTTACAGCACTTGGGAGAGTATGCCCTACCCCTTACCTGGACAACACAGCAAGCTGAACCCTGCTGGTGTGGGTACAGGTGAGCCACCCCCAAGGGCATGAGAGCAAGAGAGATAGTTCTGCTCCTTGCTAGCTTTTGCATTAAGTGAGTTAGCTGGGGCAGGACTAGACAGTTCAGCCTAGTGGTGTGGGTATGGGAGAACTGGCAGGCTGATCAGCTCAGCTACCACCCAGACCCAAATCCAGGACTTTGAATTGGCCCACCCCAACATCTACCCTATCTTTGAACGGCGGGAATGCATGAAGGGGCTAGTCCTACAGATCCAAAGCTGCAGAATCTCCATGACACAGGGCAACAACAGGATATCCTTATCCTAGAGAAGTCCTGATGAGGATCTAGTATTGATAGTGTAGCAGGAGTCAGAGGCTTCAAACCAGATCAATGACTCATTGCAATGAACGTTTATAAGTAAAGAACTATACATATACTGTGGGACACACTGTCAAACATTACAGCTTCCACAAGGGTGGAGGGTGAGTATGGAAGGAAGGGGAATGAGTGGGACTGGAGTGCAAGGTGTGAAATTCACAAAGAATCAATAAAAAGGTAGTTTTCTAAAAAAAATTTTAACAGAAAAGACATATGAAAATGATGATGAATGAAAGAACACAAGCCACTGAGACAGAAGCAAATATTTCAGCTCAGGTGGGAACTGCTTTTGATCTAAATGCCAGTACTGAACATGACTTGAAGACCAGGCTGGCCCTAAACAGAGGGATGTACTAGGAGACCATGAGGGGGGGGGGGTCACTCACAGAAGGAATGCTGGCTTGGAGACTTGCAAAGCCTCACGCGTATTTCCCCCATGAGAATTTGTAGGGCTGTACAGTGGCACTAGAAATAGAAAGTCCATGATGGAGTCAGGGACTGACATTCCCTGCCGTTATCCAGGGTTTGAGAAACCAAATCGTACTACACCGACAAGCCCTGCCACAAGCACAAAGCTGGTCTCTCTTTCAGTTCATATAGCCCTGTGTGTGCCTGGATTAAGGAAGAGCTAAGCTATGGATCCTGCTCTCCTAACTGGGCTGCCTTGTCTGGCCTTAGTGGGGGAGGTTGTGCCTACTCCTGCTGTGTCTCCATGTGCCAGGGTGGGTTGGTACCCAGGGGGTCCTCCCCCTTCTCTTAAAGGAGAAGTAGAGGGAGGATGGGGGAGGGACTATATTAGGGGGCTGGGAGAAGAGGGGGGCTGCAATCAGAATATAAAGTGAATAACTAAATAAATAATTAGTGGGGAAAATTCTCTGAAGGATGGGATACTGTGAGCTGTGGAGACAGAATAAAACCTCAAAACACCAAATCAAAAAAAAAAAAAAAGATTATTAGTTGTCAGTTAAATTCCACTTTAGTTCTAACCTAACATAATTTTAATTGAAAGAGGACGGTCTCCATCACTATAGTCAATAACCCTTCCACAATTCCATGTCAGTGTTACATACTTGTAACACTGGCTATCTACAGACAAAGTAATATAACTTTAATTTTTTTCAAACCTATTTTTAATGATGGTTCTTAAACACTCTAACCTCCCTTGTAACCCACCACCCAGAGGTAGTGGAAAAGAAAGGATACAGGGGAAGTGGACCTGTTTAGAAAGGTTCCCTGGAGCAACTCCCATCTGTGGTCTGTGTTGTCTGTAAATCAGCAGTTCAGTTCACAGGTTAGCAGGCAATGGCAGCTCGGTCCACTCACAAATGCCTCACGGATACACCAGAAGTCCAGTTTGGTAGAGTCAGGTTAGAAATAGCGGTGACACAATCTAGCAGAGGCAGTCAGGCCTCAGCCTGGGCTCGAGTCAGCAGGAGGGACCAACAGGAACATCAGGAGTTCTCAGCTGTGCCTTTCTCAGGGAAGCAAAGATCAGTGTAGACTAGAGACCCACAAGTGTTGCACAGCTAGCTGTACCAGCAAGCCAAGATCTCTCTCTCTCTCTCTCTCTCTCTCTCTCTCTCTCTCTCTCTCTCTCTCTCTCTCTCTCTCTCTCTCTCTCTCTCCATGGAGTCCTATACCCTCCAAACATCACCTGTCCTCCACGTGACTTGCCTCAGCATGGCTCCTGCCTCTTAGCTTGTGCATCCAATCAGCCTGAGTCCTTGAAAGCTCAACAAACTGCAGCATCTCTCTGTGGCATCCCCGACAAACACAGCTCAACTACACAATGAAAGGCAGATCAATACATGTATATTGCTAGCAAAGAATCTTTATCATGTGTCCTTTCACATGCTTGCTTTAGCAGAACATCCTGTCTTCTGTGTCTGCTTCAGTAAAACATTCCTTTCCTTCATGAGTCTGCCTTAGCCTTTCACACCTGTGTCCATGTTAATGAAATGTTCCTTCACATGTTTGCCCCAGCAAAACACCTTCCAACCAACTTTTCAAAGAATCCTTAAAAGTTTTCACATGAAAGTAATAAAACTCGGTCTGTCTTTTGGCACATACAAGGATCAACTTATGTGCAAGACGCTAAAGGTTTGAAACTGTAAAAGCTCTAGAAGAAGACATTGGGAAATATTTTTTAATTGGTCTTAATAATGACGTCATAGCTATTATTCTAGATAACAAAAGTGAAAACATGTATCCAGATCACCTCAAATCACGAGGCTTCTTGCACAGAAAGAAAACCCCATAAAGACAACCTAAGGGGTGTCAGAAGACACCTGTAAGCTATATGATACAGTGCTAATATGTGATGTATAAAAAAATGTAGCTCTCTCCTAAACACATGTCCAATTGTCAGATGAGCACATTTCCTATGGAAACCACCATAGTACTACTTCCCTCTCTCCATTTAAATTTAAAGCAATCATAGTGTAAACCAGAAGGGTGATGTGTCCATGAGCCAGAACCCCTAGAAAGCCTGCATTTCTCCAGCAGCCCTGCCACAGTGCTTTCTTATCCAGCTTACCAAGCTTGCCAGAGTGACAAGGCTGGAAAGCCTTCATCCTGAGAAGAACTGGACACAGCCACCTCTCTCCAAGAGTGATAGGTGGAGGAGGCTGCTGGTTAAGGGGTCACCATGTGTGAGTTGAGCCACTGTGTATCCACAAAAGCTACTAACTTAGTCAGGGTTTCTATTTCTGCACAAACATCATGACCAAAAAGCAAATTGGGGAGGAAAGGATTTATTCGGCTTACACTTTCATACAGCTGTTCATCACCAAGGAAGTCAGGACTGGACCTCAAGCAGGTCAGGAAGCAGAAGCTGATGCAGAGGCCATGGAGGGATGTTCTTTACTGGCTTGCTTCCCCTGGCTTGCTCAGCCTGCTCTCTTATAGAACCCAAGACTACCAGCCCAGAGATGGTCCCACCCACAAGGGGCCCTTGATCACTAATTGAGAAAATGCCTTACAGTTGGATCTCATGGAGGCATTTCCTCAACTGAAGCTCCTTTCTCTGGGATAACTCCAGCTGTGTCAAGTTGACACAAAACTAGCCAGTACAGCTACCAAAACCTCAGGTAACACTATGGGAATCAAATGAGCTAGAGAGTAGGAAGGCAGCCTGCAAACTTTAAATCCATTTCTTAAAAATTGGTTTATTTATTTACATTCCAAATGTTGACTCAGTTCATGGTCCCCTCTTCCCTTTGTCTTTGAGAGGGTGCCCCCCTCATCTCCCACTCCCCCACCTTACCTCACCTCACATCCTTGCATCCCCCTTTCTTGGGGTATCAAGTCTCTACAGGATTAGACCCATCCTCTCACTAAGGCCAGATAAGGCTGTCCTCTGCTACATATGTGCCACAGGGCCACGAACCAAACCATATATGCTCTTTTATTGGTGGCTTAGTCCCTGAGAGCTCTGAGGAGTCCAGGTTAGTTGATATTGGTGGTCTTCCTAAGGGGTTGCCATCCCCTTCAGCTCCTTCAATCCTTTCCCTAACTCTTCCATAGGGTTCTGTGACCTCAGTCCAGTGGTTGACTGTAAGTATCTGCATCTATCTCAGTTAGCTCCTGGTTGCAAGCAGAACATGGAATCAGTAATAGTGTCGGGATTTGGTGCCCGAGCATGGGATGGATTCCAATTGGGCCAGGTCACTGGATGGCCTTTTCTTCATATAAATTCTTATTAAGTATCCTTCTGAATTTCGATGGTATGACCAGCAAGGAAAGAACAAGACTGAACACACAGGTTTTCTGATGAGCAGAGCCAGAATGAGAGAGGCTAACAATTATGTGAAGGAGTTGATTCAGGAATGACAAAGACTCAACTTGATTGCTAAGAAACTGACTGCCTTTGCATGTTTTTACCAAGAGAGTAATTTGAAGAGTTTATGGTTCTTTAAGCCTTGCTTGGCCCTCAGGATATCAGGATGCTTCCTAAGATGAAGCTACCAATAGGTCAGGATGGTTCATGCTGATAAAACCAGACTACTCTTTATGTCCCAATGTCCACACATAGGATGGGGCCAGCCAGGGGTTTGCTGTCATGGGTCTGCTGCAGTGGAGAGAACAGAATACATGACAGAATACATGGGTAGACTTGTTTTAAAACTTCCCTTGCTTTGTGGGAAGAAGTTGAGCTATTTTTACCTGGCTTTATCAGCAGCTCCAGAGTCCTCTTTTCTAGGTAAAGGCACCTTTCTCTGCTCGTTATAGACCATATATTCAGAGAACATCCTGTAAATATTTATGTAGTGCATTCCCTAGGGACAATTTTTATGGGAAGAATGTGTGCTTACAAAAGAATTCTGAAAGAAAGATCTCAAACTGTGGGCACATGTGCGCACACACACACACACAATATTGGTTTTAATACATGCAACATTGGCAGGTAAGAATTTTACAATTTGTCCTAGTATATGTCTTTTTACTTCCTCTTTCTGTAGTCCATAAGGTGAGGAGACTTGACATCTTCACAGTACTGTATGCAAATGTATTTCACAATGCAGTATACAAACAGACAGATTTGTAGTTTTCCACATATTTGTAGCTTCCCACATATGGAATTGCAGATCCCTGAGCACAGTGAAATGGGGCCCTTGGCAGTAGGTCCAGCTGGGTGGCTTTGTTAGCCCTGTCTATCTCAGACCTGGCAAGTCTTGTTTGATTTTCAACACTCCCCATCCTGGTAATCAATGTTTCTGTGTTTTAGTACTTTAATATTTGGTTAAAAAGTTAATATAGAATGATGTCTATTATAACCAATGGTCCATACCCAGTTGAATATATTGCCAGGGAATTGATCAGACCTATCTTGCTGAAGGTGAAGGGTTTACATGACCCAGGTACCCTCTGTGAGGCAGGGCAGCAGACTCACATATGCTTCAGACACCAGCAACCCAATCTGCACCTCCTTAGGTCAAGCATCAGCTTAGCTAGGCAGTCACAGAATTGCATGAAATTAATTGACAATGTTATTCAAAGCCCAAATCACAGTGATAGATGGATGCTATTCACAATGTAATCTGATTCCTAATTTTCAATTCAATTTGTTTGTTCCAAGGGAAATTAACATGCTCTAGGAAAATAAATAAATATCTTTAAAGGCCTTCTCATATTATAAACACAACACATTCACGTGAGCCTGTGCTTCCTGAATGACTGTCCAAGGGCCAAATACAGATCTAGAAACCTGGGTTTGTTCAGTCTCCACTGGTGAGATTTTAGACGTGTTACACTCAATAGGCTTTGAGGGAAGATTAAAGCATAGTGACAAAATAAATGGAGCTAGATCCCCCAGTTTCAGAGAAAAATATTGGAGGAACTCAAATAAGCCTATTAAGTTCCCAGATGAGGTTGTGTGTGAGGGTGCAGAGACCAGGTCTTTTATGTTTCAGGTCTGACCCTAAACATATCTTCTGAAGAGCAGAAGTGAGTAAGAGGAGCCCAGAGGAAGCTCTCTGAACCAGGAAGACCCTCAGAGGCCAAATAGCTCAACCCAGCCCCAGCCTGCCACTCACATAGTCTGCAGAAATTCCTTATCACGGTATCTCACACAAGCTGTTGACCAGCTGTGGTGTGTGAACATGGAGACAGGGATGAAGGGTCCTGGAAGACAGCCCCTGAGCCCGCTCCAGGGAAAAATGATTAAATCATATCTATCTTCATGGCTCTCACACAAAGGCACATCCTTACTCTATGGCCTTTCTTCTGTGCAGAACACCCACCCCTTATGCTTTTCCACTGGTCAAGTCCCCACTTATCCCCAGGCTAGGGAACTCTGCAGTTAATGAGAACTCTATGATGTAGTGTGTGGTAAGAAGACCCTTGAGATAGGAAGTAGCCAAGCCAATTCTGCATGAACACGACTGGAGAATGCTGACTTGGGAAACAAGACTGAGGTTTCATATTCACAGAGAAAGCTATTATGGCGCCAACTCCATGTCCTGATATGCGCTCAAAACACCTATCTTTATGATAGATCGAGCCTGTGCTGGACATCACTGCTCACTAAAGGCTCAGAAGTTTGCTTTTCTCACCCTTCACCCACTGCCTGGGGGCACAGAAGAGTTTGGTATTTATGAGTAAATGGAGGGATGAGGTTTGGTATTTATGAGTAAATGGAGGGATGATGGTGGTAGTTGGGGGGTTAGGTAGGTCTTTATAAATAGCCTAGGATAGGTTAAAAATAAATATTTTAAACTTTAGCACAATGAAAATATTTTAGAGATACAACTAAAAAAAAATACCTGGAAACTCAACAGACTGTCTACAAGTGAAAATGATAGACAAACGACTAGACCAAGTGCCTAGTACTAACTTAGAGCTTTGCAGTAGTCATGCCTGGCTGGCGGGTGAAAGGGTCTTTATCCACCTTTGAAATCAAGATCTTTACACAGTTGTACAGTGCTATCCTGCTCCAGTTCTAAGGTCCTAGTGAACATGACACTCTAGGGAGTCCCTGTTCCCAGGTCGGGCTAGCCTATGACATATCTCTGATGGATTGTCTTGACTATCGATGTACAGGAGTTTGGCCAACTATAGGTGGCACCATCCCTCCATCCCTAGACAGGTGGTCCTGATTTATTTAAGAAGCCTAGTTGAGCATGAGCCAGAAAGCCAGTGAGTAGAGTTCCTCTGTGGCTTCTGGCTCTACTCCTGCTTTGACTTCCTTCAGAGCCCAGCTGTGACCTGAAATATAAGCCAAATGAACCATTTCTTTCCTGAGATGCAGCATAGAAGCAAACCGGGACCATAATGGGCCACACAAAATCATCTGTCAACCTGAAGACCTGCCTCTGAACATCACAGAAGCTCATTCAAAACTGCCCAGACCTGAAAATCACCAAAATGTCTAAATTGAGTGAACTGATAAACCCACTACAGTACATATAACAGAATATCACATACAAGGCACAGGCACATGAGCAGACTGTTACTAAACAGCTAGGCTTAGATAGACCCACATACCAAGTTCCAGCTGAGACACGAGGATGGACAGAAGAGGAATGTGAAGGCCTCTGTAGGGCCTGAAGCTACTGGAACCCAGAAGGCCAGAAGAGCAATCCCGAGCCAAGGCTGGACTAACCAACCTGCAGCTACTAGCACTGAGTTGGTGGCCCAGCCTGGCAGCAGAGCATCCCTGCCTGAGTTTGTCTGCCCTGGCTCACTCACCTGCTGAGCCACAGAGACTAAGGCTCCTTCAACATGAAATGGCGTCTCTCCCCCAGTGTCATTTTGAGAGGATTAATTGCGTTTCTGGGAGTTGGAGAAATTGTGTTGCAGTTGAAATAAGGGTGCTGATTGCCTAGCTGGGCCCATTCAGGAACCTTCCTCTGCTGTTATTAAGTGTGGAGGACTTTGAGAGGCCTCACACAGAGGTCTGAACTTATCCTTACCCTGATGGGCACCTGCTGAACTGGGAGGCTGACTCCAAACTCAGCCCAATTAAGCCCTGATTGCAACCCCAACCTTTGCCTCCTCTGAGGTAATCAAACCCCTCCAGTTACTCCCTGGGTAGAGAGCAGCCTGAATCAACAGGTGTACCACGTGAACACTATCAGCTTGCTGAGCCTCTAGAGCTGACTTCCAATTTCAGAGAGCTCAGGGAGGGGGAAGAAAGAAAGGAGAGGGAGGAAGGAGGTAAGCAGGCAGGTGGGGAGGGAAGAGGAAGAGAGGAGGGAGAATAGACAGGAAGGAAGGAGAGACAAGGAAAGAAAGAAGGAAGAAGGGAAGGAAAGAAGGAAGCTGGAAGGGAGAGGGGTAGCCCAGCAGCCTGCTCACAGGCACTGTCTTGAGACTGGTTGCCTAGATTCATGGACAGATGTTGGTAGGATTAGGACTAGAAATGTCTGGCTTATCTCTAATTACAGAGCTGGCACTCTTCATTCTCTTAAAAAATGGGATGTGGGGCTGTTTGGGGTTTTGTGTGTTTTAAGACAGAATCTCAGGCATCCCAGGTTTGCCTCAAACTCACTGAATTGATAAAAAAAAATGACCTTGATCTTCTGGTCCTTCTGCCTCCACCTCCCAAGTGCTGGGCTTGCAGGCATGCACCAACACAGTTGGTTTATATGTTTTGGGGCTTGGACCCAGGTTTTTGTGCATGCTAGGAGAGCACCCTACCCTCTGAGCCACAGTCAGTAAAATAGTGGGGTTTGTTGTTGTTGTTTCATTGTTTTGAATGCAAGTCAACATCACTTAGCACTTAGCAAAATGACAGCCTGCAAAGATGCTTAGGGTCCCCTCTGAGACCTGCGAGTATGCTGGACCACTGTAAGCAGAAAGGAGTGTGTAGCACTGGGTTAGATCTGAGATCTAGCAATTAGCCTGACTTGCTGTCTTGGTAACATAAGACCATAATGGTGCTTACAAGAGGGTCACTGGAGAGGAAGTAGAATGAGCCTCCTCCCCCTCCTTCCTCCCCTTTTGATTCTAAGGTCACTCTCAGAAGGTCAGGAACAGAGAAGTGTATCCATTCAAAAGACCCCAAGATCAGAGGTCAGTATCAACCTGGAAGATGCTACTCTCCTGGCTTTAAGGATAGAAGAGGAAGCCATGGGCCAGGAAATTCAAGTAACCTCCAAAAGCTGGGAAACTGGAGAAGACACATTGCTTCCTGGAGACTTCCAGAAACACCCAAGACTGCTGGCATCCTGATTTGAGGACCACGCATCTCTGAAACTTTGTGAGGCCTGAGGTAGGTTATTAGAGGCTGCTAGACTTCTGGCATTTTGTGAGGAGCTGAGGAAGTCCTGAGGGGATGAAGTCCTGAGGGATGGTGTATTTTTTGACTTGGGTAGGTCACATAAAGACCCGTGAGAACAGCGTCTTTCCCACTGGGGTGAGGCTCAGAGGGATGGAAAGCCTTCCTCTGGTCTGCCTGAGAGTGTTGACAGTGTGTACAAACACTGATGATGCTACCCCATCAGAGTGTCTGTGTCCCACCTGGCTACAGATTTTCTATATGTCTGTTTGTCTGTCTTTCCTTTTTCCATCACCTTGCCCAGTCTGGTTTCCTGGTCAAGGCCAATGCTGTGCACAGCACAGAAGGGTTTTACTACAGATACAATAAAACAAGCATGAAGAGAAGAAGAGAAGAGATTACAGGCTCCCTCTGCAGCTGCTACTGCATTCCCGAGGCCTTTGAGATGGTTCACCCAGGAGAGGCACCTGCCACCAAGCCCAATGAGTTGATACCTAGGACCCACAGGATCAAAGAAGAGAATGTGCTCCTCCAGGTGACCCTCTGACCTCTGCACTCATATGGTGGCATGCACATATCCACACACATGTACACACATGTGCACAAAATTCAATAAAGTTAAAAAGCCCTTATGTATCTTCCAAGAAAGTCAGTTGAACTCCTCAGACCTTCATTTGTAATCCTAAAATGGTTGTATTTGAAATGTGATTTTCTTTCAGATATAGGCTCAATATTTGGTAAAAAATATAACCAAATTAGACACTAAATGTGAGGATTAAAAGCTTTGACCATGACATTCTATAAGTTTCCACAAGGCGATATTGGCTCCTATCTCCCAAGGGTCTTTGGGGTGAGGAAATTACTGTGGAGAGCTAAGGGTTTTCCTAGGGTGGCATTGACTCTCCTCACAGGCTGCTGAGGAAATTTCCAGACCTTTTCTTCCCAAGGAGTCAAGTTCTAGGATATATATATTAAGATTAGACTGGTCAGGATAATGAAGATAACTAGAAATAAAAAAAAAATAAAAAGACCTGTCTTTTCTGACTCAAGATGCAATGTAAACATGCTCTCTGGAGACAGATATCTGGCTCTTTTCCCTCATCATGTGATCTGTGGGTGTTCTCAGTGCTCTGCTGAGGTAAGAACACATCACAGAGGAATGTGTGTGAGCCTGAGTGCATTGCGCAAACAGATCATGCATTCTCTCAGCAACAGTGCTTGTGTATCTGTCCCCAGCTACCAGAGTGTCTGAGACCTCACAGTGAACAAACAGCTCTCACCATCACCAGCTTCTCTCACATTCAGAGGGTGGCCATGTGCCCTTCCTACTTAGCCTAGAAGCAGCCTCCATTGCCTCAGGCTTTGGGGGAGGGATGTGGAAGCTTGGGAGTACAGAAGGAATAGAGTGTTTGCCTAGCATGCACAAATCCTGGTTCCCTGATCCAGAAGAGAAAATTTTGGTCGTTATCATTGTCATTGTCATTGTCGTCGTCATCATCATCATCATCATCACAGCCTCCATTAATATTTGCCAGATCTGAGCTGACTGCTGAGGAAATGTATTTGTCCACCCTAAGGTGACACTTTACCTGTGGAGGCCTCCTGCTGATGCCAACACTTCCAGTGAGGAAATCTGCCATCTACAGGTTTAACAGATAAGCACTCTCAAGCCAGCTGCAGAATCCTTAAAGGGCCTGCAGAGATGACTAAGCAGGAGAGGAAGGCCTGCTCCTTAGGAAGCTACCTAGGTGCAGGGACAGAGCACAGGAGAGTCTTGAGTGGTCCCTGCAGGATGGGACTGAGAAGGTAAGAGGGCTGACAGAGGCAGGAGGGTGGGGAAACACAAGTTTCTCCACAGCTGACAACCCAGAGCCTCCTAACCACACCTACTCTTTTCTGCCGGTGGACCCACCTAACAGTGGCACTAAGGGCTTATGCATCATCTCAGTTGCTATGGAAACCTGTGGCCTCCTCCAGCAGAGACATTATGGTTTTAGTGAGCTAAACCAAGTAACTGTAGCCCATGGGCTATAAAGCCTGGACAGCAAGCTAGTGCTGAATGCCTCAGCTTTTGTTTTTATAGAGTGCTGTTTCTTTTATAGGAGGATGAAGGCTTCAGGGCAGAGGTCATTAAAGGACACTTCACCCAGATTTCTAGGGCTCTGGGACTGTATTTGGTCTGAAGCCCACCTCACCTTGGGCCCCACCCTCAGATCCCGGAACAAAAGACAACCAAAGAAGTGGTTCTTAAATCTGGTTAACATAAAACCAAAGAAATAGCCGGCCATGGTGGTGCATGCCTTTAATCCCAGCACTTGGGAGGCAGAGGCAGGCGTATTTCTGAGTTCAAGGCCAGCCTGGTCTACAGAGTGAGTTCCAGGACAGCCAGGGCTACACAGAGAAACCCTGTCTTGAAAAACCAAATAAATAAATAAATAAATAAACACCAAAGAAATTCCCCTTTAAAGAAGGCATTCTCCACCCCTCTCTAGAACTTGCTCAAGTGACAGGAATTTTCTTCACCCTCTTTGTCATCTAGATACTTAAAACCAAATCAAAATTTGGCCTAGGTCACTCACTCATCAAATGGTTGCAATATTATTTTATTTATTTATTGTATGTGTGTGAGTACACTGTAGCTGTCTTCAGACATACCAGGAGAGAGCATCAGGACCCATTACAGATGGTTGTGAGCCACAATGTGGTTGCTGGGAATTCAACTCAGGACCTCTGGAAGAACAATCAGTGCAATTAACTGCTGAGCCATCTCTCCAGTCCAAGCAGTATTATTTAATTTATGTTTCTGATGGGAAACCTGAATAAAAAATAGAAAACTAAATGGGTTCAGATTGTAGGATAGCGAGAAAAGCACCGGGGTAGCTAGGGCGCAGGGTCGGCTGACACCCGCCAGCTACCCACGACCCCCGCCACAGGATTTTGAGACTGCTGGTGAGTGGAACACAGCTTCTGCTCCAGTCCAATCATGCGGGACCTGAGACTGCTTTGGTTGGGGAAGCAGAAATCTGGCCTACGTAGGGCCACAAGCCTCTTCCGGTCAGAAAAGCAACAGGGTAGCTAGGGCGCAGGGTCGGCTGACACTCGCCAGCTACCCACAACACCCGCCACAGGATCTTAAGACTTCTGGTGAGTGGAACACAGCTTCTGCTCCAATCAAATTGCACGCGGGACCTGAGACTGCATTAGTTAAGGAAGCAGAAAACCAGCCTGAGTAGGACCACAGGCCTCTTCCGGCCGGACCAGCACCGGGGTACCACCAGCTACCCACGACCCCCGCCACAGGATTTTAAGACTGCTGGTGAGTGGAACACAGCTTCTGCTCCAATCTTTAAACAGTGACAACGACAACAACTAACCCCAGAGATTACCAGATGGCGAAAGGTAAACGTAATAATCTTACTAACAGAAACCAAGACCACTCACCATCATCAGAACCCAGCACTCCCACTTCGCCCAGTCCAGGGCAACCCAACACACCAGAAAAGCTAGACACGGATCTAAAAGCATATCTCCTGATGATGGTAGAGGACTTCAAGAAGGAATTTAATAACACAATTAAAGAAATACAAAGGAACACTGGTAAACAGGTAGAAGACAGTAAAGAAGAAGCACAAAAATCCCTTAAAGAATTGCAGGAGAACACTGCTAAAGAGTTACAAATCCTTAAAGAAAAACAGGATAACATAATCAAACAGGTAGAAGTCCTTAATGAAAAACAGGAAAGCACGTCCAAACAGATGATGGAAATGAACAAAACCATACTAGACCTAAAAAGGGAAGTAGACACAATAAAGAAAACCCAAAATGAGGCAACACTGGAGATAGAAACCCTAGGAAAGAAATCTGGAACCATAGATACCAGCATCAGCAACAGAATACAAGAGATGGAAGAGAGAATCTCAGGTGCAAAAGATTCCATAGAGAACATCGGCACAACAATCAAGGAAAATGTAAAATGCAAAAAGATCCTAACTCAAAACATCCAAGAAATACAGGACACAATGAGAAGACCAAACCTACAGATAATAGAAGTGGATGAGAATGAAGATTTTCAACTCAAAGGACCAGCAAACATCTTCAACAAAATTATAGAAGAAAACTTCCCAAATCTAAAGAAAGAGATGCCCATGAACATACAAGAAGCCTACAGAACTCCAAATAGACTGGACCAGAAAAGAAAAACCTCCCGACACATAATAATCAGAACAACAAATGCTCTAAATAAAGATGGAATACTAAAAGCAGTAAGAGAAAAAGGTCAAGTAACATATAAAGGCAAGCCTATCAGAATTACACCAGATTTTTCACCAGAGACTATGAAAGCCAGAAGATCCTGGACGGATGTTATACAGACACTAAAAGAACACAAATTCCAGCCCAGGCTACTATACCCAGCCAAACTCTCAATTAACATAGATGGAGAAACCAAAGTATTCCACGACAAAACCAAATTCACACATTATCTCTCCACGAATCCAGCCCTTCAAAGGATAATAACAGAAAAAAACCAATACAAGGACAGGAACCACACCCTAGAAACAACAAGAAGGTTATCCCTCAACAAACCTAAAAGAAGACAGCCACAAGAACAGAATGCCAAATTTAACAACGAAAATAACAGGAAACAACAATTACTTTTCCTTAATATCTCTTAATATCAATGGACTCAACTCCCCGATGAAAAGACATAGACTAACAAACTGGCTACATAAACAAGACCCAACATTTTGCTGCTTACAGGAAACTCATCTCAGAGAAAAAGATAGACACTACCTCAGAATGAAAGGCTGGAAAACAATTTTTCAAGCAAATGGTATGAAGAAACAAGCTGGAGTAGCCATTCTAATATCTGATAAGATTGACTTCCAACCCAAAGTCATTAAAAAAGACAGGGAGGGACACTTCATACTCATCAAAGGTAAAATCCTCCAAGAGGAACTATCAATCCTGAATATCTATGCTCCAAATACAAAGGCAGCCACATTCATTAAAGAAACTTTAGTAAATCTCAAAGCACACATTGCACCTCATACAATAATAGTGGGAGACTTCAACACACCACTTTCACCAATGGACAGATCATGGAAACAGAAACTAAACAGGGACACAGAGAAACTAAGAGAAATTATGAATCAAATGGATCAGGCAGATATCTACAGAACATTCTATCCTAAAACAAAAGGATATACCTTCTTCTCAGCACCTCATGGTACCTTCTCCAAAATTGACCACATAATTGGTCAAAAAACAGGCCTCAACAGATACAAAAATATTGAAATTGTCCCATGCATCCTATCAGATCACCATGGACTAAGGCTGATCTTCAATAACAAAATAAATAATAGAAAGCCAACCTTCACGTGGAAACTGAACAACACTCTTCTCAATGATACCTTGGTCAAGGAAGGAATAAAGAAAGAAATTAAGGACTTTTTAGAGTTCAATGAAAATGAAGCCACAACATACCCAAACTTATGGGACGCAATGAAAGCATTTCTAAGAGGAAAACTCATAGCTCTGAGTGCCTCCAAAAGGAAACTAGAGAGAGCACACATTAGCAGCTTGACAACATAACTAAAAGCACTAGAACAAAAGGAAGCAAATTCACCCAAAAGGAGTAGACGGCAGGAAATAATCAAACTCAGGGGCGAAATCAACCAAGTGGAAACAAGAAAAACTATTCAAAGAATCAACCAATCAAGGAGCTGGTTCTTTGAGAAAATCAACAAGATAGATAAACCCTTAGCCAGACTCACTAGAGGGCACAGGGAAAGCATCCTAATTAACAAAATCAGAAATGAAAAAGGAGACATAACAACAGATCCTGAAGACATCCAAAACACCATCAGATCCTTCTACCAAAGGCTATACTCAACAAAACTGGAGAACCTGGATGAAATGGAGAAGTTCCTAGACAGATACCAGGTACCAAAGTTGAATCAAGATCAGGTTAATGATCTAAACAGCCCTATATCCCCCAAAGAAATAGAAGCAGTCATTAATAGTCTCCCAACTAAAAAAAGCCCAGGACCAGATGGGTTTAGTGCAGAGTTCTATCAGACCTTCAAAGAAGATCTAATCCCAGTTCTTCACAAACTATTCCACAAAATAGAAACAGAAGGTACTCTACCCAACTCATTCTATGAAGCCACAATTACTCTGATACCTAAACCACAAAAAGACCCAACAAAGATAGAAAACCTCAGACCAATATCCCTTATGAATATTGATGCAAAAATCCTCAATAAAGTTCTTGCTAACCGAATCCAAGAACACATCAAAACAATCATCCATCCTGACCAAGTAGGTTTCATCCCAGGGATGCAGGGATGGTTCAATATATGGAAATCCATCAACGTAATCCAGTATATAAACAAACTCAAAGACAAAAACCACATGGTCATCTCGTTAGATGCGGAAAAAGCATTTGACAAGATCCAACACCCATTCATGATAAAAGTCTTGGAAAGATCAGGAATTCAAGGCCCATACCTAAACATGATAAAAGCAATCTACAGCAAACCAGTAGCCAACATCAAAGTAAATGGTGAGAAGCTTGAAGCAATCCCTCTAAAATCAGGGACTAGATAAGGCTGTCCACTTTCTCCATACCTATTCAACATTGTACTTGAAGTCCTAGCCAGAGCAATTCGACAACAAAAGGAGATCAAAGGGATACAAATTTGAAAAGATGAGGTCAAAATATCACTTTTTGCAGATGATATGATAGTATATATAAGTGACCCTAAAAATTCCACCAGAGAACTCCTAAGCCTGATAAACAGCTTCGGTGAAGTAGCTGGATATAAAATTAACTCAAACAAATCAATGGCCTTTCTCTACACAAAGAATAAACAGGCTGAGAAAGAAATTAGGGAAACAACACCCTTCTCAATAGTCACAAATAATATAAAATATCTTGGCGTGACTCTAACTAAGGAAGTGAAAGATCTGTATAATAAAAACTTCAAGTCTCTGAAGAAAGAAATTATAGAAGATCTCGGAAGATGGAAAGATCTCCCATGCTCATGGATTGGCAGGATCAACATTGTAAAAATGGCTATCTTGCCAAAAGCAATCTACAGATTCAATGCAATCCCCATCAAAATTCCAAATCAATTCTTCAACGAATTAGAAAGTGCAATCTGCAAATTCATCTGGAATAACAAAAAACCTAGGATAGCAAACACTCTTCTCAAGGATAAAAGAACCTCTGGTGGAATCACCATGCCAGACCTAAAGCTGTACTACAGAGCAATTGTGATAAAAACTGCATGGTACTGGTATAGTGACAGACAAATAGACCAATGGAATAGAATTGAAGACCCAGAAATGAACCCACACACCTACAGTCACTTGATCTTCGACAAGGGAGCTAAAAACATCCAGTGGAAGAAAGACAGCATTTTCAACAAATGGTGCTGGCACAACTGGTTGTTAACATGTAGAAGAATGTGAATCAATCCATTCCTATCTCCTTGTACTAAGGTCAAGTCTAAGTGGATCAAGGAACTTCAAACCAGAGACACTGAAACTTATAGAGGAGAAAGTGGGGAAAAGCCTTGAAGATATGGGCACAGGGGAAAAATTCTTGAATAGAACAGTAATGGCTTGTGCTGTAAGATCGAGAATTGACAAGTGGGACCTCATGAAACTGCAAAGCTTCTGCAAGGCTAAAGACACCATCAATAAGACAAAAAAACCACCAACAGATTGGGAAAGGATCTTCACCTATCCTAAATCAGATAAGGGACTAATATCCAATATATATAAAGAACTCAAGAAGGTGGACTCCAGAAAGTCAAATAACCCCATTAAAAAATGGGGCTCAGAACTGAACAAAGAATTCTCACCTGAGGAATACCGAATGGCAGAGAAGCACCTGAAAAAATGTTCAACATCCTTAATCATCAGGGAAATGCAAATCAAAACAACCCTGAGATTCCACCTCACACCAGTCAGAATGGCTAAGATCAAAAATTCAGGTGACAGCAGATGCTGGCGAGGATGTGGAGAAAGTGGAACACTCCTCCATTGTTGGTGGGATTGCAAGCTTGTACAACCACTCTGGAAATCAGTCTGGCGGTTCCTCAGAAAATTGGACATGGTACTACCGGAGGATCCAGCAATACCTCTCCTGGGCATATATCCAGAAGATGTCCCAACCGGTAAAAAGGACACATGCTCCACTATGTTCATAGCAACCCTATTTATAATAGCCAGAAGCTGGAAAGAACCCAGATGTCCCTCAACAGAGGAATGAATACAGAAATTATGGTACATTTACACAATGGAGTACTACTCAGCTATTAAAAAGAATGAATTTATGAAATTCCTAGCCAAATGGATGGACCTGGAGGGCATCATCTTGAGTGAAGTAACACAATCACAAAAGAACTCACACAATATGTATTCACTGATAAGTGGATATTAGCCCAAAACTTAGGATACCCAAGATATAAGATACAATTTGCTAAACGCATGAAACTTAAGAAGAATGAAGACCAAAGTGTGGACACTGTGCCCCTTCTTAGAATTGGGAACAAAACACCCAGGGAAGGAGTTACAGAGACAAAGTTCGTAGCTGTGATGAAAGGATGGACCATTTAGAGACTGCCGTATCCAGGGATCCATCCCATAAGCAGCTTCTAAACGCTGACACCATTGCATACACTAGCAAGATCTTGCTGAAAGGACCCAAATATAGCTGTCTCTTGTGAGACGATGCCGGGGCCTAGCAAACACAGGAGTGGATGTTCACAGTCAGCTATTGGATGTATCACAGGGCTCCCAATGGAGAAGCTAGAGAAAGTACCCAAGGAGCTAAAGGGATCTGCAACCCTATTGTTGGAACAACATGATGTACTAACCAGAACCCCGGAGCTCTTGTCTCTAGCTGCATATGTATCGAAAGATGGCCTAGTCGGCCATCACTGGAAAGAGAGGCCCATTGGACTTGCAAACTTTATATGCCCCAATATAGGGGAATGCCAGGGCCAAAAGAATGGGAATGGGTGGGTAGGGAAGTGGGGGGCGCTATGGGGGACTTTTGGGATAGCATTGGAAATGTAATTGAGGAAAATATGTAATAAAAATATTAAAAATTAAAAAAAAAGATTGTAGGATAGCCATTAATGGCTGTAGAAGTTGGCGAAGATCCAAGTAGAAAAGGATATAGGCAGCTTGTGGAATAAGACCTGGTGTGTGTGTGTGTGTGTGTGTGTGTGTGTGTGTGTGTGTGATGGTGTGCATTGGGTGCACGAACAGGAAGGTAGTGGGTGTTGTTACTTTATTTTATTCATCTTCCACATCTAATTTTATTCAGTTAAATAAATGCATTGTTTGTGTAAAAGATGGAAGAAATGATTGCTTTCATGTTTAAAGATATGTGTATTAAAAAAAGGCCTGGTTACAATAACAAGCTTTTACACTGTGACAAATACTGTGGCTGAAAACATCCTTGGCATCCCCTTACTTGACTGAATGCCAGAAACAAGAGAAAACAAGTGTACAGGACTATGATGTGGAAAATCTCCATTTCTTCGACACTATCACCATCACCTCTGACCCCCAGTAAGCATTAACAGTCTTCTGCGAGGAGCCAATGTAGCCTCAGCTTGGGGCTGAGTACTCGGGACTCAGACCTCATACACAAAATCCAGTCACTCAGAGAAAGCAGGCTGTTGCCAGGAAAGTGGTAAAGACACTGTGTGCTCTTCCCAAATCCACTCTGTACCCAGGTGAAAGAGAAAGGGTAATAATGGGTTTTGAACCTAAACTGTCTCCAGGGATTCATGTGATTAAACACTTGGTCTCCAGCTGGTGATAGAGACAGGAACTTGGTCACTGAGGATGAACCTTAAGTTGTATAACCTGGCTCTACCTACTTCCTGTCTGCATTCTGTATTGTGACCAGCTACCTCATGACCCTACTGCCACACTTTGTCCACCAATTGAACTGTAGCCTTCCAAACTAATAAAACATCATTAAATCAGACACAGATAGTCAAAACATGATTATGAAGAGGGCTCAAGATGGCCTAAGATAACCTGACTCTGAATCTGCAACATCCAAACACTCTACAAATCAATCGCCCTTGTACAATCTTCTACAGAGGTGCTGAACCATGGATATTTCTTATGGAAGCAGATGCAGACATTGTTTCAGAGAAGATCAGATCTGTGAGCAACAGTATATGGTGCCATCCACAGCGAGAGACAGAAATGCCCCTTTGGGTAGGTGTTGCACGCTCGTTGACCTCCGTGAGCTGTAAGCATGACAGCCTGAGCCCAAGAGCATGGGGTCATGGTGCTGAACCACATAGCTAGCTAGAACAAGGAGGCAGTTTTAACACAAGTGTGAAGGTGGTTTGCTGCAGGGAGCTGGCTTCTGATTTGGACATTCTGTCAGTGGCAAAGCCACTACAGAAAAACAAAAGGAAGTTCCTGAATAAGAAAAGAGCATCTGAGGTGGGGATGGCCAACCATGGCCCATAGGCCACTTGTGCCCCAGGATCATCATGAACACTGCTTAGCACAACCTCTTAAATGTACTTAAAACAGTATGAGTTTTTTTGTGGATTACTTTGTAGCTCAGTTGCACGATTTTCAAGGTAAACCTTGTCAGTAACAATGTTGCGCCCCAGTGCCACACAAAGTAAGCATATGTATACTCCTGAAACCGCAGACCAACATACTGCACAGGTCTGAAATTAACATATGACTCCAGAGAGTTCTTTATCCAATGCAGCCCAGAGAAGCCAGAAAAGGCTGACCACCCCAGGGATACATACTGAAGCCTTCCACGTGTAAGATCTGAACACACACATTTTGGAAATTGACAGAAAATATACATATCTGGATACATTTTGAAGGTGTGTGTATGAGCTACAGGCCTCATGTCCACTAGGGGTGCAGTCCACACCCTGTCCTGCACTCTCATCTCTTCTCCATCTGTGTATTACACATACCCATCACTGATGCTAGCTAGCAGACAAGCTGGACAGAGTAGTCCCTTCTCAAGTCCCCAGGCCCTTCTCAGTGATGAGAGGTTTTTCAATTTGTGGCAAAGTCACCAGACTTGCCAAGCTCCATTTCTGAAGGTCAGGGGAGAGCCATGGCTTTAGCAATGAAGAGAATCAACCTTTTCTCCAAAAAGTTGAACCAAGTGTCACTCACTCTCCTTCCAGCATCTTTAGACCCTCGGACTGCCTATGCCCTGCCATATTTATTTCCTTCCAGGAAGCTAAACAGACAATAGCATCTGAATAGAGGAAATAGAGGTATCCATTTGTATCTATGTAGCCCACAGAAAGTGTGAACATCACATTTTATGCTAATGCAAGCATAGTTGTTTAGTCTTGCCAAAAGCCAGTCTCGAGCACCAAGAAATGATGGTTAATATCACAGGCAAGCAAAATATGGACACACAGAAAAATAACTGGAAAATTCACAGGGTTCCATCACTCCACTGTGGTGATTCAGGTGCACTTGTGAGTCACCACACATTGTGCACTAGCTCAGTGATGCTCAGATGCAAAAGACAAAGACAACGAGCTGCTTCTGTTAGCCCACAACTAACCATCACATGTGAGCCTGCTCTCCATTGCCAGGCAAGGGACCACTGCCATGTAAGGTTGCAGGAAAAGTAGGCTCTTTGCAAATACAGAAGCTTGGACAGAAAGTATGGAAGGATGTGTAAACCACCAGCAAAAAAAGCACACAGCAGGGCAGTCGGGGTCTCACCCATGTGCTTTTCAACTGACTACAGATTGGATTGTCCAGAATCATTTTATCTCTGAGCAGTTTAGTTTGCCAGCTTGTCAGCTAGTGTAACCCACTACCTGGAGAACTCTCTGCTCCTTGGACCCCCTTAATCAAGATAACTGGCCACTTATACACTCATGATACTATACTACCAGAAAGGTCTAAGAGAGTATTCATGAACCTTTAAAAATGTTATTAATTTTTTACAAAGTTCTCTTAAATATTAATTCAAACATGGAGGCCTTAGACCACTTTTGAAGCCTCGTTGCCTCTGGAGAGATACACTAGCTAGTTGTTTTGTTGTTGCTGTTGTTGTTGTTGTTGTTGTTGCTGCTGCTGTTGTTGTTGTTGTTGCTGTTGCTGTTGCTGTTGCTGCTGCTGCTGCTGCTGCTGCTGCTGCTGTTGCTGTTGCTGTTGCTGTTGCTGTTGCTGCTGCTGCTGCTGCTGCTGCTGTTGCTGTTGCTGTTGCTGTTGCTGTTATTTAGGGGGAAGGATATGGAAGAATAACTTCTGCCTAGGCTTCAAATGGAAGAGTTGCATACATTGTCAAAACCAAAAGACTACTATCTGAGGGAACAATTTTCAATGTATTTCTCTGACTAACCTTCAATCAAAATCAAAAAGGTCAAATCACTTCCATGTGCTTGTAGAGAAGCCAGTCCAGGAGTGTGTGCCAGCTCTTCCCCACCCCAAAGAGTGCCACAGAAAACCAACTGTTAACTCCTTTTTTTAAAAGAAAGATTTATTTTATTTATTATATGTAAGTACACTGTATCTGTCTTCAGACACCTGAGGAGGAAATCAGGTCTTGTTACAGATGGTTGTGAGTCACCATGTAGTTGCTGGGATTTGAACTCAGGACCTCTAGAAGAGCAGTCAGTGCTCCTTACCACTGAGCCATGTCTCGAGCCCCCTGCTAACTCTTTTAAATGTTGCCTCATTCTAAAAACCTCCATACAACCCAAGCATGATGGTGCACACATTTAGTCCCAGCACTCAAGAGGCAGGGGCAGGCAGATCTCTGAGTTTGAGGACAGCCTGGTCTACATAGAGACTTCCAGGACAGCCAGGGCTATTTAGAGGTACTCTGTCAATAATTAATAATAATAATAATATAAATAAAAGCCTCCATCCAATATCTTTAGTTGTCAAATTGTTGCATCATCTACAAATAAAGGATTATTTTCTATTGCTGTGACAAAATATGGTCAGAATGACTTTCAGAAATTTACCTGGGCTTATGGTTCTAGAACAGTAGTTCTCAACTTTCCTAATGGTGAGACCCTTTAATACAGTTCCTCGTGTTGCGTTGACCCCCAACCATAAAATTATTTCATTGCTACTTTGTAACTTATTTTGCCGCTGTTATGAATTGTAACATGATTATCTGAAATGTGGGATATTTGATATTCTGTGACCCTTTGGAGGTCACAAACCACAGGTGAGAACTACTGTTTCAGAGCAGTAAGAGTCCATGTTGGTGGGAGGCATGGCAGCCGGGATCTGGAGTTTTCAGTTGGCTTATCACATTTCAACTGCACCCAGAAAGCAGGGAAAACCTAGAAGGGATGCCAGGCTATAAACCCTCAGGACACACCCCCAGTGACACACTTACTTCCGCAAGACTGTAGCTCCTAAAGGTTCCATAACCTCCTGAAATAGCTTCATTAACTGAGGAACAAGTGTTCACATGCCTAAACCCAAGGGGACATCACACTCCCAAAGTAACCATTGTTGGGTTTTATAAAATGGCAGTATAATGCAGCAGGAGGAAACATCTCGGCCATTCCTCGCCAAAATGTCCCCATAAACAACCAAGCCATGTGACAGACCAAGTGTAAAGATTTACTGGTGGGAAAGGAGACCTGGAAAGGGATAGAGGTAGAGAAGGGGAGGGGGAGGGGTGCAGAAAAGGACAGAAAGGAGAGAGCAAGAGCACTGGGGTAGCCAAGCAGTTCCTCTTATACACCAGGTTGGCTTGCAATTGGCAGGCAGCTAGCTACTCAAGCTGTTGCTAGGTAGCTGTTGGGCAGAGCCTAGCAGAATTGTCTGTAAGCCAACAGTTATAGTTTCAAATTCTGCTCCTCTATAGCCACTGTTATGATATTACTTATTTACAACTACGGCCAATAGCTGTTGCTTCCTTTTTTGAATGGGTATGTGCACACCCCTCCCACTTACACCCTCTCTTTCCACCCTTCCTTCTCTTCGAATCTCTTACCCATCTTTTTTTTTTTTTTGTCAAGGTCAGTGCTGTGCGGAATTTGTCCTATAGCCATATTTTTTGCTTCAGGTTGGGATTGATATATAAAAAGTAATGATATCAATTGATCCATTCCTATCTCCTTGTACTAAGGTCAAATCTAAGTGGATCAAGGAGTTCCACATAAAACCAGAGACACTGAAACTTATAGAGGAGAAAGTGGGGAAAAACCTCGAAGATATTGGCACAGGGGAAAAATTCCTGAATAGAACAGCAATGGCTTGTGCTGTAAGATCAAGAATTGACAAATGGGACCTCATGAAACTGCAAAGCTTCTGTAAGGCAAAAGACACCATCAATAAGACAAAAAGGCCACCAACAGATTGGGAAAGGATCTTTACCTATCCTAAATCAGATAGAGGACTAATATCCAATATATATAAAGAACTCAAGAAGGTGAACTCCAGAAAATCAAATAACCCCATTAAAAAATGGGGCTCAGAGCTAAACAAAGAATTCTCACCTGAGGAATACCAAATGGTTGAAAAATACCTGAAAAAATGTTCAGCACCCTTAATCCTTCAGGGAAATTTGCATTTGATTTGCATCCTTCAGGGAAATGCAAATCAAAACAACCCTGAGATTCCATCTCACACCAGTCAGAATGGCTAAGATCAAAAATTCAGGTGACAGCAGATGCTGGAGGATGTGGAGAAAAAGGAACACTCCTCCACTGTTGGTGGGATTGCAAGCTTGTACAACCACTCTGGAAATCAGTCTGGCGGTTTCTCAGAAAATTGGACATGGTACTACTGGAGGATCCCGCAATACCTCTCCTGGGCATATATCCAGATGTCCTAACTGGTAAGAAGGACACATGCTCCACTATGTTCATAGCAGCCTTATTATAATAGTCAGAAGCTGGAAAGAACCCAGATGCCCCTCAACAGAGGAATGGATACAAAAAATGTGGTACATTTACACAATGGAGTACTATTCAGCTTTTAAAAAGAATGAATTTATGAAATTCCTAGGCAAATGGTTGGACCTGGAGGGCATTATCCTGAGTGAGGTAACCCAATCACAAAATAACTCAAATGATATGTACTCACTGATAAGTGGATATTAGCCCAGAAACTTAGAATACCCAAGATATAAGTTACAATTTGCAAAACACATGAAACTGAAGAACGAAGACCAAAGTGTGGACACTTTGCCCCTTCTTAGAATTGGGAACAAAACACCCATGGAAGGAGTTACAGAGACAAAGTTTGGAGCTGAGACAAAAGGATGGACCATCTAGAGACTGCCATATCCAGGGATCCATCCTATAATCAGCCTCCAAATGCTGACACCATTGCATACACTAGCAAGATTGTGCTGATAGGACCCTAATATCGCTGTCTCTAGTGAGACTACGCTGGGGCCTAGCAAACACATAAGTGGATGCTCACAGTCAGCTATTGGATGGATCACAGGGCCCCCAATGGAGGAGCTAGAGAAAATACCCAAGGAGCTAAAGGGATCTGCAACCCTATAGGTGGAACTACATTATGAACTAACCAGTACCCTGGAGCTCTTGACTCTAGCTGCATATGTATCAAAAGATGGCCTAGTCGGCCATCACTGGAAAGAGAGGCCCATTGGACTTGCAAACATTATGCCCCAGTACAGGGGAACGCCAGGGCCAAAAAGTGGGAATGGGTGGGTAGGGGGGTGGGTAGGGGGGTGGGGGGAGGGTATGGGGGGCTTTTGGGATAGTATTGGAAATGTAAATGAGGAATATACCTAATAAAAAAAGTAATGATATCTAAGATAAGGTGGTTCAGGGTGGATAGGTGCTCAATTAGTAAGGGCTTGCTGTGAAATCATAAACACCTCAGTTTCATCCTGCAGAACCGATGATGTAAAACAGCTAGCTATGGCCATGTGCACCTCTGATCTCTGCTATGTGGGGTTAGAGACAATGTATTCTGGGGGCTAGCCCTGTCTCAAAACCATGTAGCAGAGGAAGACAACTGACATTGATATCTGACCGCTACATGCACACAGAGAGATAAGTTAATGATATCTTTAAAAATTCAAAAATAGATAATAAGGCAGAGTTGATTTCCTTTTTGCATGGAGTTATGGAGTTTGTTTTCCTGAAATGTTTAATTACTATTTATCATCTATCTATATCTACTTATTGCCTATCTATCTGCCTGTCATTTATCAATCATCTATCCATCTTTCACTTTTGTATTATCCATCATTTCTATTTATCACCTATTTATCTATCCTTCATCCATCTATATATCTATCAAGCAAAATTTACTTTTACTGGATACTGAGAACCATCAGTGTTTCAAAAGATGGTTTGCAACCCATGGAATCTCTTCTCTTCTTTCCCATCTTCTCTGAGTCCTGTGATCTAGAGTAACACCCTCCAGTTCTGTTTCAGTGGCTACACCCCGATTTCTACTCTAGCTGGACCTTAGATCTTTCTTTCTGGGGTTACTCTTTGTTTTCCTGGTACACATTCTGAAATAACTTCATTTCATATCCAGGAAATAAAATGCCTGGATTCTGGCACAATCTGTTTTAATACTCATAATGTTGGCATTTCTTCTAGGCTCTACCCCACAGTTACCTGGCAATAGCCAGGTGTGCCTGACTCACTATAACAGGGTCTGATTGCCCCCTCCCCTCTCTCTCTCTTGCTCTTCCTCTCTTACCCTCTTTCCCTCTCTGTCCCTTCTCTTTCCATTCCCCTTCCTCCCACCTCTCCACATGCTCATGAGCACATGGTTGGCCTTACCTCCTCCTCCTCTTCCTCCTCCTCCTCCTCCTCCTCTTCTTCTTCTTTCTTCTTCTCTCTCTCTCTCTCTCTCTCTCTCTCTCTCTCTCTCTCTCTCTCTCTCTCTCTCTCTCTCTCTCTCTCTCTCTCTCCCTCTCCTCCCTCCCCATAACCCTGAATAAACTCTATTCTATACCATACTGCCTTGTGGCTGGTACCTCAGAGGGGAAAAGGATGCCTCAGCATGGGCCCGCAGAGGTTCCCCCTTCCCCCATACCTTATAGCACCTCCACAAAACATATCTCTGGTCTTCCCTATCTTTTTATAAAATACAACACATAGTGTTGCCTATTCAGTTCTAAACCTTGGAACTTACTGGGAGTCTTGGGGAAGGTACAGACAAGACACATTCTTTGTAACATTGTTTCTGGTAAGAATCCTGCAGCCAATCTGATCTGGATCCCTTATAGATCAACAGTCCTTATTTTTCTGGATCCATGAAAATCTTCTAATTGATATAATTCAATCTCCATAAAATATAATTCAATGTGTTCTTTCCCATGTATTATGACAAGACTTTAAAAAAAAAAAAACTTTTTCAGAAGATTGTATGTGTGTGTTCAGACCTGAGGAAGTTTCCTCTAACATTCCCTGAAAATCACATTCCCTAGTGTTTGCTTTGTTCTCTTTCTGTAATAGTCTGTTGGTTGTATTTCAGCCATTTAAATAGGTCAGTGTTGCCTCCTCAGTACCTGAACATAATCTAGCTCTTTGTTTAGCTGTTTTCAGACCACTTCAAAAATTTCATCAACTTCCCTTGTTAAGCAGTCTGTTAAAGTTTTTAATTTGGAAAAAAAAAATGTTTTTATTTCCAACACATCTTTTGTATTCTCTGATAATCCTTTCTAAATCTATATATTGTGAACTATATATATCCCCATGTCTTCTTGCTCACAGCAATAAGGGCTTTTCCCATACATTTTTTATTCCCTGAGTCGTTTTGTCTCCTCCTGCTTGCTTGCATCTTGTTTAACTTGGTTTCTCTTCCTATTGCAGATGTCTTTCAAATGTCTGCCACCCCACTGTAGATTCCCACTGAAGGCACAGTAACTGCAAGTCTGGGTTCCTTGTGTAAAGGAGGCTCCAGGTATGGGGTTCCACCCACAGTGTGAGCAGTATGAAAGCAAGCTGCACTCTGGTCTGGTTGCATGCTGTGGACTCAGCCTCTCTCAGGACACCCTGCTTCCTAAGAAACTTGATTAGCTTCTTCTGTCAGGAATCTTTTGCTCTTTTACCTGAGGGATAAACATCTGCCTATTGGATATTTTGTGCCAAGAAGCCTTCAGAGCTCCTTTCATGGTTGACCCTCCGGTCCACCTCTCTCACCTTCAAAGATGTCTGAGTTCAGAGCCCTCATAAAAGTCTACAAAACATGTGCATAGGAAGAGTTGGGGGACCCTCCTGTTTACTCCACCACCACACCTTCCTCTGCTCGCCAATGGCTATTGCTCCATACACTGCCATCTTTAGGAAGGAGAGAAACCCACTGCTCTTCATCAGTTTCCCTTCAGTTCTCCTTGTGGCTGTGAGTTAATATATTTTCTTCTTGTAAATGGGTATTGAGGGGAAGAAAAGAGATAGAAGGAAGGGTAGAGTGGAAAGAGGGGGTGCCTCTTTATAATTAACCAGGAGTTAGGGAGATAGTTAAGAGAGCTTGTTGTTCTTACAGAGAGTCTTGAGTTTGGTTTCCATCACACAGGTTGAGTGGCTCACAGCTTCCTGTAACTCCAGCTCCAGGATTCTAACGCCCTTTCTCACCCACTCCAGGGCACGCACACACACACGGCATACAAGTGGTGAACACAGTGTACCAATATTCACAGTGTGACATCCAGAGATGTTACATCCTGAACCATATTTTTCCTGTTGCCCACATTGTAGCCACCATTTTCAGACCCTCCTTTTCTTCTTTGTCATCCTGGTGCTGTTTTGGGTTTTCTGGAAACTCACTATTTGCACTAACACTAAATATATACATGCTATGATTTAGTAGGTCTAGAACTAAATTTGTACTTGGAAGATAGGAATATGCATGTTCACGAAAAGATGGCATAAAATTGTCATAGTAGAAAACTGTGTGGAACGGTCAAAAACAAGTGGAAACAACATTCCTCTGAATGAGCAGAGGAATGAGAATCACACAGAGTGTTTCTGCAAAATGAAGTATCATACAGCAGAGAAAAATGAACAAGCCTTTCCTACCCAAACACAAAATAAGCTCACAAAGAGTGCCAAAAAAATTCTTGTATCTCTTAATAGTTCTTTTTGTGAAAACTATGGCTTTGTTTATAAAGGTAAACAAAGAGTTGATAATATTCCTTAGAAGGAGTACTGATTGAAAGGCATAGATGTTAGCTTTGGGTGTGGGAAGTGCTTCATTTGTCCATCCTCAGGTGCTCCTCTGGTGTGTTTTGTTTAGGGAATTCCATTCAGCTTCTGACATGTATTTCATTCACAAGTCTAGGTCTGGGTGGTGGTGGTACATGCCTTTAATCCAAGCACTTGGAAGGCAGAGGCAGGTGGATTTCTGAGTTCGAGGTCAGCCTGGTCTACAGAGTGAATTCCAGGACAGCCAGGGCTATACAGAGAAACCCTATCTCGAAAAATAAAAAATAAAAAAAATTTTAAAAAGGAGGGGGAGGGAGGGGGACTAGGTATGGGTCAGAAATTTCTCAGAAATGGAAGCTGTTCCCTATTATATTAAAGAATCTAGGAAAATGACTAGCTCAGAGTAGAAAGATGTTCAGTGCTGGGAAAGGGGACAAGAGGGAGAAGGGAGAAGGAAGGTGTGGGAGGAAGAAGGAAATGTTTGTGTGCCCTGCCTCTGAAATGCAGTGCCATTGATTGTAACTGAGCACAGCCTCCTATGCACTGCCAGGGAGCCACTACAGCTGCTGCCACCATTCTATCTCCCACCATAAACTCCATACTTGGCTCTTTCTCTATGAGCCTGAACCAACACAATGCTGTAGGGAACAATTTCTGAGAGATGGAGGCAGGAGAGGCACAGGGCGGTGGAACTCTCTGGAAATTTGCTAGACTCACCCTTCAAACTTCCACCAATCTCCCTGTTTGCAGCATGCACAGGGGTGAATCTCCTTCCCAAGCACGCAAAGAGTTTGTCTCCATTTCTTTTTCCCCACCCACATTGGTAGCCACTGCTACTCTGCTGTGCGCAGGAATGCAGCCTCTGAGGGGAGGACCATGACGCAGCAAGATGTGATGAGCTCAGCATGATGAAATGAATTCTCCTGTGTCTGGGCTTGTGGAGCCAGACAGCATCTCCAGGCTCCCCTGCTCTCCTGGGGGAGTGCATGCCCCCACCTTCCTGCCCTGCCAGAAGACTGGAGAGGTTTCTGAGAGAATGAACAGCAGCTGCAGTGTTTCCCCCTGGGGGGCAGCATCCCCAGCCTGCGGAGAGTTTTTGCAGCTTTCCTTTATGCATTTTTAATCAATCCTAAGCTACTTACAAAAGTGTGCAATTACTTTCTGCACTTGGAGTTGTAATAAGATTTAATGACTCCACTTGGATCCTCTGAGTGAGCATTGAGATGCTGACTCCTGGCTTAAAATTCAGCCTTGGCAACAGAGAGGGTGGACATGGAAGCCTTTTTGAGTTTGGTTTGGTTTTTTGGTTTTTTTTTGGTTTTTTTTTTTCAGCTTAAATATGAGAGAACAGAACATCTCATCCTTCTTTTGTTGTATTTCAGGAGGATTTGAGGGGGAGGGGGTCACAACAGCTGAATAAAATCTACCAAGAAAAGTAGGGCACATAAGCTTCTTTTTTAACTTTTGCTTTTTATTCCTTCAGTCTGGGGGAGTTGGGCATGCAGGGGTTCATGGGTAGCGGAAACCTAAGGCACTGAACCTCTCCTTCCACCTGGCATGAGACAGGCCTCTTGTTATTTATTGCTGGTACTCTAGACTACCTGGTCCTCAAGTTCCTGGGATTCTCCTGCTTCTGTCTCCTGGCCTGCTGAAAGAGCACTTGGGTTAGAGACTGGTGCTGTCATGTGCAGTTTGTACATGATTCCGGGAAGAGAAATAAGGTCTTTGTGCTTCTGCAAGTTCTTTGCACAGTGAACCACCTCCCCATTCCTGAACTCTCAGTTTAAAATACATGTTACTGACTGTCTCACAAAGAGAGGACATCTAGTCCTAGGCTTCCCTAGGGTCTCCCTCTAAGGACCTCTGACAAAGGGGACCTCACATGGCTACTGGAAGATGCTGGCCCAGTGGCTATAGAGTACATAATTATGAATTCAGCTCACGTGAATGAAAGACTTTCTTGTTGTCAGTAGCTGTTCGGAATGTCATAGGTCCTTACTCGGTCTGCATCCATTCCCCATTCCTGACACCCAGAGGCACAAAGAGAGTGTCTTCTCTTTAGAAGTAGCAGGAAACTGCAATGCCTTGCTTGTTGAACTGTGTCCCAAAGACACACAGACTCCTTGAGGTTGGTGAAAGCCACCAGCCTTACTCTCTGCAGGGAGATGAGAGCACATTGCACTACAGCTCTGTTCAGTCTTCTGTGGATTTTGCTGTGCAGGGCTGTGTTATGAAAGACACACAGGAGGCTGTCCCACCTGGGAAGTGTCTTCCCTCAGTCCAGGATTCTAAGAAACCATGTAGGCTGTCTGGACAAGAAAGAATGCCCTAATGTCACAAGGCCTGGTGACAGACAACTCATGCTTTTTATGTAGAAATGAAGGAAGTAGATAAGCTGGACATGGAAAGACAAATACCACATGCTCCCTTATTGCCCGCGCTTTTGTTCCCCCTGGTAAGAACACGCTCAGGGCAACCGGAATCTTCTGCGGCACAAGCTTTATTGCTTACCCCTTCAGGAGCCAGTGGAGAAGAGAGCCAGAGAGAGAGAGAAAGAGAGAGAGAGAGAGAGAATGGCGGAAACCCATCCCTTTTATGGAGGACTGTCCTCCGCCTCGGACGTGTCGCTCCCTGATTGGCTGCAGCCCATCGGCCGGAGTTGTCGTCACAGGGAAGGCAGAGCACATGGGGTGGGAAACTACCCCGGCGCATGCACAGATGGTTTGATTACACGGGTGCCAGTGCCATCAGCGCCATCTTGTAATGGCGAATGTGAGGGCGGCTCCTTACATCTCCCCCTTTTCTTTTATTTAAGAGCAATAGGCCACCCATTCTAATGAGAGTGGAGATAGAGGTCAAATCCCCAGTGTGCAAAATAGGGGCTTTACACAAAACCTCCTCCCAGGCTCATCACCCGAAGGGGTATTGGTCCGCTCCCGTGTCGTTTTTCCTGGGGGAAGGACACTTGGACACTCAACCTTCTTGAAAGATGACATGTCTCCCTAGAATAGGCTCATATATGCCGCAGAGCCCTTCTACTGCAGTGCTTAGCCGTGCAACTCTCTCGGGCTGCTGAAGCACACTCACTCTATCCCGTGCAATGAGACTAGCCTCGTGGGGTGCAAGAGCTGAGTGGCCAGCGACCTATTGCTTAAGCATAGATAACCATATATCAGGGGAAGCACCATGTTCTAGTGCTGCAAGCGCCTGGGAAATAACTACCTTGTCTCTCCTAGTTTGGGCCTTAAGCTTACAGACCAACCAGAGAAGCAACACTAATCCACAGCAAAGAACAGCTCCAAATAATCCCACCCCCACCCATTCTTTAAAGAAGGAAAATGTTGAGAAGATAGTCCTTAGGTCAGGGACAGGTCCAAGTGCGTGGGGCAAGTCTCAATTTTTGAAGGGTCTGTTCAAATTTAGCCGTCCAATTCTGTATCTCCCAACGCTGCTCTCCCTTTGTTGTTGTCGCCCTGGGCATCACCACGATGAGGGACATTAGGATTCCCTTGGTCAGTCTGGATTTTTCGGGTGAGTCTTTCTGGTATCCAAAATGGGTTGTCTTCATTCTGTGGAAAAACACAAACAGCTCCCCTGGATCTTATCAAAATAGGATCCGGTCCTTTCCATTTGTTACTTAAAACATCTTTCCATTTAACCATTTCTTTGGGCCTATCTGGCTCTGAACAATGACGTTCAACACTCCTGTGTGGCTTGCTCATAAATGAGCTGTTCTACCAGAGGTGCGGCTTGCTCTGAATCTCCAAAAATACGCTCTGCTGCCTCTGTCATTCTGGCCACAAAATCTGAGAAGGACTCCTGGGGTCCCTGGATGATCTTTGTTAATTGTCCAGTGGCTTCACCTGTTCGGGAGAGCACCTTCCAGGCCTTAATAGCCGCGGAGGAAATTTGGGCATAAGCTCCCCAGTGATAATTTGTTTGATCAGCGGTATAAGCTCCCTGACCCGTTAACAGGTCAAAGGTCCAATCTCTCTGCTCTGGAGTCAAAGCGGCAGCATTTGCTCGGGCCTGCGTTTGTGCAGCCTCTTGCCATAGTGCTCTCCATTCCATATATTTGCCCGCACTGGGGAGAGCGGCTTTTGCAATCATTTGCCAGTCAGCAGGAGTTAATGCCTCGCCAGCAAGCCTGTCTAACTGCACCAAGGTAAAATTAGCATTGGCTCCATATTTACTTTACGGACCGATTCGGCAAGCTCTTTAATCTGTGTATAATCTACCAGAGCATGAACACGCCCACCCTCGGCTCCTTCAAAGACCGGAAATGCCTGTTGTATCTTCCTTTGTGCCTCTCTTGAAATGAACAAGTCCGCACACTGCCTCTCTGCACAGGGCTGACGCACTACACAGGGCGGGGGCTCTGCATAGGGCGGAGGTGCACTATGACTTTGAAGCCGACTGCCCAGAGGTCGAGCAGCAAGCTGGCCTTTGCCAGCCGCTTTTGGCTTCTTTCTTGACCTATAAGCTCGCATTTCTCTCTCATAAGGAGCTGCTTCCTCCTCCAAGTCTGTTTCCTCAGAAGGGCTAATTTCTTCATCTGATTCACAGCTACTAAGAACTGGCTCTTTAAACTCATCTCTTTTCTCCTCTTTCCTTCTAATCTCTCCCCAGGTATTTTTCCCTGACATTAACTTTTCCTCGGGTTCAAGACCCGTGGAAAGGCCTGTATACTTATTTGGTGCACCATGTTTCCTCTTTTTTCCTGCTCTCTCTCCCCGCTTTACTTCTGATAGACTGTCTTGAATTTTGTCCAGAATTCTCCACCCCACCTTAACCACTTGTTGACATATGAAAAGGAACAAAAAGGCTTTTAACACTAGAGAAAGTTCAAGACCAGACATACCTTGTAAAGCTGTAACGCGTCTTGCTGCAGTTCTGGTTCCGCTCCGTCCCCCAGCTGAAGAGTTCTGAATCCACACCGGATCCTTTTCAACAGTCTGTTTTGCGGGAACACTTCGTT